>NC_089706.1:5980812-6286812 GCF_031753505.1 Anomalospiza imberbis
ACATTCCTGTGTTAGCAGGACCCCAGCAGCATTCCTGTGTTAGCCAAATGTACTGGCATCCCGGCTCCTTGCCCAGCTGTGCCTGCATCCATCGGCATGACACTTGCCATTCCTCTCTACCTGCTGCTGGTTTCAGGGTCTGGAAAGCTCTTGCTTTGGCCCCCTGTTTGGCAGCACATACCTTTTGTCCTCAATGTCACTATATCCTCCTTGTGCAATGCATCAGGGCAGGGACCTGGCACAGGGAGCACCCACCAGGATGTGTCTGGGGTGACTGAAGGGATGGAAGGGTTGCTGCTGCTCTCCTGCCCCGTCCTGCCTGTCCCTGGGGCCTAGGCAGGGCGTGGGCAGGGATAGCACCTAGTCTTGGGCTGTTTCTCCAATACTAAAACATATTCATTCCCTTCCTTGGTCAACTCTGGTTCCCACCCACCACTATTCAGTGGCCACTTGCTGTTCCCTGCCCTGAGGCCAGTTCCAGGGAGGGTGTGGTGCCACCTGTGATGCTTTCCTACTCATCCAGGCTGGGGTTGTTTCCTGAACGCTGGAGGTCACCCCACCAAGGTCACTCCACTGGGAGCTTCCCCAGGGACATCTCTGTCTGCATAGCCACAGCATGGGTGCCTTTGTGTGCAGACCTGCATGAGAACCAGGCAGTGGTGAGGAGCATGGAGCAGGATGTGCAAGCCAGGTTTGGCCTGGTTTTGTTCTGGCCATGTCCTGCATGTCTGAGCAGTGCCACCACAGCGTGGCCATGTGTTGGTGTGCCTCCCCCTGTGCCTTGTGTGTCCAGAACCTGACCTGATGTGGTGTGTCCTGAGCAGTGGCTCAGCACCATCCCTGGGTGTTCCTAGGCCAGCTGGGTCACAGTGTGAGTGAGCGGGATGCTGCAAGGCTTTGCTGCAGTCAGGAGCTCAAGGGGTGCAGAGAGAGCTAGGGGGCTGGCTGCTGAGTCAGCACCTTGTGCTGCGGTGGCTGCAGGAGCAGTGATGATGGTCTGTGTGTGCTGCTGGGCTGTGGTGGGGGCACATAGCTCTGGAGCCAGTCCTCAGGGCTCTGCATGTCCCCTGGGGTTTCCAGAGCACTGGGGGAATCTTTGTGTGACCCTGGGACTGCTGTGATTTCAGGATGTCCTTTTGCATCTCATTTGTTGGAGGTAGAAAGGGAGGCAGCATTGCATCCCACCACAGCAATGGCACCATCTGCACCCTCATGAGCTGGGTACTGCCCTGACTCTGCTCGTGGGCATGAAATGGAGCTGAGGCAGCAGCTTTTGGAATTGGGAGCGCAGGGCACATGTGTCTAGCCCACAGCACACCCCAGGCACCATCCCAGGTCACTGTGATGGTGCTGCTGGCAGGCAAGCACTGCAGAGCCTGTGGTCCCCTCCAGCAGGGCTGGGGGCTGCCAGCAGCATCCTCATGGGAAGGATGCTCTGGAGCTGACACCCGCTGCGCTCTGGCTGGCCTGGCTCCGGCTTCCTCGCAGCTCCTCGGGCTCGGCGCAGCCCGTAGGCGGGAGCAGATGTTTGGCTCAGCTCCCCAGGAGCAGCAGGGGAGCAGCCACCCTCCTCCTGCTCCAAGCAGGACTGGTGCTGGAGCCTGCCCCCTTCCCTTCAACGCCCCTTGCTCCACTTTGGCTAGTCCAGGATGACCCCATGTCCTGTCCCAGTGAGCCCATGAAGTCATTCCTCATCAGGGACATCCCGTGGGGCATGGCTGCGGCCCTGCACGTGGCCTGGCCTGTGTGTGAGACCCTGGCTGGCCAGGGAGCAATGTTATATAAATATTTGCTGGGCTGTGCTGCGTGCTGGGCTTGGCGAGTTCCTCTCGCCAGCTGGGTACAGGGGACACTCCTGGAAAGGGGCCCCAGGACCCCACTGGGCATCAGCACACTGAAGCGCCTTCCTGTGCCCTGCTTTCTAGCAATTCCGTCCTTTGGGGTTTGGGTTGAGGCAGCCAGTGCTGATCCCTGGCCCCTGGGGATGTGACAGCGGCTGCATGAGGCATGTTTTGGGAAGGGAATCCTGGGGTTGTGAGGCTTGGGGGTACAGGGCACCTGGGGGTCAGTGCACGCCCCAGATGCGGGAAGCTGCTGGCCCCTGCAGCTTGTTGATGAGGCTGGATACAGACACAGGGCAGAGCCGAGCGCAGGGTTGGACCTCACATACCCATGTGCCCTGGGGAAAGCTGCTGGGGAGAATCTGACCCAAACCCACCTGACTCTCTGCATGGCACCTGGGGACCTGAAGACCTGGCTTTACCATGTGCCACCCTGCCGCCTGTGGAGGAGCCTGGCCACTGTGGACTGAGGTGTCCGAGGTCACCGGCTCGTCCAGACAACAGGAAAAATAGGAATTTCACAACCAAGCTGAGTCACACTGCTCCCCACCCCAGCACTGCCCTGGGACTCTCTGAGCATTGCACGTGGCCTCTGCAGCGCCGTGTGCCGCCGTGGCTCGGGTGAGGCTCCATACGTCACCGAAACTGCCAGCGGAGATCCCCGCACCGGGACACATTTCCTCCAGGGTTTCCACCACTTGGAGGGGGACAGAGGGGTGACCAGAGGTGAGCTCTCAGCCAGGAGTGTGGTTGGGGTCCATGGCTGCTGTCACTGCAGCAGGCAGTGAGTGCTGGCTGACCGCCCCACGGCCTCGGCCTCGCTGCTGCGGGGAAATCAGACCCCACTGTTACTGCGGTTGATGGCGCAGGGCTGGGGTGGAGGCACAGCCTGGCCACGGGTCCCCCCTTGCAGGGACACACACCCCCAAGGGTCCTGTGGCAGAGTCCTCTGCACCCCTCAGGGTTCTGGGGAGGCAGAGACCAGAGGCAGTGCTACCTGGAGAATGGGGTCCTGAATCAACTATGGGATGTGATGTTGGTACTCTTCCGCTGGGTGAGCTCAGGCAAGTCAGATCGCCCTTCCCTACCTCAGTTTCCCCATCAGATCTCTGCAGACCCCTGTTCCTTTGAGTGCAGCTTCGGAGAAAGGCGCCATATCACAGTACCCAAAATCCAAGCAGGAGACACCTAGGGTCAAGGTAGCCTGACTCTCTGTAGGGGCTGGAGTTCTCTGAGGGGGTACCTGGCGGTCTGGGGGGCATCCTGGAGGGTACAAAGGGGTTTACAGGGCTGTGGGCATCAGGGTAGTCAGGGAGTGTTGTTACACTCTGGTTCCTGATGTGGATGTGAGGGGGATGCAGAGCCCCGCCCTGCCCACATCCATGGGGAGCTCCCAACCCCCTCAACAGGATTTATGAAGCTAATTGTTTTTTCTGCCCCATTAAGTGGAGGAGAGGGGGAGGGTGTGAAGAGCCCCGGCTGTGCCTGTGCTCTCCTCACTACTCCTATCTCAAGTCACAGCGTGAGGCTGGGGCTGTGAGCACCAGTGCCACAGAGCCTCCTCAATGCCAGTGATCTGCTGACGTGGGGTGTGAGACCCCCTAAGTGCACACCCTGCGTTTCCTCCCCTGCCACAGGAGGAAGGGGCCAGGGCAGACCAGGACTTGCTTCCATCCAGGGTGGGCTTCAGGATGGCACTGGGGATCTGGCTGGACCAGCCTGGCAGGGACACGAGTGTCTGGAGCTCTGGCCAGTGGATCTGGGTGCTACATGGGCAGGTGTCTGTGCTGGTGTGAGACAGGT
The DNA here is from genome assembly GCF_031753505.1 of Anomalospiza imberbis. Classification (NCBI taxonomy): domain Eukaryota; kingdom Metazoa; phylum Chordata; class Aves; order Passeriformes; family Viduidae; genus Anomalospiza; species Anomalospiza imberbis. The sequence continues at coordinate 5,984,457 of NC_089706.1, forward strand.
GAAGCAAGGAGAGGTCAAAATTGTCCAGCTCCAACAGCAGACTCTGCTGAGAAATGTGCTGGGGGTACTCTGTATGGGGCTCAGTGCCTGTGCTGGTGCCCAAGGCTCTGCTGTGACCAGTAGTCGTTCTCTGCCGTCATCTCACACCAGGCCCGTGGCTCTGGCGGGGTCAAAGCTGCCTTTCTGAGAGGCTGCAGTGCTGGGCTGTGCCAGGCTGGCTCCCCTGCCACCCGGGATGCCCAGATTTGCACCCAGCGGAAGCTGCTCCGAGCACTGCCTGAGCTGGCTGTGGCAGGGCTGGGGCAGGCAGCCAGGAGAAGAGGAGGGCCAGGACAGCATCTGGCATCGTGCCAGGCCGGAGGGACCGGAGGGATGCAGTGCTGGACGGGCTGTGCCACCACACCCGTTGGCGCACGCGGCCGTGGGGCCGTAACCACAGCGCAGGGCTGGCTGCACCACCAGCCCCTGGCCATCAGCTCCTGCCAGGGCTCGGTGGGTGTGGGCACAAGCTGATCAGTGGGGACGGGGATGGTCAGGTACCCCTGTCCTGCCATGCCATGCTGGGGCAAGCCCTGTGTGGTGAGTGATGGGGCAGTGGGGAAGGAGCCAAGAGGCGTTGCCGTTGCTTCAAGGAAGGAATTACTTATTTCCCAGCCTGCAGGGTCTGGTCTATCTTGCCAAGGCTGCAGTTAACTCTCTCTGCCCTATGTGGCGGGGCTGGCGAAATTGTCCCTGGTGTTATCATCCTAGTGAGGACTCTACCCTGCAGCATGGCTCTTGCTGTGATGTGAGAGAGAGAAAAAAGGGACAAAATTAGGGGTTTTGGTCAATGAAAGGCAGAGCGGGGCAGGCATGGGTGTCCTTTCTGGGGATGAGCACCGAGGTTGCCCAGCACCCCGCAGTGGGACCCACATCGAGGAGGTGGTTCCTTTGGGGACAGGGAACAGGGCGGTTTGGGGGGCACTGGGTCCAGGCCCAGTGCTGAGGAATGGCCTCTGGTATCACAGTGTGGGCTGGACTGGGGGTCACTGGTGCTGTGTGTGGAGATGCGACTCGTGGGATGGGGGCTCTGCAGGCATCTGCGGGGACGCTGGGGGACACGAGGGACAGGGTTCGGGGCCATGGGCTGCGGCGCAGAACGCGGAGACATGGCCGCGGAGCTGAGGCGGGCGAGGCTTGGAGCCGGGACCCCGGTCCCGTCCCGGCGGGGCCGATGGACGGCGGAGGGGGTCCTGTGCCGCTGTCGCTTTAAGGCGCGGGCAGCGGGGCGGTCGCGCCGCCCCCCGCCCCTCTCGGCCGCCCGGCGGGGCCGCGCCGCGCCGCGGGCAGCACGATGCTGCGGACGGGGAGGCCGCGCCGCGCCCCGCGCCTCGCCAGCAGGTACGGCACGGGCAGGGAACGGGCACCGCAGCGGGCGGGGGCGCGGCCGGAGCTCGGCCCCGGCAGACAAAGCCCCGCGCCCCGGGGCCGCTCCGCGGGCGGTGCTTTTGTCTCGGCCGCGCTGCGGGGGGAAAAGGGGGGTCGGGGCAGCGCGGCCGCGCCCGGCATCGCGGCATCGGGGCATCGGGGCGGCTCCCACGGGCCTCCCCATCCCCGCCCCGGCACCCCCGTCCTCCGCCCCGGCCCGCGCCCCGCACCTGCAATACGGCCGGGCCTATCCTCCGCGGGGCTGCCGAGGCTCTGGTGCCTCCGGACGTCGGGTCTGACCCCGGGGCTGCCGGGCGCGGGGCTCCGAGTCGGGCTGCGGCCGGGGCGGGGCGGAGCATCCCCGCGCACCGCGCCGTGCTCCCAGTCCATCCTCCGCTCCCTACCGGTGCAGCCGCCTCCCCGCGCCGGGGCCGGGGCCGGGGTGCTCACCCCCGAGCCCGTGCCGCTCATCCCCGAGCCCGTGCCGGACCATCCCGCCCTCAGCGGGTCCCGTCCGCCCGCCGGCGCCGCGGAGCGCGGCAGGACGGACACGCTGCCCTTGAGCATCCCCGTTCCTGGAGCTGCCGCGGGGCTGCTGGCGGGTGGGTTCGGTGCGGAACCGTCTGCAGGAGCTGGGAATGGCTCTGGATAAGATGGAAGGGATGGAGCACAAAGCAGAGGGTCAGTTTTGCCCCGGAATGGCAGTCTGACATGGCTACCCCCTGTTGGAGGGTTCAGGGAGGCAGTCGAGGTGCCAGGGCTCGGCCATGCTCCGGGAGTTTGTACTTGCTGAGGGGCCAGTGGTGCTGTGGTTGAGGCTTTCCTTGCTGTGCTGCCTATGGCAAACATGTACCAGTTTGGGGGATCCCTCAGTGCACCAGCTGTGTGCCCCATAAGAGAGTCAGAGACACCCTCACAGTGTGCAGCTGGCTCCCCAGCCTCATGCCATGGTTTTTGTGATTTTGGGATGTGACCTTCCATGTAGTCTTTTCTTGGCACAGAGTTGTTGAGGAGGATTTGGAGTCACCTCCTGCCTCGGCCTAACATCTGACCCTGTGCTCCTTTCTCACTGGCTCTCTGGATGCCTGGGGCAATGGAAGTGTCGAATGTGTGACTGGGAGAGTGTTTGGGGTTTCCCTGCCTGGCCCCAAAAGCCAGACTGAGACACCCAGCACCACATGTGGCCCCAGCCATGTTGCCACAGGACACAGTCCTACAAAGCCTGGCCTCACTCCTGGCAGTGCCCGCTGCCAGGTGAGACCAGGCTGGGAGAGGGGCTTTGCTGCAGGCTCTGGGGTGAGGATTTCCATCCCAGTGGGAACTTGCCCTGGACACAGGGCTGGTGATGAGACATGGCTTGGAGCTGAGGAGCTCAGCAGCACATCCTGAGTGCACGATCCTATTGAAATCCTTTCCTGGGCAGCAGCACCTGCTGGCTCTGTCCCAGAAGCTGCTGTGGGGGCACAGGGGGCTATGTCCCTCCTGGCTTTGGCCAATCTCTGATGAACTCCTCCCCTGTGGAAAGAGCAGGACACGCAGTGCAGGTCTTATGGTGCTGGAGCTGCCTTTGTTGTTCCTTCTTGAGCTTTGAGCATCTGACAGGGATGGTAGTGACTGTTGCTTTTGCTCTGCCACTGCTGTTGGGTCTCTGCTGTTTGCTGGGCTTCACTTGCACCTCTGTGGCCCCAGTGTAAATAAGCAGGCATCTCTTGCAGGGACTGGGGCTGGCTGCAGCTCCCAGCTCTGCTCAGCACTCCTACGCCACAGCTTGTCACAGGATCATGGCATAGTGTGGGTTGGAAGGGACCTTAAAATTCATCTTGTGCCACTCCATGCCATGGCCAGGGGCACCTTTCACTAGGTCAGGTTGCTCCAAGCCCCATCCAACCTGACCTTGATCATTTCAGTGTTGGGGCAGCCACAGCTTCTCTGGGCAGCCTGTTCCACTATTGTCTCCCCCAGCCCCTCACAGGCCCTGGGAGGCTGCGAGGCTTCACTGACCTACTCAGCTGCTGACCTGAAAGGTGCCGTGCTCATCCTGCTGGAAGGTGCTCCATGCCTGCCTGTGCCAGATCGACATGGGCACAGCCCAGTGCTGTGGAACCAGCTGTGCCCTTGGGGCACCCAGGCACCAGCACCAGTGTGGTGCTGACTGACGGCCCTGCAGATGGGCTTCTGCACACTTGGCTGAGCCCTGGCATGGAGCAGCCACCTAGGCACAGCAGCAGATCCCAGACTTGCTGCCTCTGCCTGCTGGGGGCTGGAGAGGGGCAGTAGGCTGCAGTGGGTGGGACCACCCCAGGAAGGATGGATGCTACAGGGGGTCTGGTTTGTTTATTCCAGAAGTCCTGCCCTTTCTGACAATCCCAACCTGCCTCCAGGGTCAGAGCAGGTTGCCAGGAGCTTGTTGCCAGCTGTGATGCTGCTAGCCCTGTGGTGTGGGTGCTGGCTTCCCTGAGCTGCGGGTGTCCCTCCATCCCCATCAAAGCTCCACAGAGCCTTAATGGGGAGAAGCAGGGTCACTTGAGGCTTGTGTGCCACAGGACATGAGCCAATACCAGGCTGGGCTGGAGCCAGCCATGGGCCCTGCATGCCATGTCCCTGCCATGGGCACTCCCAGGAGCTGGTTTTTGCCCCGGCAGCCGCTGGAACAGGGACATCCTGTGGGTGGTGGGACCCATTGGGCTGAGCAGGGGTCTGATGCTGTCTCTCCCTCACAGCTGGGATGAGAGCAGCTCCATCAGCAGTGGCCTCAGCGATGCCTCCGACAACCTCAGCTCAGAGGAGTTCAATGCCAGCTCCTCGCTCAACTCCCTGCCCTCCACCCCCACCGCCTCGCGCAGGAACTCGGCCATAGCGGTAGGTGCCAGTGGCACCCGGACCCTTTCCGGCACCTATCCCAGCTTTCCTGCCACCACCTCGGTGGGAAAGAGGGCATGGAGGGTGCCAGTGTGTGGAAACAAGGATGCACAGGGTGTCTGCTGCGTCCTTCTCCCAGCTGGCTGATGTTCTCTGGGGATGGATTTGGGGTGGGTGCCAGGAGTGCCCCTGACTTTGCTCTGCCCCCAGCTGCGCACGGACTCGGAGAAGCGCTCACTGGCGGAGAGCGGACTGAGCTGGTACGGGGAGGGTGACGAGAAGGCGCCCAAGAAGCTGGACTACGACAGCAGCAGCCTCAAGATGGAGCATGGCTCCTCCAAGTGGCGGCGGGAGCCCTCAGAGGGTGGAGAGGAGGGGCCCAAAGGTGGTGAGCTGAAGAAGCCTGTCAGCCTGGGCACCCCGGGTTCCCTCAAGAAGGGCAAGACTCCTCCAGTGGCTGTGACCTCCCCCATCACCCACATGGCCCAGAGCACCCTCAAAGTGGCAGGTAAAAACCAGTTTGGGCAGGGTCCAGCTCCTTTGATGGAGAGAAGGTTGGGTGCTGTCTTTGTGTGCCTTCCCCAAGCATGTGGGCCATGGGATGGCCTATGGCAGTGCTCAGACCTGGGAGCTGGGTGTGGGCTGGAAGGGGAGGCAGGGCTGTGTTGCAGGCTGCAAGCAGGCTGGGGGTCTGTGCCTGCCCCACGGTCTCATGTCCATACACTAGGCTGGGGAACCGTTGAGTGCACCAAAGGTCTGGCATGTTCCTCCTCCTGCATCTCTGGTGCCCGTGTCTTGTCTGGGCTCGTTCACTTCCAAATGTCCCCAAAGCCTCCAGGGACACTAACCTGTCCTTTCTTGCCACCAGGCAAGCCAGAGACCAAAGTCACCGACAAGAGCAAGCTGTCAGTGAAGAACACAGGCCTGCAGCGCTCCTCCTCCGATGCTGGCCGTGACCGCACCGCTGACGCCAAGAAGCCGCCATCAGGGCTTGCACGCCCCTCATCCTCCAGCTCCTTTGGCTACAAGAAACCAGCTCCTGCCACTGGCACGGCCACTGTCATGCAGGCTGGGGGCTCGGCCACTCTCGGCAAGATCCAGAAGAGCTCTGGCATCCCTGTTAAGCCAGTCAGTGGGAGGAAAACAAGCCTCGATGTCTCCAATGCACCTGAGCCTGGGTTCCTGGCACCAGGGGCTCGCTCCAACATCCAGTACCGCAGCCTGCCCCGGCCAGCCAAGTCCAGCTCCATGAGTGTGACCGGGGGCCGCAGCGCAGCCCGGCCGGTCAGCAGCAGCATTGACCCCAGCCTGCTGAGCACCAAGCAGGGCGGCATCTCGGTGTCACGGCTCAAGGAGCCGTCCAAGGTTGGCACTGGCCGTGGCACACCGGCCCCTGTGAACCAGACAGACCGTGAGAAGGAGAAGGCCAAAGCCAAGGCAGTGGCACTTGACTCTGAGTGCAGCACCCTGAAGAGTGCCAGCTCACCTGAGAGCACCCCAAAAGCCCAGGCCAACCTCCCACCAGCAGCCAAGGTGGCTGAGCTGCCCCCTACACCTCTCAGGTATGGTCCTTCCACCTCTGAGGGCAGCAGGTGACTGGCATGGCTGTGCCCAGCACCAGTACCTGAGTCTCACCTGTTTCCTTACCCATTTCCCCCCTCCAGAGCAGCTGCCAAGACCTACGTGAAGCCTCCCTCGCTGGCCAACTTGGACAAGGTCAACTCAAACAGCCTGGACTTGCCCTCCTCCAGCGAGCTGCACACCCCGCACACTGCCAAGCTCCAGGACCTGCACCCAGCTGGTGGGCACCTTGCACCCTGCTTCAGCCCCAGCCCTGCCCCCATCCTCAACATCAACTCGGCGAGCTTCTCCCAGGGCCTGGAGCTCATGGGTGGCTTCAGTGTCCCCAAGGAGGGCAGGATGTACCCCAAGCTCTCCAGCCTTCACCGCAGCATGGAATCCCTGCAGATGCCCATGAGCCTGCCCAGTGCCTTTTCAGGGGGCAGCACTACTACCCCCACCCCTGCTGCTGCACCCCCTGCCAGCGCAGAGGAGGAAGAGGAAGAAGAAGAGGCAGGAGAGCTGGGCTGGAGTGGGAGCCCCCGGCTCACACATCTGGACAGGTATGGCTGGAAGGAGGTTGGTGGGCTGCTATGGCACCTTCATGGGCACACATTGCTCCCTGCTGTTCTGCCATGTCCTTTGCCTGCTTCAGAGTCTCTTCCTGCTACATTTCTAGGGAAAAGCTCCCTGTCCCTGCAACTCAATCCCCATTGTTCCTTCCCTAGTCTGTGCAGGGATGTCACTGATCTTTCCTTCCCTTCCAGTGCCAACCGCGACAGGAACACGCTGCCCAAGAAGGGGTTGAGGTAAAAGAGCCCAAAACACTTTTGGGTGGTGCGGGGGTGGGAAGGGGAAGCTTTCCAGGGCAGTGCCCCTGAGCCAGGGAAGCTGGGCTACACTGCAGTGGGCAGGAGCTGGACGGTGCTGGTTGATCTTACCATGCCTGTCTGCGGCTCCCCAGGTACCAGCTCCACTCCCAGGAGGAGGCCAAGGAGCGGCGCCACTCCCACGCAGTCAGCGGCCTCCCCGAGTCGGACGAGCAGCAGGAGCTGCCCTCACCCCCCGCCCTCCCCATGGCGCTGGTCGGGAAGGGTCCGCTCACCAGCATTGGTCAGTGCCCTCCGCTGCCGGCCCCTTCCCTGCTGCTCCCCGTGCTCCCTGTGTGATGTGCTGGTGCTCCCCTGGGTGCTGCTTGTCTCCTTGACACCACCAACACCAGCACCTGGTGCTTCGGGTGCTGGACTGGGACCAGGGATGTTCATCACCTCTACTTCAGGGTATCTCATCCACCGTTGGGCCTCAGGCCATAACTGCTCCTCTGGGGGTGCCTGGCAGGGCAAGGGGTAAGCCCTGCCCTGATCTGACCAGGACCTGCATGTTCCTGGAGGGTTTGGGGAATCCAGGCAGACAAGTTGGGGCAGCAGGCTCCACTCCTGCACCTGCAGGTGTTGGGCTGTGGCATAATGACACCCACTTGTCCCTGGGGCAATGGATTTGTTTTTCAGCCCTGTGAGTACCTTGGTGCTGGTGTCCAGGTATTCCCAGCATCAACCTGCCTTTTAGCTATCCCCAGCCCCTCCCTGCTTTGGGACCACAATCCCTGCTTCCTCACCGCATCACAGCTCTCGTGGATCACTCCCAGTCCTGCTTCCCCATCCTGATGGCAGGTCCCCAGTGTGACTCTGACCCTGCCTCCTCCCTGCTTTCTCCTTCAGTGAGCCCCACTGCCACCACAACCCCGCGGATCACCCGCTCCAACAGCATCCCCACCCACGACTCCACCTTCGAGCTGTACAGCACCTCCCAGATGGGCAGCACCCTCTCCCTGGCCGACAAGCCCAAGGGCATGATCCGCTCGGGCTCTTTCCGGGACCCTGTGGACGATGGTGAGAGTGTGCTGTGCTCCTGTCCAGGCAGAGGAGGCTGCAGGGGGTTGGTGGGGCTCCCTGCACCCTTGTCCCTTCCTACTGGTGCTGCCATGGCATTGTTGGATGGGTCGCTGTGTCCCATTCTTTGCATCAGAGCAGGGACAGCAACAGGGGTCTGTTGGACTCCGTGCTGGAATCAGCCCTGGGTCTGCCCTGACCCCCATGGGTACTCAGTGTCCTTGGGTTGCCCCCAGGGTGCTGTGACACTGGGGAGGAGGGGATCCAAGCAGGCAGGGAGGGCAGGAGAGCCCTCAGATTTCCCAGAGAGGAGGATGAAGGTGGAGGGCACACACTGAGAAATGGGCAGTGCTGAGCAGCTGCCATCCCACCCTGTATCTCCCCCCAGGCCACCTCAGAGCCTTCCACCCCTGAGAGCCCAGTCACCAGCTGTGCCCTGACCTGTAGCCCCTGGGTGCTGCTCTCCAGGGCACCCTGACACCTTGGCTTTTCCTGTGTTGCAGTTCATGGATCGGTGCTGTCCCTGGCCTCCAGCGCGTCCTCCACCTACTCCTCCGTAAGAGCCGCCTCCGTGCTGCGCTGCTTATGCATGGCTGGGGGATCCGGGTGGGACTGGGGGGGCTCTGTGCATGCCTCTGCCTGGTGCTGAGCCTGTCTGTGCCTCGCTGCCCCCCTGACTGCCTGCCTCTGTCTGTCTGTCCCTCTCTGCTCTCACACTGCCAGGCTGAGGAGAAGATGCAGTCTGAGGTGAGCCCACACCTTTGCTCATGCCTGCCCCTGCCCCAGGTGAGGGCGAGTGCCTGGCCCCTCTCATCTCTCCCCTCTCTCCCCACAGCAAATCCGCAAGCTGCGCCGCGAGCTGGAGTCCTCGCAGGAGAAGGTGGCCACGCTGACGTCCCAGCTGTCTGCTAATGTGAGTGCCCATGGGAGCCCCTGTTGGGGCACCCCACTCCATCCCTGCAGGGCATAGGGCTGGTGCTGGATGTGCCTGTGGAAGCCCTGAATTTCCGTTCAGTCTTTTGCATCCCACACCTGGCACTGAGTGCTCACCTGTCCATGGGTTTTTGCCCAGATATGGGGGCTCACCTGTTTCTCCACTTCTCCCAGGCCAACCTGGTGGCGGCCTTTGAGCAGAGCCTGGTGAGCATGACATCCCGCCTGCGGCACCTGGCTGAGACCGCCGAGGAGAAGGTGGGTGTATCGTGGTGCTCAGTGGGGCTGGTGGGTGCTGCACTTGGGAGATTGCCCCAAGGGTGCTCTTGGGGTGGGCTCTCCACCATTGGGATGCACTCCATGGCTCCCAACTCTGCTGCCCCAGGACACGGAGCTGCTGGACCTGCGAGAGACCATTGACTTCCTGAAGAAGAAGAACTCAGAGGCCCAGGCTGTGATCCAGGGTGCTCTAAATGGCACTGATGTCACCCCCAAAGGTAAGGCATGATGCTGCAGCCCTTCCTGAGCTGGGATGCTCCTACTGGGCCCCAGGGCACACCCTCTCATGAGGGAAGTTCATCTGGAGGCAGGGTGCCCTGGGCAGCAATGTTTTCCCTGGATCCTTGAGCATCTGAAACCAGGAATGGACAGCCAGAGCTGTCACCATGGGAGGTCACAGTGCTGGTATGTAAGGGAATGGTTGTTTGTCAATCTTGAGAGACCTCCTTGCCAGGCCCTTTGCCAACAGCCAGTTTTGCCTGTTGGTATTGACTTTGTTCCCATAAGTGCTATATCTAGCCCCAAAACCCCAGTGTGAGCGCAAGGGGCTGTCATGGAGATGGCCTGGGACAACAGCAGGGTGCTATGTGCCCTGGGCGTCTCTGGCAGTGCCCATGTGGTGTCCGAGTCCCATGTTATCATTACAAGGTGGCTCCAAGAGCTCAGAATGTGTTGGGTGGGAGGACAGATTGGGTGTAGGGGGGACCACAGGGTGCTCTGGCTTTGAGACAGTTGCAAGTAGCTGATCCCTCCTTTCCCAATCTCTCCTGCTTCTCTGGTGGACCCCAGAGCTGCGCATCAAGCGGCAGAACTCCTCTGACAGCATCTCCAGCCTCAACAGCATCACCAGCCACTCCAGCATCGGCAGCAGCAAGGACGCTGATGCCAAGAAGAAGAAGAAGAAGAGCTGGGTGGGTTGGATGGGGCACTGGCAGGAAAAGTGGGGCTTGGGGAGCCACTGGCAGGGTTTGCTCGAGGTCAGCCCCCCCAAACCAGCTGCTCTCAGTCTGCCTTGGCTTTGGAGTGTTGGTGCCCCCTGTCCCCTGGGGATAGCAGTGGTGAGGAGAGTGTAACTGCTATGGATTTGTGTCTTGAATTGTTGGCTAGGACTTCTCCAGCCCCTTCAGGAGTTTCCCACCCCTGGCCCTGCATGCCTGCTTCCTTGTGTATTTCCCCATGTCTCCCTCCTGCGCACGCAGGCTCTGACAGTGTGGAGGGCCGACACCTTGGCCGGGCAGCCCCTTCCCTGCACCAGGCAGCTCTGAGCTGGATGTGCAATTAAGTCTTGCTTTGTTTTGTTTCTCTTCCCCTATGCTGACCTCAACCCTTTTTTTCCAGGTGTATGAGGTAAGTCCCACGCTGTCCAATCCACCTGTGCCCAGCCAGGGCCCTTGCTCCATCTCATGGGACGGTGCTCATACACTCCCCATCCCATCCATCCCACTGGCACTAACCCCAGCATAGGCCATCCTGGGTCCCCAGCCAGGCTGTGCCCACCTTGACTGCTTCCTTTGATGTTGAGGACAAATATGCACCCACAAGGAGGGGCTTGAACTGCTAGAGACAGCGGGAAAGGCTCACATGGGACCTGCCCCATGGATGGGAATGCTCCCCTTCTTGCCTAGGGAAGGCAGGCACTCTCCTGACTTCCTGTTTAACTGCATCTTTTGGGATGGAGACCTCGGTGCAGCCCTGCCAGTGTCACTGAGGACACTGGAGTGCACTGCCCATCTCTGCCTCTCCATGGCTGCCTGATGTGGTCTTGAGTGGCTCTGTCTGTGCCAGCACCCACATAGGTCTCAGTGCTTCCCTGCTTCCATCAGCAGCAGAGCTGGATACCTACTTTGTTTACACTGAAATGCAATGCTTTTGCTTCTGGGAACACCCTAGAGCAGTCTGCTGGTGCCTGTGGGGATTGGGACAGATCCTGTGTGTTCTCCATCCCTTCTTTCTCCCACCTTCCCTTGGAGCAGGCCCTGGCACACCAGGGCACATGTTGTGAGCCCACGGTGCCTATCCTGCTGCTCTCCTACGAGCTGGTGGGACCCAGTTTGGGTCTAGTTTGGTCCCTGTGCAGTGTCCATCCCCCGTCCCTGGCCCAGCCCGCTGCTCACCCACCACTGCTCTGTGTGTGCTGTGTGCATGCTGCATGCTCAGGTGAGACACCAGCATGCTCTGTGGAGGGCTGGCTGCCCCTCTGTGCTTCCAGCAGGATCCACGGGGCAGAGGGAGGTGTGGGGCAGGACCACTGCTCTGCAGTGGCTGGAGCAAGGGACATCCCTGTAAATAAATGTCTCTTGCTGAAATGGCTGTGGTGGGGTGAATGTGGGGATGGATTGGCCCTTCTTGATGGACTGGGGTGCTGGTGCCATGCCTGAACAGCCTGGTGTAGGTGCTGGTGGGGAGCAGGGCTGGGAGACATCCTGACCAGGACGTGGGTCCCACTCTTTGGGGCTCTGGTGCTGTCCAGGCTGGGGTGAGTGTTGCCCAAAGGGCTTTGCACCCCGTCCAGCAGAGCGGGGTCAGGCTGCAGCCTTCCCCAGCATGGTGGTGGTTCTGCCTCTGTGATGGGTGTGGTTGTACTGGTCCCAGCTCAGACTGTACATCTCAGACTGTCTGTGGGTCCTGGACAGACAGGGCAGGACCAGGACAGATGTCTGCTTGTGAGGCTGCACTTCGGACTGTCTCTAGCAAGAACTTTTCCTTCTCCTGCAGCTACGCAGCTCCTTCAATAAGGCCTTCAGCATCAAGAAGGGCCCCAAATCAGCCTCGTCCTACTCTGACATAGAGGAGATTGCCACGCCAGACTCGTCAGCCCCCTCCTCCCCAAAGCTACAGCATGGCTCCACAGAGACTGCCTCGCCCTCCATCAAGTCCTCCACATCCTCCTCCGTGGGCATTGACACGGCTGAGTACGTGGGGCCGGGGAGGGCCAGTAGCAGGGGCTGCAGGGCTGCAGGCTCCTGCCAGAGACGCGTGCGAGACCTGGTCTCTCCCTTGGCCTAGGCTCTTCCAGGCCCACAGTGAGGGTGAGCCCGAGAAGAAGGAGGTGTCAGAGCTGCGGTCAGAGCTGTGGGAGAAGGAGATGAAGCTGACAGACATCCGCCTGGAGGCCCTTAACTCAGCCCACCAGCTGGAGCAGCTGCGGGAGACCATGCACAACATGCAGGTGAGGACTCCTGCCAGCAGCCTGGCTGCTCTCAGTACCAAGGTGCCCACAGTCCCTGCATTCTCACCACTGTTCTGCACCCCAGAGTGCTGCTGGCCTACAGCTCCTTACCCTGTGCCCTACCTTGTTCTGCCCCAGCTGGAGGTGGATCTCCTGAAGGCTGAGAATGACCGTCTCAAGGTGGCCCCTGGGCCTTCAGCAGTGCTGGGTGCTGTTCCCAGCCATATCACGAGCACAGCAGCCTCCTCTTCACCACGGCGCTCCTTGGGTCTCACCCTTGGTCACGCCTTCAGCCCTAGCCCGGGGGATGCAGGTAGGGGTGATAGAGCTGCTGGCAGATGGGGAAGGGCTGGGACAGGGAGAAGTGTGTGTGACGGCAACATGCTGCTGCTCACCTGGATTGAGCAGGGGATCTGTCATGCTGCTGGTGCCGCTGTCAGCCGCAGCAGGATTTGTCTCTGGCTGGGCATAGCCAGGCTCGGTGGCTCGGCTCTGGCCAGCACAGCCTCACTGCTCCATCCCCAGACGTGTCCCCCATGGATGCTGTCAGCGCTGGCACCCAGAAGGATGAGCTGACGCTGCGGATTGTGGTGCGCATGCCGCCCCAGCACATCATCAAGGGGGTAAGTGTGGGCTCACTGTATCATGGCCCTAACAGAGGGGCAAAGGATGCCTCCTGGGGCTGGATGTGGTGCTGCAGCACTGCACACTTCTGCCTTGGCTCCTAGGACCTCAAGCAGCAGGAGTTTTTCTTGGGCTGGACCAAGGTGAGCGGGAAGGTAGACTGGAAGATGCTGGATGAGGCTGTCTGCCAGGTCTTCAAGGTAGGAGCAAAACACTCTTTGTAGAGCTGTCCTTTGACACTGCTCCACCAGGCCACCAGGCCTGCTATTCCCTGGCCCAGGTCCTCCCCAAGCTCTCTTGGAGCCGCTCTCTGCCAGCCCTCAGGGGCACTGACAGCCTTGTCCTTCCCCATGTAGGATTACATCACTAAGATGGATCCTGCCTCCACGCTGGGGCTCAGCACCGAGTCCATCTACGGCTACAGCATCAGCCACATCAAGCGGGTGCTGGACACGGAGCCGCCGGAGCTGCCACTGTGCCGCCGGGGCCTGACCAGCGTTGTCGTGACGCTCAAAGGTCAGTGTGGCAGAGGGGCTCCATGGCTGTGCCATGTCCCTGCTGTCTCGGAGTCTTGCAGGGTGTGAGTGGGACCCTCAGCCCTCCCCTGCCCACAGGCTTGAAAGAGAAGTGCGTGGACAGCCTGGTGTTCGAAACACTCATCCCCAAGCCCATGATGCAGCACTACATCAGCCTCCTGCTGAAACACCGCCGCCTCATCCTCTCGGGGCCCAGTGGCACCGGCAAGACCTACCTGACCAACCGCCTGGCCGAGTACCTGGTGGAGCGCTCGGGTCGGGACGTCACCGAGGGCATCGTCAGCACCTTCAACATGCACCAGCAGTCCTGCAAGGTGAGGGCACTGGTGCCGTGGTCCCCGTGGCCGTCTTGCCGTGACCCCACACATGACGCCTGACCTGTTTGTTCCAGGATCTTCAGCTGTACCTGTCCAACCTGGCCAACCAGATCGACCGGGAGACAGGCATGGCGGACGTGCCGCTGGTGATCCTCCTGGACGACCTCAGCGAGGCGGGCTCCATCAGCGAGCTCGTCAACGGTGCACTCACCTGCAAGTACCACAAATGGTGAGAGCCCCTCTGCACACCTCCGGTGCAGCCCCATGGCACACACATGCTCCCCGCTGCTCTCACCGAGGTCGCTGGGCTGTGGGGATGAGGCTGCACAAGTCTGCTGTGCCCAGATCAGCTCTGCCTTGGGCAGGGGTGACTCAGAGGCTTTTTCTCATGAATCTTGTTTCTCTGTCACTCACTCAGTCCGTATATTATTGGCACTACCAACCAGCCTGTGAAGATGACCCCAAACCATGGCCTCCATCTCAGCTTCAGGTAGGAATTGTACGTCCCTGGGGATCATCCTTGTGGGGTTGCAGGGGACAGAAGCCATCACTTGCACCTGGGCATTCTGTGGTCACATCCTATGGCTGGGGACCCTGATAAGGAATGAGCCCCCAGGCCTGTCCCTGCCATCCCAGAAGGACCTGATATTCCCCAGCCTCAGGCAAATGCAGGGTGGGGATGCAAGGAGGACCTCAAGAGTGTTGGGGAGCAGGGCAGCTTGTGTGGAGACCCAGCCCTGACCACTGGAGTCCTCCCCCAGGATGCTGACCTTCTCCAACAACGTGGAGCCGGCCAATGGCTTCCTGGTGCGCTACCTGCGGCGGAAGCTGCTGGAGTCAGACACGGACATCAACGCCAACAAGGAGGAGCTGCTGCGGGTGCTGGACTGGGTGCCCAAGCTCTGGTACCATTTGCACACCTTTCTGGAAAAACACAGCACGTCCGACTTCCTCATCGGTACGGCCTTGCCTCACCTTCCTCCTCTGCCCTGGGCTGCGAGGAGCCCTGGGGAGTGGGACCAAACCCTCCCAGAGGAGCTCAGGGGGGCTGATGTGTTCCCTGTGTCTCCCAGTCCCACAAACCACAGCTGGAGGGTGATGCACACAAGCGTTGCTCTTCCCTGGGTGGTCTTTGTTCCTTTGGGAGCTGTCACTAGGGGTGTCTTCCAAGGCTGCCAGTCCTCCCAGCACTCTTCCTTGGGCATGGAGGAGCTGTGTTTTCCCAGGTGGATCCCCCATGCCTCACCAGGCTTTTGGGGGATAGATTGAATTTGACAGCCCCCTTCCTTGCCTGGGAGATGCTGTCTGTCTGCTGTGCAGGCGGATGGTGCCTAGTCACTGTTCCCAAGGGCCCCCTTCCAGCCAGGTGTGCCCACCTCAGTGCTGTGAGCCTCGGGCCCAGTGACTGGAGGAGGGGCACCCAGCTCCCATTTCCACTGTCTGCCTTCCCCCTACAGGTCCCTGCTTCTTTCTGTCCTGCCCTATTGGAATTGAGGATTTCCGGAC
The DNA here is from genome assembly GCF_031753505.1 of Anomalospiza imberbis. Classification (NCBI taxonomy): domain Eukaryota; kingdom Metazoa; phylum Chordata; class Aves; order Passeriformes; family Viduidae; genus Anomalospiza; species Anomalospiza imberbis. Next base: position 5,999,536 of record NC_089706.1, read on the forward strand.
CTGGTTCATTGACCTGTGGAACAACTCCATCATCCCTTACCTGCAGGAGGGGGCGAAAGATGGGCTCAAGGTAGCCAGTGCTGCTGGCCCATGAGAACACAAACCAGTGCAGGGACGCACTGATACAGCCATCATGGGTCGGGGGGAGGGGGGAGGCACTGGGACTGTGGGTGTAGGTGACATCTCTGTAAATCCCTGCACCCTGTGGCTGCTGTGGGACACAGCACTGTCCTGGGGGGCTCAGGGTGCCCCATTGCTGGCTCTGGCATGTACTGAGCGGGTGGCTGCCACTTGATCCCTGCCACAGGTCCATGGGCAGAAGGCAGCCTGGGAGGACCCCGTGGAGTGGGTGCGGGACACCCTGCCCTGGCCGTCAGCGCAGCAGGACCAGTCCAAGCTGTACCACCTGCCCCCGCCCACCATCGGGCCCCAGAGCACCGTGTCCCCCCCTGAGGAGCGCACCGTGAAGGACACCACGCCCAGCTCCCTGGACTCCGACCCACTGGTATGCTGGCCAGCAGGAGGGGCTGGGAGGAGCTGGTGGCAGAGCAGGGTGGAGCTTCACTTTCCCGGTTAATTGTCAGTGTAAAAAGCCTGATTTGGGGATGCAGAAACACTTTGTGCTCCCGGGAGAAGCAGTGGGTACAGGGTGGTGACACTGGCAGGTGGGCTGCGCACCAGGACGCGTGGTGACATGCCCGTGAAAGGGCACATGACACTCCACGAGGCATCATGTCCACATGCAGAGCCACAGACAGGCACACGTGCTCCTACATGTCCTGATGTGTCACCTGGAGGGGCTGCTGGCTCCACAGGTGACACCAGCTGATGCTGCTTTGACACACTGAGTCGTGAGCATTCCAGCTGTGCCCGAGGCTGCATCCTGGCGCAAGGGAGGGATTTGGCAGCATCTCTGGGATTTGCTTTAGCCTCTAAGGAGCTTCCCAGCATGGCTGGTTTGGGAGGGCAAGAAGGGCCAAGTGGCCTCCCCAGTCACCTGCAGGCCTCCTGTGCCCCTCGGGCTCCTGCCATGCTCCTGTCCCCACAGATGGCCATGCTGCTGAAGCTCCAGGAAGCTGCCAACTACATTGAGTCTCCAGACCGTGAGACCATGGTGGACCCCGACCTGCAGTCGACTCTGTGAGGCCCAGATGTGCCAGCCCAGGGGGAGGGGAGCTGCTGCTGGGCTGCCCTCCTTTTCCTTTGGCATCCAGGAGTGTGGGGCTGGCGTGCAAGCGGAGAGAAGAGCAGGGCTCTGGAGTGTCCTAGTGGAGCCTGGGGAAACTCAGCTCATCTGTGAAAGAGCACGAGTTACCATCTCCCCTCCCAACCATGGGGGTAGGAGAATCCTGGTTTCTCTTCTTGGTTTTTTCTGTCTCTATTGCAAACTCCTGGGCTTTGGGACCAAGGCGACCGCTGAGGCTGAGCCCCCGCTCCGGGAGCTGCAGGAAGGCCCCTGCGTGGGGCAGGGACCCCGCGGGAGCCACCTGGGGGCACAGGAGGAGCTGGGGCTGCAGGATGAGCGCATGGGCACGAGGGGCTCTGGCTCCCTCTGCGCCCGCTGGGCAAAGCCACAGCCTCCACTGTGGAGCTCCCACCCCGTGCCAGCCGAGGGGCGCACGGCTCTCGCTGCTCTCTGTGCATTCCCTGTTCCACCTGCACAGCAGCCGCTGTGACCAGGACAGCCCAAAAACTCTGCTTTTCTTATTTTATTTTGTTTCCCCCTTCTCCTTTTCCTTTGGCCGAGTCCAGACTTTGCTTTGGTCCCTTTTTTTGTCTTGGTACTTTGCTCTCCTGGCCTGGAGCCTGTGGCCTGGTGCCTACTGCTTCCCTGGCAGCAGTGTCCTTCCCCTTAGGTTTCTTTTGCAGCTGTTGGTTTCACCACTCAAACCACCTCTGTCACAAAACTGGTGCTCACTGGATGATTTCCAGTCCCTGAACCCACCTCCTGGGGCTGCACAGGTTGGCTGAGGTGGGACGTGGAGGCAGGTGGCAGCAGGAGGCTCCCAGAGCAGCCCCTCTCACATGGCAACTCCCTCCTCCTCTAAGGCACAGAGCACTGGGATGGTGTCTCCCACCAGGCTGGGATGCCACCCTCCCTGAGGTACTGGGGCATGGGGAGGCTGCTGCTACTGCCCCATCCCTGGGCAGCTGGATGCCATCCCTGTTCCTTGGTGGAGGGGGGTCCAACCAACCTGTCATCCCCTTGGTGCTGCCAGGCCTGGGACTGTGGGTCAATGAGCCTGGGGTTTCTCCCCATGCTGCCTGCTCCCCCCGGCCCTGTGCCTTCCTGCAGCCTGGCAGGGTCTGTGTTGGTGCTCTGGGGGCACCTGGGGCTGCCATGTGTCCTCCTGGCCTTATCCCACATTGTCAAAAGGCCAGACTCCATGGAGAGGGTCGGCCCCGGTGCTGCCGTGGTGCCTTAATCTCTGGCCGTGCGGGAAGGGGGCACGTGGAGCTTGGGACAATGCTGTCACAGCCTGCTCCAGCTCCAGTGTCCTCTGTCCCCAAAAGCCAGCTTGGCTGGGATGGAATGAAGGTGCTGGGACTGCTGCCTGCAGCACCCTTGCTGGCCTGTCCCCAGCCATGGCTGCAGGGTGTCCTGCAGGTCTGCACTCCCATCCTGTGCCCACCTGGCCTCTGGGGGCCCCCTCCTCCCTGCTGCCCTCCAGCTCAGCCCCCACATTCTTCTGGGGCCCTGGAGAGACACGAGGAGAGGTGACCCCAGGGCCAGATCAACTGAGCCCACCCTGTCCCCAAACTGCCAGGCTGGGGACTGGGCAGCCTCAGCCGCCTGTGATGCAGCTGGTGTGGCCTTCAGGGACGCCTCACACCCCTCTGGAACGGGCATCTCCCGCAGTGCCCTCGGAGGCTGCCGCCACCTCTGCCCTCGGTGCTCTTGGCCGGTGTGTCCTGCCTCGCCGCCCCATGGTGCTCGCTTCTCCCACTTCTCCGTCTGTCCGACAGCCTCCTGCTGCCGCCGGGGCCAGCCAGCCCGGCCCCTTCCCACGGGGATCTCCGGGATCTCTTCCCCATGCTGGCTTGGGCGTTAGGGCTTTCTGTTCTCCTTCTCTTCTGTCGAGGACTCGCTGTACATAGATCCGTCGTGGAACGCCCTGTGTGGGTTGGGGGGCCCGGCCCTGCGCCTTGTCCCTGGTTTTGGGTTTTTTTTGTACTCTGTGATGACTGTGCTGTGCTGACTTCTTTTCTGATTGTATGAGACTCCGGCCCAGCAGCCACTCGAGGTCTGCAATGGGGACGCAGCTGTTCCCTCCAGCCCCTCGCACCCTCCTTGGGACTCTGGTGCCCAGGGTGGGAAGGGACTGATGCACCTTTGGGTCTGCCCTGTGCCCAGGTGCCCTGAGGAGTCCCATGGGAGGAGGGGCAGCCTTGCCTGAGCTTTCTTTTCTGACTCCTCTAGGGAGCCACCCAAACCTGGACCAAACTGTAGCCGTCCCCCACTGCTGAGCATCCCCTGGCCTGTGTCCTGCAGGTTTGCCCTGTCCCTCCCCACATCAGGGCTGCCCCTCATCCCATCACTTGGCCCTGGCAGCTGGAGGTGAGCAGGCAGTGGGGGTGTGATCCAGGAGGAATCTCCGGGGGAAGGAGAAGGGCCATGCCAGCAGGTGGGCCCTGGGATCGGCTGGTGGGGGGCTTGGCTGGGGTTACCTGGCCAGAGGGGCCAGATCCTGATGGATTCCTCCTGGCTTACACCAAGCACCTCATGTCCCCAAGGCTGGCAGCTGTCTGGGGGCCAACCCCTGGCTGTGGGCTGAGCCCCTCTGTCCCCAGGGAAAGGGTCCAAGAATTGCTCTAACTCATCCTCCTGCCACCTCCGAAGGTGCCTGCCGTCCCCAAAGGTGCCTGCCGTCCCCAAAGGTGCCCATCACCCCACAAGGGTCTCTGCCACCTCCAGAGGTGCCAGTTGCCCCCAGGGGTGCCCATGGTCCCCAGGAGTCCCCCTGAGGGGCTGGAGGTGGGTGATGCTAGTGCCTCACCCTCCTGCCCCCTTGAGCTGCTGCTGCCTGGTGGCCTGAACCTTACAATTTTAGCTTTTTTCTAATAAACAACCTTTTTTTAATTAAATAAAAGACAAAATGGACAAATTCCTGTTCTAGATTATCTGTGTAATTGACTGGGTTTTGTGTTTCTTAACTGCATGGTATTCCTGCCGAGGGGTTTTATAGCACTTTTTAAATTTCTCTTTAAGATTTTGGTCCAGATTTCTACTCACGGCTGTCTGTTTTTGCTTTTTCCTTGCACCCTCCACGTTTGTAAAGTCGCTCCATTTTATACCTGATGTTGAGACCCAGCCCCACGTTGTATATAGCTGCGGGAACAATCATAGGGAACAAACAAACACCATCTGGACTCTTTCCACGATTAGTTGTTTTTACTTCAAAGAAATTTTAAAGCAAACACAAAAGGAAGCCAGGAAAAGGCTTGAGGATATTCTGAAAAGACAGAAACAAATCCAGCCCTGCACCAAGTCAGCTCCTGCTGCCCACACTGCCCGCACCAACTGGCATGTCTCTTCTCAGTCGTCTGTCTAACACCATTGGATTCAATAAAGTGATCTCCTGTACTGTCGGCTCCTGGTCCTGTGTCTGTGGCTCTGTCCCTGTGTGGCAGAGGGGAGGGCAGTTGTACCCGTCATGGAATCGTGATGGTTTGGGTTGGAAGGGTCCTTAAGCCTCATGTCAGTGGAAAGGATGCTTTGCACTATCCCAGGTTGCTCCAAGTCCCTGGCCTTGAGCGTTTCCAGGCATGGGGTGGCCACAGCTTCTCTGGGCAGCCTGAGCCAGGGCCTCACTTCCCTCACAGCCAACATTTCCTTCCCAATATCCCATCTAACCCTGCCCTCAGGCAGTTTGAAGCCATTCCCCCTTGTCCTGTCCCTCCAGGCCTTTGTCCAAAGTCCCTCCAGCTCTCTTGAAAGGGAGAAGGACTGGAAGGGGCTCCAAGTTCTCCCCAGGGTCTTCTCTCCACGCTGAACATCCCCCATCTCTCCTAGCCTGTCTCCAGAGGAGAGGGGCTCAAGCCCTCAAAGCATCTACCCCTGCCCTTGGTAGTTGCCTTCCTGCAAAATATGGGAAGGAATCTGTAGTAGAAATGCCCCTGGGTTGAAATCTTAGCTGTTTTGCAGGATACTGGGAGCAATTTTAGGGATTGGTGACCTCTCTCCCGAGGTCACACTCCTGTAAAGTCTGGGGTGGGCAGAAATGCTCCTGATTTGGAATCCTCACATTTCAGGACGTGGAAAGCAGGAGGTCCCTTTCCTGGGGCAGGAGCGACAGGTCCTAGCTGAGGTGAGCAGGGGGGGAGGAGGGCTCGGGCGCCTGGGCATTCTCAGGGCCCCTTTTGCCTCACCAGGTCTGATCTAATCTCCCATTTGAAAGGACATGATGGTGACAGATGCCGCATGAGCACGGGGGACAGAGGTGGGATGGTGTCCCTTGTGCAAATCCAGTTGCTGTGCCCTGCAGCAGAGCACGGCTGGAGGCTGAAGCAAGTAGGGAGAGCCCAGTCTTCCCGTGGCGTCTCCAAATCTCTTTTCCCCTCCGGAGAGCGACGCTGGAGCAGGGACAGATGCTTCAGGAGCCGTTAATTAATGACGGGATGGCGATGAGCTGTAAGAGGCTGCAGTGGCGGATCCAGGGCCAGGAGAGGGCTCTTCCCATCGGCTCCCGCTCCTCCCGCAGGGCGAGTTCACACGAGTTCGTTACACGAACGGACACGGAGGGTGGGACCGGTTGTGGTGAGACCGGCGGCCGCAGAGATGTGCCCGGTGCGTGCACCTCGACCTGCGCTGACTCCGAGCCCTGTGCAGGCAGCGGAGCAGGCAGGAGAGGAGAGCAGGCGGGAGACGGCAGGGGAGAGGCAGAAGGGTCCCGCACGTCGTGACTACGGGAATTGCCACGGCGCAGAGCCAGAGGAATCGGTCCGAGCCATGGGGAGGGGGTGCGGGGATGCAGAAGGACCACACGGGGATGATGCTGACGCTTCAATTTCAGGCGGACTCCTGCGTTCGGGAACACTCAGCCGCCTTTTTCAAGGGTGATGGGAAGGGGAGGGTCCCTTCGGTTCGGGCAACCCCGAATCCCCCGAACCCCCAGCAGCTCCTGGGTGCTGTAGTGGGGATTTGGCCCCACGCAGGGCCCTTCCCCTGCCCCCAGTATCCGGTGCCTGTGCCTGTCCGGAGCTCGTGCCTGTCTCTGTGATGTTGTCAGGGGCTGGTGCAAGGCTGGGAGGGGGTTTTGCTGCAGCAAAATTAGGGTGCACAGAGGTTTTGGGTGATGCAGCTCCCAGCTGGGCTGGGACCTCGGGATGCCCTCCCTGCTCCAGGCACCACCTCTCCAGAGTGTCTCTGGCTGGAGCGGCTGGAGCAGCCGGCCACCTCCCTGTGTAGCTCAGGTGCTCTGGCTGCGACACTGGGACCAGGGGCTGCTGGAATGGAGGTGGCGAACCCTCAGCTAGGGTGGTTTGGGCTGAACCCACAGGGTCCCTCCCTGTCCCTGGCTCATGTATGGGGAGTAAGGACTGTCCAAGGCCTCCCTTTTCCAACTGGAGACTCTGTTGATGGGAAGGGGATCCCACAGCAGGGACAAAACTGTCCCCCCACTGCCCTCCACTCCTCACCGGGCTCCTCACTTGAATCCCATCAGCTTTTTCCTGATGTTTTGGCTCTAAAACCAAAGCTGGATTCCCAGGAGCCCTCTGGATCTGGGAGGAGGCACGATGGAGGTGCCACCACCACAGCTGCCTCCAGCGCCTCTCCTGTGGCCGCAGCAGGGACCTGGCAGGTCCCTGTGGCGGTGGTGGCCACAGTGGTGGGTGACTGGCGGGCGGTGATCTGCGCACGGTCACCGGTGAGAAGGGACCAGCGTGCGTGACCAGTGCGAGGTGATTGATGTGAAGTGTTTGGTGCTGGTGCCCAGTGTTAGTGCCCGGTATGAGGTGCCTCATGGCAGTTCCTGGTGTCAGTGCCAGGTGCCAGTGCTATGTGTGAGGTGACCGCGACGCGGAGTGCCTGCGCCCAGTGCCTGCGCTCGGTGCTGATGTGAAGTGCCCGGTGTGAGGTGATCCCAGTGGGGGTTTCCCGGTGCCTAGTGCGAGGTGACCCCATGGGGTGCCCGGTGACAGGTATGAGGTGGCCCGATGCGGTGCCTGGCACCGATTCCCGGACGCCCGCGGGCGGTGCCGCTCCCGCACGAGTCCCGGTGCGCGCCCCGGGGGGGCCGGGCGGGCCGAGGTGCGCGGGCGGGGCCGCGGGCGGGGCCTCCCGGTGGCGGGAGGAGCCTCGCGGAGCCGCCGCACGCGAGCCCGGAGGGGCCGGGGCTGCCGCAGCGCCGCGCAGGTCCCGCCGCCCGCCCGGCACCGACCGCACCGACCGCTCCCCTCCCGCCCGCTCGGACCGCCCGGCACCGCCCGGCACCGCCCGGCACCGCCCGGCACCGCCCGGCACCGCACCGCACCGCACCGCACCGCACCGCACCGCACCGCACCGCACCGCCCGGCACCGCTCCCGCCCGCCGCCCCGGCCGGTAAGTGCCCGCCCGCACTCCCGCCGAAGTTTCCCCCGGTGCCGCAGCGGCGCGGACTCTGCGGGACGGGGCTGCCCGAGCTCTCGCCGAGCCTATCCCGGCGCCGCCGCCCGAGGTGCGATCGTCCCCCGTGGGGTGGGATGGAGTACTCGCCGCGGGCACCGGTTAGTGCACCTCGCCGTGTTCCGGTGCCGGGAGCAGGGCAGGGACCTGCGCTTTTCCCAGGAACCCATCCCGGGACACGGGTCCCAGAGCTGCCCAACGCCCGGAGGCTGCCCGTGCGGGGCTGCGCCCAGAAGGCGGCTGGGGACAGAGCCTGGAGGGATGGAGAGGGGACGGCCAGTGGTGCAGGAGGCTGCGGAACTGGCGGAGAGCACCCAGGGGCGTGGGGACTCTCCCGAAAACGTGAGACCCCCTGGGAATGCGGGGCCACCCCGAGGATGCCGCGCGGTGCCGCCGGGTCAAAGGTGCCCTCTGGGCGCTGCGGGATGCTCCAGCTCCTCATCCCTGCGGATGCCCGACAATGGGTGCCCTTGGGGTGCTGGCCCCGGGAGTGGCGGCGGCGCGGGGCTGTTCCCGCAGCATTGCGGGGATCCCACCCTGGTGCCGGGAACTCGGCGAGCGGCGTGGCCCCAGCGTGGGCAGCTACAAGCCCCGCTGCGCTGACGGCTTCTTCATAGCGGCCTGGCCAGGAGCCAGCTCCAGACAAACCCTCCGTCTGGACTCCCCCGCCGCGGCTACACCGGGATCCTCCAGCACTCCCTACGCTGGCTGGGTGCCGTCAGGGTGCAGCCGTGCAGAGGGGTTCGGTCCAGCGCCGGGGATGTCACGCTGGGGTGCCGCAGCCCTTGCTGTGCTCAGCACATCGCTGCTCCCCTCAGCCTAGTTTTAAAGAGTGATCCCAAAGGAGCTCTGCAAATTGCGCAGGGGACAGGCAGCGTTGCAAGGTGACTGTGGCACAGAGTGGGGGGGACGCAAGTCTGTGTCACTCATTGCTTCGTGGTCTCCAACTGTATCAGTGCCTCTGTGTTTGTCTCTGCACGGGCGCCCCTTGGCGCAGCGCTCTTCTGTCCTCCGAGTGAGAGTGGCCGGGGTGCTGCGGGGTGTCACCCACTGCAGAGTGTCCGACAGCACAGCCTCTTGCGCTGTGGAGCTGCAGGGCGCTGCTGGACTCCCCGCCTGCTCCTCTGCTGCAGCAAAAGTTCAGTCCTGAGCGCAGGCTGGCTGGTACGCGAGCTGCTGCTGCAGCGGTGTTACTCCTGCACGCACCGAGCGGCAGCGCAGCCACCGGCAGGAGTCTCCAGCCTGCTGCATTATTGCTCGCTAGCACAGTGCCTCGGCCGCACGCTGCCCAGGGCTGCCGGACCCCCGGGGCACCCCTGGGGCATCCCCGGGGCTCTTCGCCCTTGCTGCGTGCGGGTGCCTTTGGCCGCAGGGTTTGGGTGGGAGAAAGTGCGGCTTGCGGTGGTCTGTGTGCAGGTGGAGTGTGAGACATCAAGGGGGAGGTTAATACACCCAAGGTCATTGAGGCCAGCAGTGGCAGTGGGAGTCACCTGTGCTGCCCGAGAACAGCACAGCCCAGCAAAGCACCCCAGTGCCCCCAAACCCGAGCTCCTCTTGGAGTGATGCCATGCCTCCTCATTGCTTATGGGTGCAGTGCAGGAATGGGTCTGACCTTGCCCGATCCCCTGGCACCTTGCCTGGCCTCCCCTGGTGAGCACCCCTGCCCTGCTTGCTGGGAGCCAGCCTGAAGCCCTGGTGCCCCCGATTCTGCAGGGCGAGGACACGTCCCTCGCTGCCTGTGAGCCTGGCGATGGCAGCGGCGCCGAGCAGCACCGGTGGCACTGCGTGCTGCCGGCCACCCTGGCTCTGCACCCACTGCCCGCAGCGCCCACGGTCCCAGAGCAGGGAGGACACACAAATACAGTCATATAGACCCTATATATACATCATGTGCATGAGTATATATATTATAAATATGCTTGGGGAGGGGGTTTCCAAGCAGCCAATGTGGCATTTGCTGCCGACTGCTCCCGTGGGCACTGCCTCCTGCTCTGTAAGCCCCAGGGCTCATAAGTCGCTGGGCTAGAGCTAGAGGCCACTGAAGTGAGCCGGGACTCCCACTGCCCGCAGGTCCTTCCTCCAGTTCACCATGGTTTTGGCAAAGTCCCAGCTCTGGGAGCCGGATGACTGCGGCTCCTCATTACGACTGGAATTTCTCCTTCCCCGGGCTGCGCAGAGAGCTGCGAGCTGGCAGCCGTGATGTCCTCCAGCAGGATCAATGCCCAGTGTACAGATGGGACCCAGTGCCCACTGGTTTAAAAGCCTGTATTTTTTAATTCCCTACTCCCAGCAGTGCAGCTCGGCACTGTGCCCGGCCGTGTTCCTCCTCGGCCTGGTGGCCACCAGCACCTTCCCCGTGCCAGTTATCTGGAGCCGCCGGTAAGTGTAATCGGCAAAATGCTTTTGCCCTTGGCTGCGGTCGGCCTTTCCCTCCTGGATGAGCACCCGGCTCTTCCCTGGCTCATGCCCTCAGCTCGCCTCCTGCGTGAGCCTGCGTTCCCCAAAGCGCTCCTTGATTATTAGCCCTAATAATTGTGTTATCGCATTGACTGAACTGTTTCAGATGCCAAAGCTAATTTTGCTCTTCATGCCTTCCTTCATCAGTAATGGGATTTTGATAACATCACGCATCCAAAAGTATTGGATAAACTTGGCATAATTCCTCATTTATTAATTAAACCATAAATTAGGCAGTGTGCGTCTGGAATCTGAATGCCCCAAACTGGTGTAGTCCTGCTGCTGGGGATAGTGCTAGCCCATTCCTGTCAGCCCTGGGGTGTGGGATCCTGGTGTCTCCTGCTGAGTTTGGGGGCTGCCACATCCCAGTGAGACCACCTGCTCCATTGCTTCCTGCATGCTCAAGTTGTGATGTTTCATCAGATCTGGAGTTTGGAACAGGAATTGCGTTGCCCCTGAATTTAGCTGCTGGTCAGCAGTCAGAGTCTGGCAGAGCTGCCTGTCCCCCCGGGGTGGTTCTGCTGGTGCTCGTGCTTTGGGAGGGGTGACTGCAGCCAGTCCTGGCAGTACATGTGGCAGTGCTGGGCTGTGCCAAATTCCTGCCATTTGGAGCCACATCCCACTCTCCCACACAGGCAGTTGTCTGACTGTTGCACCAAACCCATCCCCACTGGCTCTGTGGCCCCACTGGCCTGGAAGGTACTTCTGGCCCTGACAGGGTGTCCAGTGTGTCCTTCTCCTTGTGCATCTTAAGGAAAGCTGGTGTGTTTTAATTAATCCAGGGTGTTTCACGCTCCCCAGCTTTTCCCAGCCCTACAGGGTGAAGCAGATGAGGACTCTGGGCTTGTGCATCCCTGGGGATATGGGGAGACCGGGAGCAAAGTGGGTGCTTGTGGCACGAGGTGTAGGTGGGTGCTGTGGGATGTGATGGAGTCCAAGCCCTGAGTCTGTGCTGGGCTGGAGGTGGCCGGGGGGGACTGTCCTGCTGCCAGGGACCTGGGGAGCTGCTCCAGGGCCTGAAATCAAGGGTATTGGGAGTGTCTGTGAGCAGCAGGATGCCCAAGACATGCCTGTGTGCCAGGCTGGTTTGGGATCAGCAGCGCTGATCTGGCAGCTGACATCCTGGCAGTGCTGGCGTGGAATGAGGCATCCCTGACTCCTGTGAGCCTCATGTGGTGCCTCACACCACTGCAATTCCACCAAAACACCATGGAGGTGGGATCAGCCTCCAAACCGCTCAGCATCGTCCCAGGGAGATGCCTCCTACCTTCTCGTGCAGGACACAGGGTGTCCCTGGGGACAGGTTGGGACTGAGGGCTCCTGGTTCAGGGGAACCCCAAGTGGCACCACAGCTCCCACTGGCCTCGAGCAGAGGATTCAAGGAAGAAAACAACGCCAAATTTCAGAGCCATGCATGGATTTACAAGCTCCCTGTGGGCTCCGTTGCTGTCTTGCTCTGTTCCTAGGGGAGTCCCAGGGTTTTCTCCTGGAACTGAGGCCTGGCAGATCTGTGTTAGTGCCTGGGATGAAGGTGCTGGCTTGTGCCCACTCTGCCCATGCAGCACTGCCAGCAGCCTGGCACAGCCCCTGCCTGGTGCCGCAGTGAGCTGCATGTGGCTGTGCCAGCTCAGCCACCGCTCTGTGCCACGGGAGAGCCCAGCAGAGACCTCCTGGTGGAGTAGCGTGGGCCTGGCCATGGGAGACCCTTGGAAGGGATGGTGACCACCAACACCACTTCAGGAACCAGAGTGCTTTGCATCTGGGCTCTTCAGGTTTTTCCAGGGGAGGAACAACCTTCTCCAGGATGCACTGGTGGAGCAGCTCCTCTGTGCAGCCCTGAACGTGTGTGCTGTTGTGCTTGTGCCAATAAAACAGCTGGAGTCACACAGGGATGCAGTTCAGAGGGGCTGGGCAGGGACAGATGACCTCCCTGTGGTGTTCAGGGGCTGTGCTCATCACCCCAGCTGCACTGCCAGCTCTCCCAGTGACATTTTTCCATCTGCACAAGGTTTATTCATGGAAGTCAGTCCTGTGTCCTGGCCTTGGTGGGGCTTTGTGCCACAACAAAATCCCCTGGGTTGCTGTGGTGCTGTGTCCTTTCTGATCCCATCATTGTGCTTCCTCCATTCCCTTTGCCATCCCAAATACCACAAGGCTGGAAGGCCCTGGGGACACAGAGCTCTACTCTGCCTCTGGGCTCTCCGTGCCTTGGAGCTGGGCGAGCAGCACCAGCATTTCCCCCACAGGCGTCCAGTCCTGGGGGACTGAGCCCAGGCTGACAGAGAGGGGGATGAGCATTGCTGGGAGCTCCCCAGGGATGGGAGATGGTTTCCTGGATTCTAACACCAGCCCATCAAGACCTCGTGCTTGGCTGGGAGCTGTGGAGGTCTCCCTGGAGCCTCCCCCTGGAAATGGCCCCTTGTGGCTTGTGTCTGCTTGTTTGGCCCATGTGCTGAGCTGGGGAGCAGCACAGGGCGTCGCTCCCTGCTCCTGTCTGGGATTGATCCACCGTGTCTCGGCTTGCTCCTGGAGCCGCTTCTGGCTCTTCCCCAGGAGCTGACCTGGCTCCTTTTCTCTCCTCCCAAGCTGATCTGGAGCCATCAGTGTGGCACGGGGCCATGGCCGGGAGTGCCGGCAGTGTGGCCGTGGTGCCAGCAGCATGATGCCCACCCGGGAGGGCAGAACTTGGAACTCTTGGCTGTGTGGTGGCTTCGAAGTGCCAGGGCAGCTCAGCCCATCACCATCTGGTGCCCTATTTAGCTGCTCTCGTGTTGCCTTGAGAGCAAGACACTGCTGCCGTGGCATCACAGTGCTGGGAGTGGGCTGGGCTCTGGCAGCACCTGGAACCTCTTTTTTGGGAGGCTTCCTTGGCCATTCATGGCTCTGTGTGCCAAGGGTGGACTGCGTCTGCTGCCTGGGGTTGGGGTGAGCCTGATGGTTTGTTGTGGCAGTGGTCAGTGCCATGTGGGATGTTCCACATGCCCCGCTGACCTTGGCAACAGCTGTGTCCCCTCAGCTCAGGATGTGGTGTCCAGCGTCTCCAGGTGACTTTTCTACCTGTGCCATGGTGGCACATGGCATGAGCCAAAACCCTCTGGAGGAAGTGCTGGTGGTGAACAGTGCCTGCAGCCCCTGGAGCATTCCTGTGGGATGAGACAGCAGTGCAGCAGTGATGGGAGACAGTGGGAAGCAGAGAGCCACAGTGGAGAGGGGGACAAGGTGCTCATCAGTCCCTGCGCTGTTGGCACCCAAATTTCAGGTGCAGTAGCTGTGGCAGTGCCTGTCCCAGCTCCTGCAGGAGCCGTGGCACCAGTCCCAGCTCAGCTCCCTCCTGCCCTTCCTTCCTGGGGCAGCTGCAAACTGGAGCCAGGGCCTGATCCCTCTAGAAAAAGTGGGCTTTGGGGGATCAGCACCTCTGGGTGCCAGGCAGGGCTCTGAGTGCCCAGCAGTGGGTCCTTCTCTGTTATGGGCGCTGGCATCATGGGCTGTCACTGCCCTTGCCCCCCCTTTCTCCTCATTGCTGTTCTGATTTTAGAGGCAAAGGCACAGAAAATCCCTGAGCTGCCTCACTGGGCACCCTGGCGCTGGTGGGTGCCAGCAGTGGTCCCCATGCAGGGAGGTGTCCCTGGGGAGGGACAAACCTGCCATCTCCCTGGGTCACAATGCTTTGGGGAGCCCTGCCATTGCTGAGAAGCACCCCAATAGCTGGTGGGTGTTGGCTGAGGGGTTGCTTTGCAGAAAGAGATGCACAGGAGCGAGCAGGGCAGGGTGGAATCATCCCTTCCCCACAGTGACCTTTAGGTGTCCATCCAGTGGGAGACTTCTGGCAGCTTGGGAACACCAGAAGCCATCAATCTGGAACCCAGATGATGGACAAGGCTGCCTTAAGGCTGCTAGACCTCGCTCGGTTTTGCTGTGAGTAACACAGATCCTCTCTCATAGGCAAGCACTGGCTGCAAAACCACCATCACTTTTACATTTTTTATTTTACAAGCTCCCCGTGGTGAGCCAGGGGCTGAGTCTTCTTCCTTGAGGCCAGGGGCTCCGTGATGAGGAGCTGAGATTCTGGCTATGAGGCAGTGAGGCAGGAGCTCATCCCGAGCTGGGCAGTGTGGTGCCCTCCTCATCCCTGGGGAAGAGCCTGTGGCTGGGGCTGCTGAACCCCAGCAAGTCGTTAGTTCTAATTAGGGAGCTGGTGGGTGATGAGGCCATGAGTGGAGTGTGCTGTGGTGGGAGGAGGGTGCTGGCCAGCTCTGGTCCCATCCAGAGATGCTGCTGGAGCCTGCAGGATGGGGAGCAGTGCTGGGGGTCCTGGTGAGGTCTGGTGGCTGTCGCTGGCCCACTCAGAGCTGAGGGAATGCTGAGCTTCCGCCCTGCTCTGGAATTTCCTCTCAGGACGCTGCTTCCCATACTGTGCCTCAGTTTCCCTTGGAGAGTGGGTGTGTCTGGCCTGCAGCACCTGCTCCTACATGGGTTTGGGGACAGGAACACGTGTCCCTGTGAGGGTGATGTCGCAGCAGCTCAGGTTCGGTGGTGCCACTTGCTACCAGAGTATCCTCGCCCCATCACACCCCTCAGCTGTAGGAATACCCCTGAAAAATGAGGAGCTGGGGAGCAGAGACTCCCCTTGCCCTCAGCACAGTGGGTCAGGGTGGGAATGTGGGGGGATCCTGGGGGAAAGCGCTCCCCAAGCCCTGGGAGCTGCTGCACCATCCTGGGCGCTGAGGCTCTGATCTGGCACTGCTGATGCAGCTGCCTTGGTGTTGTGCTGGGGCTGGGGAAGGGGAACAGGGATGAGATTCCACGGTTTGCTGGGCTGTTCCAGAGTCCCTTTGCACCAGGGTCCTGCAGCATCTCCCCACCCAGCACCCCCTCCCCTCCCTCCTCCCTGATCCTTTGGTCTGGTGCCTTCACACATCCCTTGCCAGGAATTCTCTGTTAATTAAATGACCATTAGAAGCCAAGTCATGTTTTTGCTTTAATTAGGGTCTCCTGTCTCACCGCTGCGAGCTGGAACTCCGGCCCAGCATGTCCCTTCCGTGTCCCGCTCCGGACCGACGGGAGCGCTGGGGAGCCAGGCCGCTGTGCATGGCCAAGGGATGCCCAGGCATTGTGCCAGTGGGTCCGGCAGAGATGGGATCTCCCCCTCCAGCTCCTGACCCCAGAAGAAAAACACCTGTTGGCATAAAAATCCAGACAGGGCACTGCCAAATATCTCAGCTGTACTCTGGAATCTCTGCTTGCCCCCAGGCTGCACTGCAGGATTGTGCAGGCTCTGCAGGGCCCAGGCTTCCCGCTGGCATTGGGGTGGGGGAGACCTTACCTTGGAACTGGCTCGGGATTTTCATTCACGGTCATCCAAGCCCAAGCCCTGGCACACAGCAGCACAGTTTTGGGATCAGCTCCTCGTTCGTGGAGGTCTGAGGGGTTCCCACATTTCTGTCCCAGCAGGACAGCTCAGGCCTGCCTTTGCCATCCTGTAAAGGAGCAATAACTCACCCCTCTGGGCCCACGGTGGCAGCTGCCCTTCGTTAGCTAACGAGCCTCCTCCAGATCGGGGTCTCCCTGGGACACTTCATCCCTCTGGGCTGGGGGGCTGGAGCTGGGACCCCCCGTACCTGCCCACCCGCACCCAGCCCATGCTCGGTCAGCGCCGGCTGCTGCTAATTGCTGCCTCAGCCTCATTAATCTTCATTAGTTGCTGTTCCTGCTCTCCATCATCCTCGCTCTTCACCTTCCTGGAGGGGAGAGGTTCCTGCTGCCGGAGGGGGAGGTTCCTTCTGCCCCTGCAGAGGAGAAGCTGCGTTCCCCAAAATCCTCACCCTGATGGGGACTGAGCTCCCCGGGTGCTGCCGTGTCCAGGGACATCCCGGTCCTTCTGTGCATCCCCAAATTCTCGTCCCAGGTCTGGTCCTTTGCAGAACATCCTGGCTGATGGGGGGTCCTCAAAGCCCCCAAGCAGTGAATTCCCCCCTCCGTCCTTCCCATCCCAACCAGACAGGGAGCTGCTGCTGGGGCAGTGGATACCCATGATGGGACCAGCTCTGGAGAAACCCCAAATCTCCTTTTTTGAGCCAGGTGCTGCAGCAGCGCAGGGGGGTGGTCTCTGGGATGGAGTCTTTGATGGAGGAGGAGGAGGAGGGATGAAGGGCTCAGGATTTTTCAGTGTCTAAACTGCTTTTCTGCACACAGGGAATGCCCTGGGGATGCATGGGATGGGATCGCTGGCTCCAGCCTGGGATTTACATCCCGGCAGACCTTGGGGTGGTGCCGGCAAACGGAGTGCAGCAAACGGAATGTGTGACAGGGAGGGGGACACCCCCACCCCCTCTGCTCCCTGAAATCAGAGATGGAGCCAGGGAGGTGTACACCACGCAGGGCTGCCTTGGAGCTCAGTGCAGTTCCTCGGGGTTCAGTGTCAGCTTTACCGGGGGGAGGGGGGATGGACACCTGGGGCGAGTTTGGGGGCTGAGCCTGGAGGGAGCTCGCTGGATGCAGCCCCTGGGGGCTCCAAGGCCAGATGTTTGCAGCTGGGGGACACTGCCTGAGGGGGTACACGGTAACAGTGTGGGGTGCAGAAGGGTTTAGGGGTTCTGAGGGTGGTGCAGCATGCAGGTGCATGCATGAAGTGGGGCTGGGGGGTAGCTTAGGGGGTCTGAGAAGCTGCTGCAGGCACAGGATATGGGATGTCCTGTGGTGGATTTGGGGTGCTGCACTGAGGGGTGCAGGACGAGGCACTGGGGGCTGCAGGGGGTGCAGTAGGGGAGAGGTGCGCTGTGCGGGTGATGGGTTTGGTGGGGGTCAGGGTTACACACTGCGGGGCTGGAGCAACACGGAGCAAGACAAAGTCCTGTGGGGGCAGAGGTGGCAGCTGGGGGGCTGGGGGGACCCCACACCGCAGGGGCAGTGTAATGGAGGTGCATGGGTGATGTGCCACCCTCCCCACCCTCTGCCCCTGTGGGGTCTCTGCAGCAGCTGCCGAGCTGAAGCCTGTCCTGCTCCATGGGGAGCTCCTGGTGGGGTTTTTTTGGGAGGGGAGGGGTGCAGTGGGTCCTACCATTGCTATCAACCTTCCCTGATGGATGCTGCACCCCACGCAGGGGCTGGGGGATCCCCAGGGACCAGCAAGGCAGCAAGGGGTCCCTTCCTAGCCAGTATTTATTCACGATGCTTTAACCCACGCTTGTTCTTCAGCCACGGACTGATAGAAATGGTTAATTATAACCCTCACATTTTCTTTATGTCCCTAACCTGCGATCTTGGCGCGGGGGGGACGGGAGCAGTGGGGGTTGGCGAGGAACAACTCCAAACCAGGCAGGAATAAAGAGGAAACTCCAAGAACGGCAGCGAGTCCTCGGCAGGGGCAGCCCGGCAGGGTTTGGGGGTGCGCTGGGGATTTCGGGGGGTCGAGCTCCCTTCCCACCCGCACCGCCGGCCGCTCGGCTCCTCGCCAGCGGCTGCCGCAACTTGCAAAGAGGAGGGAAAAAATTGCAAAAGGAATGAGGAAAAAAAAAAAAAAAAAAAAAAAAAAACAAACACCGAGCAGGCAGCGGAGCCGGAGCAGGACTGCAATGCAGTGCCGCAGCCGTGCCCGCACGGCCCCCGCCCGCTGCCGGGGGAAGGGGCTGGCGCTGGGACAGCGCTGGGACGGGCCCGCACCCGCTGAGAACCTGCGCCCCGCGCCGGAGGCGGCTCTGCCCGCACTGCGAGGGCTCGGCCTGCCCCCGCGCCTGCTGGGGCACGGCGATTGCCCGAGCACACCCAGTGAGGCGGCACAGTGGGGCCGGGACCTGGAGGTGAGGGGGCATCCCCAAGATCACACTGCCCCACTGCTTCTCCCCCTGCCCCACTGACTGCCCCACTCCCTGCCCTCGCCGGCTGCCCCCATGGCACTGCCCCGCCCCGCCCCGCCCTGCCCATGCGGGAGGCAGATCCGGCCGGTCCCCTGGCCTGGGGGGCAGGATCAGCCCCCCGCCCCCATGGCAGGGGCTGTACGTGCTCCGCTGGAGGGGCAGCAGCGACCGGATCTCATTAGGTTGGCTCCCCGCAGGCGCCTCCCGGGCCTCAGTTTCCCCCGAGCCTCAGCTCTGCCAGCGCCCGGTGAGCACCACAAAGGAGCAAGCAATTAGTGATGCTAATTAGGATGCCCGGTTCAAAAGCAACCCCTCCAGCGAGGCCTGATGGTGCCTGCAGCCCCCCAGCCCCGGGCAGCCCCCGAGGGGCCCCCAGCAGCCCCCGAAGCAGCAGTTCCCTGGGCGAGTGTCTGTGCTGCATCTCTGCCCCACAGCCCCCCGTGGCACCCAGCTCCTGCCGCTGGCACCCAGGGCCGTGCGGGGGTGTGCCAGCCTCGCACGGGCTGCGGGCACTGCCCCGCACGGCCGGGCACACGCACAGGCTGGCACACGGCTGGCGGCTGGCAGAGCCGCACGGGCACTGCCCCAGCGGACGAGAGACACAGCCCGGGCAGGGGGGCACGGGCCCGGGCACAGCCCCGGGCACGAGCATTGACACACACACGCCGGGCACGAGCATTTCCATACGCTGTGCACGTTTACACACACACACACACATGCACACACACACGTTCATACCCTGTGTGCACACACACACACACACACACACATGTTCATACCCTGTGCACGTTTATACACACACACACACGTTCATACCCTGTGCACACACACACACACACACACACACATGTTCATACCCTGTGCACGTTTATACACACACGTTCATACCCTGTGCACACACACACACACACACACACGTTCATACCCTGTGCACGTTTATACACACACACACGTTCATACCCTGTGCATGTTTACACACCACACACAAGTTCATACCCTGTGCACACACACACACACACACACACACACACGTTCATACCCTGTGCATGTTTATACACACACGTTCATACCCTGTGCACACACACACACACATGTTCATACCCTGTGCACATTTACACACACACACAAGTTCATACCCTGTGCACACACACACACACACATACATTCATACCCTGTGCATGTTTACACACCACACACAAGTTCATACCCTGTGCACACACACACACACACACACACGTTCATACCCTGTGCACACACACACACACACACACACGTTCATACCCTGTGCACGTTTATACACACACGTTCATACCCTGTGCACACACACACACACACACACACGTTCATACCCTGTGCACACACACACACACACACACACACACACACACGTTCATACCCTGTGCACGTTTATACACACACACACGTTCATACCCTGTGCACGCACACACACACACGTTCATACCCTGTGCATGCACCTTGCACAAGCGTTCACACCTTCACACATTTGCATGTCCCATGCACACCTGCTTGCACAAGTGCACGGACACGCTTGCGCCTCCATTTCCACGCGTGTGCAGACACGCGCAGACACACCCGTTGCACCGGTGCCTGGATGGTGGCTCCATGCTGCAGGAGCAGCACCGCGATCACTGATCCTCGATCATCGATCCTCGATCCTTGATCATCGATCATCGATCACCGATCATCGATCATCGATCACTGATCCTCGATCATCAATCATCGATCATTGATCATCGATCACTGATCCTCAATCCTCGATCATCGATCACTGATCCTCAATCATCGATCACTGATCATCGATCATCGATCATCAATCATCAATCATCGATCACTGATCATCGATCATCGATCACCAATCATTGATCATCGCGTGCCGACATCGCAGCGGGGCTCCCCTGCCCCCCGGGCAGTGCTGGGCTGAGCGCCCAAGGACTGGGAGGAGAGGCGGCTCAGCCAGGTGCCCCCTCTGGGTGCTGCCCACCTTGTGTGGCAGGTTTGGGTGCAGAGCGGAGGCCTTGGGGTGTGTTGTGGTGGGGTGCAGCCCTGGGGTCCTCCACCTCCTGTTTCCTTGGGGGTTTGCAGGGTGTCAGTGGCCTGGACCCCGCACCCTTTGTCCATGGGTGCAGGGCAGAGCCAGGACCCCTGCCCCGGACCAAGAGGCAGGATCCAGCACTCGGACGTTCCCCCAGCAGCCTCTGGTTTCCAAATCCTGCTTTCCAAATCTCCTCCTACCCACCCTGGTGCACATGGGTAGTGATGGGGACAACCCCCTCAAGTGGTGGGGACAGACCCAGACACACATCCATGTTTCCTCAGCTCCTGGAAGCTTTGGGGAACCTTCGAGGCCCTCAAGATCGAATAACCCTCAGCTGGGTAGGGGTTAAATGCAGCAGCTCCTGGTTCATCCCAAGAAGGATGTGGGGATTGTGGGGGACTTCAAGCATCCTGCTCCAGCCCCCCAGTGCCAGCTTTCAGGGCTAGGTGATGCTTGGGTTTGGCCTGTGACAGCTCTTGGTGGGGTGGGAAGGTGACTTTGGCCAAGCCAGTGGGTGGCAAAGCTGCTGGCTTGCAGCAGGGGCCTTGTCGAGGTGGGAGCCACATAATCACATTTTGTTGTGTGAAGAACTGCCTCTGCCTCATGGGGAGCCCCCCTAGACCCCCACACCACATTCCCCCAGGAGCAGTGGTGCAGGAGGAAGGTGTCCAGCCACACTCTGGGTAATTCAGTGCTTGATTCACCTGCGAGGTGGCCGGAGACACGTGGCAGAGTCAGTTTGGGGCAGCAACACCCCCAGGTCTCTCTGGCTGCCTTTTTTGAGGTGAGAGCACTCCTTTCCAAGTTCTGCAGAAAGGCAGAGGAGCACCTGGCCCCAGGGGACGATACTCTGGCCGCGAGGCTTCTTGAGGGTGGGGAGGAAAGAAGAGATGCAAGGAAGGGGGTACACTCAAGCCACAGCTCACCTGCCCCCAGAAACTCCTTCCTGGGTTTTCTGTGATCCTGCTCATCTCTGCTTCCCCTGCTGGACAGCCTGGTGTTCCCTTAACCCCACTGGCACCGTGCATTCCCTGGCATTCTTCCCTGCTCTGGTCTTCTCTTGCAAACTGCTTTCTGATGGGGTTGTGGAGGCACTTTGGGGCTGGAGCTGGGGTTGTGGGGGTACTTTGTACCAGGTTTGCCTGCAGGGGTCAAAGCCACATTTGCAAGACAATGGCTGTCCCCATCCTAGGCAGGTGCTCAGACCCAGCTGGGCTGGGGAGGGGGTGCTGAGCGTGTTGGGCTGTTTTGCAGCCCTGACTGTGTGACCTGAGCACCTTCCCTGGCTCCACGGAGGAGCAGAGCTGGCCAGGGGAGCCCTGTGGGGCTGGGAGATGTGGCACCCAGGACATGGCACTTGTGACATATGAGTTGACCCACTGACCTGCATACTGAACTCGCCCCTGCTGTGTAGAGCCAGCTCTTCCCTGCTTCCATCCATCCTCAAAATGTGCCCTGCCAAAGCTCCCTGGGGGCTGGAAGGAGAGCAGTGTGTTGCTGCTGTTCCCAGACTTGGAAGCTGCCCTGGGGCTGGGAGCAAATCCTGAGGGTGCCACACCAGCGCTGGGTCCCTGTGGGTGCCCCATGCCTGGGGTCCCTGCCTGAGACAAGGAGGAGGTGGGAGAGCTGGATTTGTCCCAGCTAACCTCATTCTTCTCTCCTGGGGATGCAAACCCCCTCCCCTCATCCCAAGGGACCTTGCCAGGTGAACATCCTCCCAGGAGTGTCCCCCTCGTCCCCAGGAGGCTCGGAGCTGGCACCATCATTGATGCAAGGCTGGGTGGTGCTCCCAGTGGCTTTGGAGATGTCAAGGACCAGGAAACCCAGGGGCCAGCTGGGCTTCCCACGGCTTGTGAGGGATCCAGGTGACCTCTCACAGACATTGGGTCTGTGCCCCTCTAGCAGAAGATGAGGTGTCCTGGTGCAGCCCTGCTGCCCACACAGGCACTGTCCTGGGGACACTGGGGCAGACTGGGGGCAGCAGGGACCTGTGTGACCAGTGAGATGATGTGTTCCAGGGAGCCCCTGACCCACCATGACGTTCAAGCAAGCGTCCATGATGGCCCCAGAGGCCACAGCCAGCACGCTGCCCATGAGCACGATGGAGAACTCCACTGAGGCTGCAGGGCCGGGCGAGAGCAAGGAAGACATGTTCACCAAGCTGAGGGACAAGTTCATGAATGAGCTCAACAAGATCCCCTGTGAGTAGCTCCTTTCCCAGGTGTTACCCTCCTGATGACCTCCCCACAGCACTGGTCCCAGTACAACCTGTGGAACAAGGTTTTTGGGTGCCTGGGAGGGAGCTACAGGGCTGACCACGACACTGGCTTTTGCCCACAGTGCCACCCTGGGCCCTCATCGCCATCGCAGTTGTGGCCGGACTCCTCATCCTCACCTGTTGCTTCTGCATCTGCAAGAAGTGCTGCTGCAAGAAGAAGAAAAACAAGAAGGAGAAGGGCAAAGGCATGAAGAATGCCATGAACATGAAGGACATGAAGTCAGGCAACCAGGTGATGTCCTCCTGGGCTGCTTGGCCAACAGCCTCTCTGGCTGAGTTACGGACTGTGTCAGGGCGCTCAAAGGTCAGGCAGCAGTTTGGGAGGGAGCCACCCGGACGCCGGGATGGGACAGTGGAGGCAGGACCTGAGACAGCAGCACTGTCCTCTTCCAGTGTCTGGTGGCCTAGATGGACCAGGCTCAAGCTGGCTGGGACCTGCCAGTGCTTCACCTGAGCCAGGACATGTTGATTTAATCCCTTGTGTCTCCTGACTCCCTCTGGGCCACACTCATTTCTCTGAGCCTTTAGCTAAGAGGGGAGGGCCACCAGGCCAAGACACTGGCCAGTTTGGGATCCCCAAAACATCTATGGTGAAGTGGCAGGTGCTGGTAACTCATCCTGGTGGCCAGCCCAAGGCAGGCTTTGGTACCCACAGGCTTGTGGCCACCGCGGCCATTTCAATGGCCTTGACCCATGGCCATTTGGAGGGGGTGGGAGAATTTGAGTATCTGTTCCTGCTCTTCAGAGCCATGTGGGCACCATGGGCATGCAGACAGGGCTGGAGCAGGAGAGGGGGGAGGTGTGAGGTGAGATTCCCCAGTGGAGAGCGAGGGCTGCGTCCTCGGGCTCCACAGGTGGTACAAGCCCTGATGCCCCACCCTGCCACGGTCCCTCGGTGTCTGTGTAACGTGTGTCTCTTTGCCCACGGTGCCCTCGCTGTCCTGCCCTGGCTGCCTCTCTGCTCTGGGACACCCTCCACGTAAGTGTCACCATGAGCCTCCTTCTCCATCATCTGCTTGCTGGGTGGGATAGGGGACTGGGGGCACATCAAAGAGGGGACAAGGAGCTGGGGCTCCCACCCAGGGAGTGTGCTTGGAGAGGCAGGAAGAGGGGTGGATTTCCTGGGGACAATCTATTTCTGAGCCTACAAAGCCTGGAAATGGCCCTGGTAAGCCCTTAGCTCTGCCTTTAGTGCTCCTCCAAGCACGGGCTGGGGGGCACAGGACCCACCACCTGCAAGCACCAAACTTCCCTCCACTGGAGTCAATCCCTTGCCCTGGCACCCCTGGCAGCCCCCCCGTCATTTTGGCTGGACCAGCACCAGGGCCTCCCTGGGAGCTGCGTGGCTGTGGCCCAGCCAGTGCCACCCCCAGCCTGCTCTGTCAGTGCTTCACGTCCCCAGCACGTGCGTTCTCTGGTGGGGAGAACCTGGGTGTTGAGACACCAGGAGGGTTGAGGTGCTGAGGTCCCCAGAGTTGTGGGGCTGGGGCTGCTGGGCTGTGACCGTTCTGCTGAGCTGGACACCTCGGCTGCCATTCCAGGACCAACAGGACGACGATGACGCAGAGACGGGTCTGACAGAGGGGGAAGGTGAGGAAGAGGAGAAGGAGCCGGAGAACCTGGGCAAGCTGCAGTTCTCACTGGACTATGATTTCCAGGCAAACCAGGTGATGGAGGGGCTGAGGCTCAGCTGAGGAGTGGGGTTTGCCCAGCGGGGGAGTTGAGAGGAGGACAGGTCTCTGTGCTGGACCTGGGAGGCACATGAGGGAAGGAGGAGCTGGGTGGGTGCTGTGTCATAGGAAGTCCTGCCCCTTGTGGGACTGGAGATGAGCCCTTGGCAGCTGCAGGGCATGGCTGGGCTGTCTCACTGAGGACTCCTCTGCCCTTCCAGCTCACAGTGGGGATCCTCCAAGCTGCCGAACTGCCAGCTTTGGATATGGGTGGCACCTCAGACCCCTACGTCAAGGTGTTTCTGCTCCCTGACAAGAAGAAAAAGTATGAGACCAAAGTGCAGAAGAAGACACTCAACCCTGCCTTCAATGAGACCTTCACCTTCAAGGTGAGCCCCTTCATCCGTAGCGCAGGACCTTGTCTCCCACTCCAGTCCTTCCCCCTGGCTGTAGCAGTCCTGTGTGCTGACTTTCCCTTCCAGGAGCAGGTGGTCCTGGCTCGGGGTCCCCCTTGCAGCCCGGTTGTTGTCCCTTCGTGCAGGTGCCCTACCAGGAGCTGGGTGGGAAGACGCTGGTGATGGCCATCTATGACTTTGATCGCTTCTCCAAGCACGACATCATCGGTGAGGTGAAGGTGCCCATGAACACAGTGGACCTGGGCCAGCCCATCGAGGAGTGGCGGGACCTGCAGAGTGGCGAGAAGGAGGAGGTGAGAGCCAGCCCAGAGCCAGCTGAACCCCTGGCTGGGGGACTGAGATGGGGACTGCCATGGGGTGAGCTCTGCTTTCAGGGCCATCCCACAGTGCTCAGGGTCATGATCACTGTGGGGTCCACCAGGGTACCATGGCAGTCGTTACTGGGGTCTGATCTGTTGTTCCTCTGTGTGAATTTGTTTCTATAACAAAAAAAAATCAAGACTATTAAAAATCTTGAGTGCTGTACTGGGCCTGGCTTGTCCTGGACCCAGTGATCAAATTCTTGTGTTGGTGCACAGGGTGCCAGCTTGTGCCTGGATCGAGCAGGGTTTGGGGGGACCTGCATGTGTGATCATGTCCAAACACTGGAGTCCCAAGCACTGGCAAGGCTTTGATCTTCCCTTCTTGCTCTGCTTGGCAGCCAGAGAAGCTGGGAGATATCTGCATCTCCCTCCGGTACGTGCCCACGGCTGGGAAGCTCACTGTCTGCATCCTGGAAGCCAAGAACCTGAAGAAGATGGATGTTGGGGGCCTCTCAGGTGAGTGTTGCTCAGAGGCAGCCTCCCCTTGCCCTGCTAGGGGCTCTCAGCATCCTCTGTGGGAAAGGACTCTGGGGCCACCTGTCTGGCAGAGCTTGGGAAAAGCCCCAGTGCCTCCTCATGCCTTGGAGACAGCCCCAGGTCTGGCTGGGGGGTGAGGGGAGATGGGCATGGGATGCATCCCCAACTCTTGGGAAGGACACTTCAAATTTGGTTCTCCAGGATGCTGCAGGACCTGGGTGGTGAAAGTGCTCCTCTGCCATTTGCTCCTGGTCCTACTCTTCCTTGACCTGGGGGCCGGTGACCTTGGTGGACAGCATGTTTTGTGCTTAAAGCGTCGTCCCAGCCCCATCCTGGGGCTGAGCTCTGTGCCCAGGGGTCATCGGGTCTCTCCAGATGTGCTTTAACCAAGACAAGAGCAGAACCTGCATGGCTGGAAGGATTCAGCTTTATTGTGGGCTTTCCTGCTCCAGCAACAGAGGTCAGGCCAGAACCAGCCAATGTCACTCACCTGACAGGCTGGTTGTCACTCTGCTGTCCCCTGCCTTCCTACAAGGGGGCCCACAGCATAGAATCCCAGAATCATTACTGTTGGAAGAGACCTCCAGGATCATCAAGTTCAACCTGAGCCTGATCCCCACCTTGTCACCCAGACCAGAGCAGTCAGTGCCATGTCCAGCCGTTGCTTGGACAGATCCAAGGATGGGGACTCCACCACCTCTCTGGGCAGTTCCAATGCATGACCACCCTTTCCATAAACAAATTCCTCCTGATGTCCAACCTGAGCCTCCCCTGGCACAACTTGAGGCTGTTTCCTCTTTTCCTGTCCCTGTTCTCTGGGAGCAGAGCCCAACCCCCCGTGGCTGTCCCCTCCTGTCAGGAGTTGTGCAGAGCCAGAAGGTCCCCCCTGAGCCTCCTTTTCTCCAGGCTGAGCTCCCCAGCTCCTTCAGCCTCTCCTCATATGTCTGACTCTCCAGACCCTTCCCCAGTTCTGCTGAATGCAGAAGAGCTCCATCCCTTGGCCAGTTGCTGCCACAAAACTTCTCCAGCCCAACCACTTTGTCTTTGGTGTCCATCCACAAACCTCAGACCATCTTTACTCAGGGCAGTCTCTCCCTCACCCTGGGTGAGATGTCTCCTGGGATCAGGAGGTATCTCAGGGGTGTCCCCAGTGGCATCCTCAGCCCTGGCTAATGCCCCATCCTGACCCTCAGATCCCTACGTGAAGATCCACCTGCTTCAGAATGGCAAGAGGTTGAAGAAGAAGAAGACCACAGTCAAGAAGAAGACCCTGAACCCCTACTTCAATGAGTCCTTCAGCTTTGAGATCCCCTTTGAGCAGATACAGGTTTGTCTGATGATTCTCTTGGGATGGAAGATGTCCTAAAGCTGCCTGAGCCCTTATCCCAGCCTTCCCAGCAGCCTGAGCTGCTCCTGCTGAGCTTCTGGTCTGGTCACCCAGGAGATTCTTCCAGTCTCATCTGGGGCCTGGGCTGGTGCTGAGGGCAGCTGGTGTGGGGGGCAGAGGTGGGAGGCTGGGCAGTGCCCATGGGAGATGAACCCCAACTCAGATCATGGCTGAAATAGGGCTTTCCTCTGCTCCTGATCCTGCAGTGCTCACCCTAAGCATAACAGGGTGGTCCTGGGAGCATTTTGGACTCCTGGCCACTGCCTTCCGCCCCTCCATGTCCTGTGCAAGTGCCGGCACGTGCCCCTTGCCCCTGCCCAGTAGCCCACAGCTCTTGCCCAGCCCCACACCACACCTTGGTGACCTTTCCCAGGTGAATCAGCTCAGGATGAGCTGGGCCCCCACTGCGCTCTGCGCTCCTTGGGGAAGGACATGAAGGAAGCAGGGAGGGGGCCCTGCACTGAAATGGGCCAGAGTGGGGCTCATCCTTGGGGGATCCCTGGGGCACCCTGGGGCTATGCAGCTGTCATGGCCACTGCACCTTTCCACCCCTCTGAAAAAGGTTTCCTCCTTTAGAAAGTGCAAGTGGTCATCACAGTGCTGGACTACGACAAGCTGGGGAAGAACGAAGCCATTGGCAAGATCTTCACAGGCTTGAACTCCACCGGCACGGAGCTGCGGCACTGGTCCGACATGCTGGCCAACCCCCGGCGGCCCATTGCCCAGTGGCACTCGCTGAAGCCAGAGGAAGAAGTAGATGCAGCTCTCGGGAAAAACAAATAGGCAGCTCTGCCAGCCGGCGCGGCACTGCGGACAGTTGACCCAGAGCTACTGATACCTCAGTTCTGCAACCTTCCTTTTGGTTTTTGTTCTAAGCTGAAATGCCCTTCGATGCCTCTGGAAGGGTATCCAGGCAGTCCCAATAGCTTCCAGGGGAAGAGGTTAAAGACATGGATGGTTCTTTTTGTTCTTCAGCATCGCTCTCTTCTGCTGCATGTCCCATTGCCTCTGCTCGCCATCCCTTCCCAGTGCAAAGCCAGCGGCACACCTGGGACCTTCCCCAGCAGCTGTGTCACCAGCCTGCAGCATTGCTGACACCATCCTGCCCTTGGGATCACGTGGGGAACCATGGAACGTTGCATGGAGGTGATACTGGAGCCTGATGGTGCGAGATGACCAAACCCACTGTGCTTGGTTGGGGAATGACCAGCAGTGAGACAGAAAAATGGAGCAGAAGACCCTCTGAAGAGCCCAGGGGTCGCCCCCTGTCCCTCCCCAAGGAAGGCTGAGTGCCCCTGGACAGCTCCAGGTTTGGGTTCTCTGAGGAGAGGCTTGCAGGGGCCATGGATCCTGCTGTGGTGGTGGGGTGCCAAGCCCTCAGTGTTGCAGCAGGAGCTGTGGAGGCCAGTCTGGGCACAGGGATCCTCAGGAGGGCTGCTCCAAGGAGACACAGGGTGAAATGTGGATGCACCAGCAGCACTGTGTGGATCACCACCACCACCAGCACCACAACCTCTGTTTTGTCCCCAGAGGGGCAGTGCTGGGTGATTTGCATCTGTGTCCCACCATGCTTGGTGAATCCCAAAGATCAAAATGCTTCCGCAAGGCAGGTTTACAATGAGAGGTCTCCAGGTGTGATGGGGGCAGTCACCAGGTGTCTCCCCAGAGACCGTCCATCGTGTGTCCCCGTCATCGCTATGGGCACCTCAGCCTCAGGGCAGCCAGGGGGCCATGGGGAGCTCAAGCCCCACCACCTGCTGCGGGTGGGGATGGCAAGAGCAAGCCTGGGGCCAATAAACCCCAGACCCCCGACCCCCATGAGCTGCTACTCCCCACCAGGCCACTGGCTGTTAAACCCACCCTGTCCTGTTCCCCTCGGGGGTATAAGCCATATCCATGACCCTGACAGGGGCTAAGAGCTTCTCTAGGCTACTTCTGCCACTGTCCCAGAAAAGCCCCTGAGCCAGAAGGCCAACACAGTTCTCTGCAGCTGGGAGAGGCTCCAGCAGCCCTGCCCAGTCTCTAGTGGAGCACTGATGTTAGCTCATGTCCCTGTCCCAGCCCCAGC
Source organism: Anomalospiza imberbis (assembly GCF_031753505.1). Lineage (NCBI taxonomy): Eukaryota > Metazoa > Chordata > Aves > Passeriformes > Viduidae > Anomalospiza > Anomalospiza imberbis. Next base: position 6,028,167 of record NC_089706.1, read on the forward strand.
TCCACAGCAGCCTCGCGTTCTGCTCCCTTTGGCTTCCCGGGACTCAGTGCTGGGCGTTCTGGCACCGCAGCAGCGAAGGGTCGAGCCCCAGGGATGTGCTGCTGGCACTGGGGATGCTGCTCTGGGGGTTCAACACCTGGGCTGGGACCATGGTGCAGGGTGTTCCGGGTCCAGGGACACAGTGCCAAAACCAAGCTCATCCCAGTGCTATCGGATGCTTTAGCAGCTCCCACAGCTCTGACTTCCCAAAGGGTATCCCGGCCCTCTCCAGAGGTGGGGAGATAATGGGAAACTTGGTGGCAGTCACTGGGTTTGAAACTTGGCTCGGGGGGTTCAAATGGACACGGGGACTGTCTCTGGGACAGGTCCCCAGGGCAGGACATCTCCATCTGTGGGAGGTTTGGGGCTCGGAGGGCCGAGCTGCAGCGTGGGAAGGGGATGTTGGACAGGGACCTCTAATGACCACCTCCACCGCCACTGCGGCTGCACCTGGCCCGTGCCCTGGTGAAGGTGGCACTGGGGCCATGCTGGGTCTGCAGGGGTCATCCAGCCAGTGGTCTCTCAGGGCCATCTCCAGCTTTAATTAGTCCCTTTTCCTAATGGATGTGTCATTGTCAACAGAGGGGGTCTTGCCCTGCCCCTGTAGCCAAAGGGAGAAGAAGTCTTTGGATGCTTTTAATAATGGGGAGCTGGAGCGGGGCTGATGCCCCATGGTCAGGAGCACTGGTAGGATTCAGTCTTATTTTGGGATCCATCCAGGCATCGGGGGGGGAGGGGGTGTGTGGGGGCATTTGCCTTACATGGGATGGGTTAAAAAAGGAGGAATTAGAAAAAGCACTGAAATCCTACTGTTTGCAGCCAGCAAGTGTGCATGGCCCCACAGCCTTCCCAGGGAAGCAGGTGGAGGTGTGTACACCTGCACACCTGCACATCTGCACATCACACCTGCACACCTGCACACCTGCACATCACACCTGCACACCTGCACATCTGTACACCTGCACACCTGCACATCACACCTGCACACCTGCACATCTGCACATCACACCTGCACACCTGCACACCTGCACATCACACCTGCACACCTGCACATCTGTACACCTGCACACCTGCACACCACACCTGTACACCTGTACACCTGCACATCACACCTGCACACCTGCACACCTGCACACACCAGATGCACCCCCTCCTGTGTGCTCCCCTCCACCCCCAGACCCACCGCATCGGCCGGGGTCTGGGGATCCAGGCCAGGAGTGGCGATCCCACCTGACTGCTTTCCATTCAGACTCTTTAAGCCTTGGGGAAGGGGGAAGACTGTGACTTTAATACATGATTTAAATTTTTTTTAATAAAGAAGGGAAAACCAACCAACATCCTGAAGCCATCTGCGCTGCCTCTGACCCGCCCCTTAGCTGTGTGTAGGTAAATTATATGGAGATATAGCTGTATATAGCACGAGCAGTGCATGTGATGCAGCCCCGTAGCAGTAGCAGCATGGCCCCAGCCCGGCGGCGCTGCCACCGCCCCGGCACTGCCGTCCCCATCTCCGGCCTCCCGCCAGGGAGGAGGCGGCGACTACCAAAACCCAGCGCTCGAGAGCTCTCCACCGCCCTGATTATTTTTTTCCCCCCGAAATAAAATGAAAACCCCCAATTAAATCATATAAAAGAAGAAAATAATGCCAAGAAGCAAAGCATGCCGAGCCCGACCCGCCAGCGGAGAGTGAGCTGTCACCGACGCAGCCGTGGTGTCCATGTGTGTCGTGTTCCTGTGTCTTGTCGCGTTTGTCCCATGGCCGGGTAGCAGCAACATCGTGGCTTCGGTGTCCTGTGTCGCGCTGGTGCATTTCACCGTCAGAGCAACTTTAGAAGCCATATTAGAGCACGGTGCACCGGGACCCCACGGGGACAGGCCCACGGTGAGCCGTGACCCCTTCCCCCCATGTGTCCACGTCCCCCTGGTTTCGTGGGGCTCAGCTGCCAGGAGCCGCAGCGGCCCCCGCCTCGCTGGCCCTGGGTGCCGCTGTCACGCCGGCCGAGGGGACGGGACAATGCTGGGCGCAGATGATGGGGTCGACCTGCTGGTGGTGAAAAGGCTTTTTGGAGCAATGTGGGTTATTTCTGCCATGTCCAGTCGGTGGTCTCTGTTTTGGGGACGAGAGCTGGCACTTCCCTCTCCTGGCGGCACCGCGGAGCAAACCCAGCTGTGCCACGGAGATGCTCCCGGGGTTAAAAAAGGAAGGGAATCCACGAGTCTTGGCAACATGCTCGGGTTCCTTTTCCTTTTTTCTCCCGATCTGGGAGGGAGGAACCAGCTCCTTTGGGAGTCGCAGGCTCGGCCATTCTTGGCCCCGCAGTGCCGGCCCCGCTCGGCCCCGTCCCAGCCCCGCAGCGCTCGGCTCCGGAGGAAGCTGCTTTTAATGCCCCTTCCCCTCGTGTGGACTCTGTCGTTCAGTCTCTGATCGTTTGATGGTTATTTTGTAATTGTTTACGTCTCCTTATTAAAGAAATGAGCTGAAAGGAGCTGGTTCCCGTCTGGTCTTGCTGCTGGGGCTCACGGAGCATCCGCGGTGAGGGGCAAGAGCCAGGGCAGTGAGCCCAGGGATGATGGAGGGATGGAGGTGTGGGTGGAACCTCACAAGGGCTTGGGTCCCCCAAAACATGGAATCAGGAAATCACTTGGGTTGGACAGGCCCTCTAAGATCATGGAGTTCAACTGTTAGGCCAGCACTGCCACGTTTACCACTAAACCATGTCCCAAGTGTCACATTCGCACACCATTTGAACACTTCCAGGGGTGGTGACTTTGCCGCTGCCCTGGGCAGCTGTGCAACAGCCTGACAACCTTTTCAGGGAAGAACTTCTCCCCAGTATCCAACCTAAACCTCCCCTGGCACAACTTGAGGCCATTTCCCATCCCCTCCTGTCCCTGTTCCCAGGCAGCAGAGCCCGACATCCCCCGGCTGTCCCCTCCTGTCAGGAGTTGTGCAGAGCCAGAAGGTCCCCCCGAGCCTCCTTTGCTCCAGCCTGAGCCCTCCAGCTCCCTCTGATTTGTGCTCTGGGCAGCCTTGAACCCCAGTTGAGCAAGGCTGGACCAGACATGGGGCACAGGTGGGAAATACCAAAGGTCTCCAGAGAATTCTTTGCCCCCGGCACACTGAGTCTGGTCCACAGTCACATCCTGCTCCACAGGGATGCTGGACACCCCCAACCCTAAGGGAAGATCTCAACTTGCACCAACCACCTCTGAAGACTGGAACATGTGGAGGTTCCAGCAGCCTCATCTGAGACAGAGGTTCCCAGATGTGGCACCACCTCCTGCCTGGGCCACACTTTGTGCTGACCAAACTTCTGAGCAGAGCTAAAACAAGGCTTGCCAGCAGAGTGAGAAACGGGCCTGATCCCCAGTGTAGTGCCAAGGAGGAGATGGGACCCTCTCCTGTTTTATCTTCCTGCTTTTTAGGGACGTGCATCCCAGTTCCTTCATTTCAGCTTCCCCTGAAAAGGCACCTGTACTGTAGCTGCAAAATGTTTGTGCTTTTATGGATGATGAATATTGTTGTGCCATGAGAACTGTGGGAGAAACAGGGAATTTTAGCACAACTTGCAATTCCAGAAAGATGGAAGCAAAGTCAAAGCTTCTATTTTATCAACTCTTACTTTATTCATTTATAAATACTGTTGTGTTTACAAGCATCATAGCTGTGAATATTATTCCCAAACTTTCAAACACATAATACTTATAATACTATATAACAACAACCAGTAAAACAAATCATTCATCTCAGGGTTTGAAAGGCCACTCAAAAGTTGCATAAAAATACATTCTCTCCCCATCTTGTCAGCCAGTCCTGCTTCTCCAAGGAGTTTATTTACAAAGAGCCATCACCAAACTTGCAGCCACAACAGGTGGGTTCACCCCAAACAATAAAAATTAACTCACCCCAAGCAACTGCTTAGGAAAAAAAGCTCATGTTCCCCAAGGGAGACCATGTCTGGCAAATGCTCTGGTTCCAAGAGGGATCAATTTTAAAACCTATTTGCTCTGCACCTTGCGCCAAGCACAGGGTTTGAGGTGTCCTGTTTGTCACCTCCTCAGTGCACTGGTTATGTCAGGCATGAAGTGAGACAAAAAAAAATCCATTCTCAAGAATTTGATTTGCAGTTGTGTCGTCACCACAAGACGCTCACAGCTTTGGCTGATCAGGGACACTGAGCTGTGGGGGCCCAGGGCACGGGAGAATCCAGTGCTAAGCAGACACTTCAGCTAAAGTGGTTTGGCTTTGCAAGGGGCCACTCAGAGGAACGAGCCTCCCACAGCCTTTGCACTCTGCTCCTTGGGAAAAAAGCGGAGTGAGTGTCCTGGTAACAAAAACAGGGGCAAAACATCAGTGCGGGATGGATTTGTCAGATTGGGTTGAACCCTCTCCCTAAAACAGACACCAGGCTTCTTCCTGCTGCCAGGAACCTGCCTGTGAGAAGAACAGGATCTTGGTTCTGAACTCTCCTCCTCATCCTGCCGGGATGCATGGCCCAAGGTGCCAGCCCAGCTGGGGAGCGTCTCCTCCTCCACGTGGCACAGACGGGACCGGGCTCCTGCTCCCCGATCTCCTGACCAGAGCAGAGCCCGAGGCTGAAGCGAGGAGCGGTCACCAAGAGAGAAAACATCAAGAACGGCAGAAGTACTCACAGAAAGAGTGCACCAAGAGGGAACGGCGTGCAGGGGAAGCATTGACTGGATCTCAAGACTTAAAGCTGTTAAATAGAGCAGGGTTAAAATCAAGGAATATAAAAAGGATGCCTGGCTTAGGCAGTGCTCTGCAGAAACCCTGATGCCTTTACCAGCTTTGGTCTCTTCCTCCCAAAGCTCAGCAGCAGAGGCAGGGCCTCAGTGAAATGGTGCCTCAGCTGCACAAACGGTTCCACCAGCTGAAGAGCAACTTGTGGTCAGAGCTGCCTGGGGAGAACTGGCAGCTCCAGGAAGAGCAAGAGAGGTGGAAACAGGCAGGACAGGGAGGGGAAGGGGGGAAAATGGAGAATTGGGGGGGGGGGAAACAAAGAGAGAAAACCCCAGAGAGAAGAAAACAGAGATGCTTTCTGAGGCAATAACCAGCAAAAGGTTCGAAAAAGCCCAGGATTGCCCAATAGAGATAAGTTTTACCCTGCTGAGCAAGCTCAAGTATTCTGCTCATGTTCAAGTATCTCAGCTCTCTGGTAGTGGAGAGTCCCCTCAGCCAGAGCCAGCAGAGCTGCTCAGGAACATGGTAGAGCTGCTCCATGGCCACCTCCAGGTTCAGTGACCAAGAACTGCTGCCCTTGGCCAGGGAATGAAAGGACAAATATGGAAGGATGTAGATGGGAGAAGGTTTTGGATACAGCAGGACGTCTCTGAGGGGGAAGGAACTGTTTGAGAGGAGCCTGTTAACAGGAAGCTGAACAAACCTGATGAACAGTCCCACAGCATGGAGAGAGGAGCCAATGTCTAAATGCCCATGGGAGAGAACAATTCCAAACTGTTTAGAGTGCATGTAGCATTAAAGAGGAGTATTTCTGGGGGTTTCCTTCAAGGTCAAAGCTTATCACAAGTTTCTGACAGGTCAGAAGACTTTCATCATGGTGATTTAGTTACCAGCAGCTCCTTGTCCCTCTGACACTGACACACCCTGACCTCTCCAAGGTGTGTGGGACAGGATGCTGGCATTCTTTGTCTACAAATCCTGCTGCTAATCAAAGGGAGGGTACCTGAAATACCAGACCAGGCTCTGCTATGGGGCTCTGCCTTCAGGGAGGCAGCGGGAGGATGTCCCAGATGGCTTTTGGGAAGGGGAGGCTGGTTTCTGGCATAGGCATGATTCCTGCTCACACACAGGTGAGAGCAGCAGAGGGTCTGTAGGGGTTCAAGTTTGTCCTTCAGAAAGCTCAGCAGGTGCCTGGGATATATCCTGTCCCAAGGAACAACTATCCAGGTGGCAACTGGATGCTACCAACCACAGAGACAGGAGCCCTGGAAGGACACAACATGACACAGGATCACCCAGGCTGTGGGGGAAAGGGAGGGTCTGACACTGAGTGTCAGCACTGATGTTACTGAACAGGCTCAAAATCTTGTCTAAGACAGAAGACTCAGTCTACTGGGGCAAGAAGAGAAGGTGTCTGTGCAAAACAGCTCATCAGCCTGTGACAAACATGAGCTCTGGTGGCTTTCACAGCATCACATTTAACCAGAGTCCCACATCTCAGTGGGCTGATGTGCATCCTCAGAGTCCCAGCCCATGTTCACATTTCCCACCTGTAAAGGGTTTGGATATGCTGGGTTAGTTCTTCAGATGTCACTTTTTACAGTAGGAGCTTCCCACTCCAGGTCAGAGTCCAAAACCAAATACTGAGCTTTTGGAAGAAGTTTTGGCAGCTCAAACCCAGTCCTCACATTTCTCCCTTGAATAAAATGTCCGAGATACCACAACATGCATAAATTAAAAAAAAAAATAAAATGGCAGGGGGTGTGTTGGGGGGAAATAGGGGTAGAAAGGGAATGTACAGCAAAGGGCAGGGCAAGGCAGGTGTGACATTGATCCCACAGCTGAAACACTTGCTGTACGTGACGGGAAGAAAAGGGGGTAGGGCTCAGTGGTGGGGTTGGCAGCTGGTGTAGGACACCCCTCCTTGTCCTTCCTTTGCTCTGGATTCCTATTTGGAGAGTTTGCTGATGACACGAATGAGGGCTCCGTTCTCATCCTTCAGCCTTTGGTTGTCCGACTTCAGCTCTGTCAAAATCTGTGGAGAGACAAAGACAAGGTGGGATCAGAGGGGCTCAGGGGGCCAGAGGGGACACTGCATCCCCTCCACCCAGCACACTTCCATGGCTCTGCAGCATCTCCAGAGCTTTTACAAGCTGGCTGCCAGGCGTGAGGGGTGAGAGGGGCCTCGAGCACAGCACTGACCAGGGAGCCCCTGGTGCAAAGCAAGGCCACAGCCCCAGCAGCAGGTCAGGATCAGACCAGCAGGGCAGGAACCATTTCTGAGCTGTTTGATCCCAAACCTGTGCCCAGAGGCTAAATACAGCTCAGCAGACAAGTAAAGCTGGTTTTCCTGATATGCTTTTTCCATTTTGCCAGGTCTAGAAGGGAAACCAAGGGTCTGGAATCTTCATTTAGGACTGGACCTTGCCAAATCTATTTAGAATACCCACAAATCTCCTTGGGACCCTACAGATGTGTAACAGAGTCTCCAGTGCCAAGGCCAGAGGAATGGTAGAACACTGGAGGTACCTCCTGGGTGCTCAACTGAGGTTGCAACAGACAAAAGCCTTTGGAAATAGAGAAGAATAACTCCAACAAGACCCTTCCAGCATTTCCCATTGTTAAACCCTGCTGACTTCCTGTGCTGCAGTCAGTGACCTTCCATGGGCTGTTCCCAGCCACTGGGCACCAGAGGGAGACTCCTGCTTCTGTCTGGGGTGTGACACACAAGGGGTCACTCCCACCATGGGTGCCAGCAGATCACAGGGTGACCAGCCCCAAGCCTGCAGGGGCAGCCAGGGCAGAGCAGGATCACACATGTGGTACCTGTATGAGCTCAGCCACGACTTCTGTCTGCCAAGGTGCATCTTGGAGGAATTCCCTCAAATTAAAAATCTGCACTAAATCTTCTCTTTCCTCCTAACCTGGTGTTTCAGCTTTGACCACAGTGTTCTGCCCCCCTCCACCTCCAGTCCCTCCACGATCACCAGCTCTGAGTGTGGGCAGCTCCTGGGGCAGTACCAACTCCCACCAGAGCAATTCCCTTCTTCCACGGCTGGGCCGAGCCATGGTGGGCCCCAACACACCCAACTCCATCACTGTGGGCACTGCTGGTGGATGTTTCCAGTGGGAGGTTTTTGAGAGAGGGAGGAGGGTTTGGTGCTGCATGGTGGGATACTGTGGGAAGGATAAATCCATGTGCTGGGCTGGCCAGAGCTCCAGCCAGTGATGGTGAGTGTGCTTCCCTGGAGCCAGTGCTGGTGTGACAGGTGCCTCACCATGGCTGGGCTGTCACCAGAACGGCACTCATGGCTCCTTGTGCCATTCCTCATGGCCAAAGAAGAGGCATTGCCATCACCATCACCATCACCATCACCATCACCATCACCATCACCATCACCATCACCATCACCATCACCAAAGTGATCAGGAGCTCAGAGACACAGCAGAGCTCTTGCACTCCTCTGTTTCCTCCTGAGCTTCACCTGCCACTCACACTGGTGCCTCCCCGTGCCCTGCAAGAGCCCCACCACCCACTGGGCAGTCCTGTCAGGCCCCTGTCACTGCCTGGGGTGCCTCTGCAGGGCCCATTGCTGTGATAATGGGCATGTGAAGTCCTGACACTCGTTCTGGTAGAGAGAATCTGTCACAGTTCCCAGAAATGATGAGAGAGAGAACCACTCCAGTCCCAGGGCTCAGCTGGAGCCTGATGGGGCTGTGCCTCACGGGGGGCTTCGTGCGACCTGTGCCACTGATTTGAAAATGAAGGAGTGTAAGAACATGTGAAATAAGTGCATCTGGACACACTTCCTGGTCATAACCCAGCTCCACCAGTGCCCAGTGAGGCTTCCTGAAAGCTGCACATCAGCCTTAGACAATACAAGCCCAGGGCGTTCCTCTCTTTGAAGCAGAGTAGTCTCAAGTCAGGTGAAATGAACCCCATGGGAACAGGCTGGAAGGGCTGGAAGTTTCTAGCAGCTTTGTAGATGTCTCACAGGAATGGTGAGCAGGGATGTGGCCCAGCCCCAGGGAATGGCAGGGCTGACCATGATGCAGCGTCGGTGTCACCTCGCTTTGGGCTGGAGGCTGCTCTGAGCAGCAGGGTTGTGTGTAACCTGGGGCACTGGAGAACACGGCTCCTCAGAAACTCTGTGCACTCAGGAAAATGAGATTCACTGAAAAGCACCGCTGCCAGAGCATGGAACATCTGGCAGAGCTTAAACCAGTGACATCACTGTACAGCTGTGATGTCCACAGACACCACTGAGGCAGAGTTTACACACAAGCAACATCCTGTGCTAGACCTACTAAAAGGGTTGAAAATAAATCAGCAGAGCTCACAGACCATGGCTCTCCCCCAGCTTGGGCACTGGCAGGGAACTGCAAATGTGTAAGTCAGGAGGGAAGTATGAGCCTCAGCCAGAGCAGAGGGGGGATGGAAGGGCAGTGAAAACATGGGCACATCCTGTGAGGAGGAGAGGTGACTTGCAGGTTATGGAACATCAGTTCTTTGAGTCTGGAAGTAATTTTGCCCAATTTTCCCTCTCAGATCTCAAAGCATGTGGGGAAGAAGAATGACTTAAACTCACGGTTTATGAGAAGAAATGAGGCAGGGTCAGGTTGGAGGATAGTTGCACAGATTAAAACCAGAAAGGCTGCGAGATCATTTCACCTGACCATCTGCACAATCCAGGGCACACAATATAACACCCAACTCTCCTGGCCCTTGTGACACACATGTGGGCTTGAGCTGAGACTCCTGGAAAGGGGAAGTCACAATTCCCCTGATTAGTTTGTTTCTATGGTTAATCAGCCTTGATATAATTTGTGTGCTAAGAATAGATTTTTTATTCTGTGGTGCCACTTCCAGCCCACAAAAGCATACAACTTCTTGTCTCCCAAGGGATGTGAATATCCCTACTAACCTGCAAAGGACAGGCAGGGCCCCAGGAAAGGAGCATTTACAGCTTTATTTTAGCATTGAACCACTGAAGTAGCAGGAAGAGATGCAATTTAACCGTGTGATGTGTGAGGGCAAAGCTTAGGGAAGACTCATCCTTGGGTTTCCACCATTAATTGTCCTGCACTGGAATTAAAACAGAAGATGAAAACACAGAGCCCTCCTGGTCTGGCTCCTGCTGCATCCCCCACTCTGTGCCAGCCCACAGGAGGTGGGGGGGTGCTGAGCCTGTGGACTCATGCTCAAAAATTTCAGTTTAAAATAAGGAAAGGAGCTTGTCCTTTTTGTTCAAGTGACCAAGAAAACCTGCTGAGGACAACTCAGTTTGTAGTCTTTCTAAAAATACCCTTTCTGTCTCAAATGTTTGCTTTTCACAACATCCCTGAAAACTTCCTGACTTTGGATAATCTGATTTGCTGAGTGCCAGCTTTGAACTAAGTCAAATTAAAAAAGAATTATATTATAAGCAGACATGTAGCATAAACCATCTCTTTTCAGGTGTCCAAGGCCAGGTTGGAAGGGGCTTGGAGCAACCTGGTCTAGTGGATGGTGTCCCTGCCCATGGTAGGGGGTGGAACGAGATGAACTTTAAGACCCCTTCCAACACAAACCATTCTGTGGGTCTGTTTCAAGGCAAAGTACCAGGCAAGGAGCTGCTGGCACCGCCGCGCCACCCCAAAGCCATTCCCCAGTGCTAAGCTGGCAAGGGCAGCAGCATCTGCCAAGCAGAGCAGGAGGCAGCAGGGTGAGCAGAGCTCCAGCAAAGCCCTGCCGTGGCAGCAGCACCATGCTCTTGGAATTTGGAGATCCTCTGCCACAAGCTTTTGAGCCACAAGCTTCACCAGACACCCTGCAGAGCGGAGGAGAGCGGGAAGCGCCTGGCCAGGAGCGGAGACCTGCCTGGAAGAGTGGAAGAGGGAGGCAAGATGAGCCGGAGGGAAAGCAGCTACAGCTCCTCTGATTCCGAGGGCTTGGCGGGCAGAGAAAGCCTGGCTACGACCCGGGTCAGAGCCCTGTTCTCAGCCAGCAGTTGCTCATTCATCTGCCTCAGAGTGTGAATCTGTTTGAGCTGGTGGAGATTCTGCAGAGAGTGAAAGGAGTGGACAGAGAAATACAGAGAGAACATCATGGAAACGAATGGGCACAGAAATGGGAGTTTAGTCCATGGGCAGTGAAAGAAAAGAGAATAAAAGAAATTAGTAGCAGTGAGTGCTGGGTGGGGAAAGCCTGACAATACACCAAGGATATTCTGGGAACCAGCCCTTTCTCCAGGGGCTCCCAAAGTCTTAAAAAAGGTCAAATACAGGGATTTCCCACCACAAAGTAGGATTATATTCTAGTTTACCCAGACAGCCCTGGGACTTGGAAACTGCTGTTAGACCTATCACCAGTGACTTAACACCTACACAGGCTCTGAAAGCACTGCTGGGAACTGAGAATTTCTTTAAAACTCCTTTTCTTCATGTATCTCTAAAAGCCAAAGCAGCTGTGTGGAGCAACGAGAAATCAGAGCTTCCTGGAAAATCCCAAAGGCACAGACTGAAGCACCTAGAAGTGTCACTGTCCCAGAGCAGATCATCGAGACAGGTACTGTGTCTGCTTGTGTCTCTCATTCTTGAATGATGCTCCTGGGTCTGCCCAGGCTCAGTCCTGCCAAAACCTCTGTGGTTTGGGGGAATTTCTCATCCCTGCCAGGATTCAACTCTTCTCTGTCTCAGGGCTCAATTTATCTCTGACCTTCAGAAGGGATGAGTCTGAACCTCTTAAACTGCTCATTTTAGGAAGAGGAGCCTGAATGAGAGCATCTCCCACAGTGGGGATGTGCCAGGAGGGCATTCCTAGTGACAAAGGCAATGAGGGGCACAGGACAGGGCAGAGATCAAGCCTCACACTGGGGCTTGCACTGGAACAGACTGGACATGGGTACAAACTGCGTGGGTACAAAGTGGGGCTTGCACAAGTACAAACTGGGCACAGGTACAAACTGGACATGGGTACAAACTGGGGCTTGCACAGGTACAGCAGCAAAGGGAGGTTGGGAACAGAAGAGCCATGAGGAAGCAGAACAGGGAAATGGTACAAGCCATGCAGATATCCCAGGGCCACAAGGATGACACTGTTCCCAGTAATGCCAAAGTGAATTCATGTGCTGGACATTTACACCACTGTGGGTGCCAGGAGATACTAAGAGCTGTGGAGCTGCTTCCTGAGCAGTATCCCTGCCTTCCTTCCTCCTGAGAGGCTGGGCAGCTGGGCCACAAGAAAACAAGAGCCCCTCCTGAGCAAGAACCCATCCTGCATGATGGAGGGAGCCCCAACACTGGGCAGAGGCAGGCAGGAAACATCCACAAGAAGAGTTGTAAGTTCAAGTGACAAAATCCCAGTCCCAAACCAAAGCAATCCCACAAAGCACCATATTCCTCCCCATGTCCACTTATTGGCAGAAGAAGACAGAGGGAAGGGTCTATGGTCTGTAAGAGGGTTCCTTTCTACCATTTCATTACCAAAAAGCACTCAAAGAAAGGTGCTGTCTGTCCTGAACAAGGAGCACCATGAAAGAATCTACTGTGACATAAAGACAGTGACTGTCTACCCAACCTGCTCTACTCAGGTTGCCCAGAGAAGCTGTGTCCGTCCCATCCCTGGCAGTGTCCAAGGCCAGGTTGCACAGGCTGGAGCAACATGGGATGGTGGAAGGTGTCTCTGCCCATGGCAGAGGGTGAAATGAGAAGGGCACCTTCCAACCCAAACCAGTCTGGGATTTTGCATGACCCAGAGCTGACTGCAGCTGGCAAGGAATCTGCTACGTCCCAGGACATTTTGTCCAAGGGCTCACTCCTGTACAAAACTGCAGCACTCTGTATACCCCCCAACCATCAGCTCCGTTCTTAGCTGCCCAAAAGCACTACATTTACTCTCCATGACAGAATGAAGACACCTCTTTGAACAGTTTTACAAAACCAAGAGAAGCAAGACAGGAAGGCAGGGAGCCAACAAAGGATGGGGTTTGAGGCCCTGAGATCATCAAACTGACAGAGCAGCTCCTGGGACACACAAACACAGTTCTGACACTGGATAATCAACAGATCCCAAGACAGAGCTACAGCAAACAAACTGCAGGAAAGCTGCAGTGACACCTCAGCAGTGAGATCCCTGCTCACCATATCCCATCCATCCGTCCATCCATCCATCCATCCATCCATCCATCCATCCATCCATCCATCCACCCGTCCATCTCTTCACCCGCCCAAGATTTGCTGGCTGCCACTGTGCTCAGTGAGGACAGATGGACATGGCACAGGTGTCCTGTGATACATCACACCAGGTGCTGCTGGAAAATGGTTGTACTGGAATAGTCACTTCTTTTGATGGCACCAAAAATGATTGAGGATACTTGGTCTGTTCACTCTGGAGAAGAGGAGCCTGAGGTCAGACCTCACCGGGGGCTGCAGCTCCTCCCAAGGGGCAGCTCTGATCTCTGCTGTGAGCAGGAACAGGACCCAGGGAGCAGCTGGAGCTGTGTCAGGGGAGATTTAGGCTGGGTATCAGGAAAAGGTTCTTCCCCAGAGGTGCTGGGCACTGCCCAGACTCCCCAGGGAATGGGCACGGCCCCAAGAGCTCCAGGAGTGTTTTTGGACAGCGCTCTCAGGGTGGGATTGCTGGTGTGCCTGTGCAGGGCCAGGGGTTGGACTGTGGGTCCCTTTCAATTCAGGATATTCCATGATTTTATGATACACAGATAACAAAGACCCTCTGTTTTATAACAGGGCTCACAGCTGGCAGAAAGCATCTCACATACATAGTACTGGCATCGTGCTATGCGAGGTGGAAAGGACTGTGATCATTTCAGAGACCACCTTTGCTTTTCCACACCAGCACAGCACAGAACCTCAGCACGGTCCCATCAGCTGCTGCTCAGTCTCCACACGCTGCACAGCCCACAGAAAGGATCATTTCTGTAAAAATGTGTGTGTGCTGCAGGTAGGCCAGGCTCCTGTTTATGCACCAAATCCAGCAAAGGCTGGGAAGCTGGGACTGGAGCCAAGGGCAAAGAGCAGGATCTGGATGATACCGCTGTGATTGCTTATCACTCTGCTTGATACTTGGCTTAGCAAAAGCAGGTTTCTCAGTTCTCTGTACCTGCCTTCAATTAACAGATTTTGTGCCTGCAACACTAAATAAAAACGCCCAGAGCCTGCATGATGGCTGAAGCCAGGAGCTGCAGCATTGCTATGGAATAAAGGAACTTCTGTGACCTTCAAGAACAATTGCTGTGTTAAGTTGGGACCTCGGGCACTTGGCATTGCATTCAGCTCAGTGCAAATGTTAATTTTCTTTCTCCTGCCTCAGCCAAGGTTCTGGATCTCCAGTCTAATTGTGCACTCAGGAAATGCTGCACTGCTCTGTCAACTTTGCAAGAGCAGGTCCGAGGAGCAGCTCTGCCACCAAGGTTCTTGAAGTTACCAAGCCTGTCTTGCTCCTCTTCACTTCTCTATGGCTTTGGTAGCAGGGATCACACTCCAGACAGGAACAAAGCTCATTCCTTCAAACAAAGGCTGAAGTACTGTACATTTCTGTCACCTCTGCCTCCTCTTCCTCAGAAGTCAGCTGCAAGGAGAGGACAGACCTGGCCAGGACATCTCATGTGCACAACTGGACACAGACACCCCTGGATCCAACAGCTGGACGTGAGTCTTGCTGGATTCAAAGACTAGTGGGAAGAATTCCCAAAAACAACCTGAGACCTAATCACCCGACAGGTTTGGTTGTTTCCACTTGCTGCTTTCCACATTAAAGGAAATTCTAACTGCACAACAGCTACTCAGGTAGTGCAAGGAGCAAGAATGAAAGTCCAGCCAGAATGAGTAGATTGTCTCCTGTCTCAACTCCCACACTAATGACTTAACAGGGATGCTCTGCAGAGGTTATCTCCCTCCAGGCAAACACAGCAGGGCTGTTTCTCCCACTTCAAGGTATCATGAAAGTGGACACAAGTTTCCTTTTGGAAAGGTCCAATGCAATGCTTCTTTTTTAAGAGATTTTATAATCCTTTTTTTTTGAGTAGATGTCAAACAAGACATGTCACAGTGCCCTCAGGTACTCACTACATGCTTAAGGTTTTGCAAAAACTAGTAAAAATGTAGTAGCACCTCAGAAGAGAGATTTTCCAAATTCTTGTCTATTTGTTCTACTAACAAAAGGCCACTTTGGTTGTCTGATGCAGCAAGAACAGGCAGAGAGCAGAGTCAGGACCACTCTCAATGACCTGAAGCTCATTTTCAGCTGGACCACAGGTTCCTTCAGCTCATGTCTCTCAAGGCAGTGTGAGAACTTGTCCAACCTCCAGCAGCGCTTCTCCTTCTGCACTGCCTTGGCTTCCACAGCTCTGCAGCTCCAGACCACCTGAACTGGAGGTGCTCTGGCTGTGTCCAACAGACCCTACAGGCACCTTCCCTCCTTAATTGCTTTCCACAGCAGTTTGTTTCCAAACTGAGGCCACTAGAGGCCACCACCTTGTCTTCTTACTCCATGGGCTGAAGTTGCAGGTTTGCAGTGATCTGCAGAGCTGAAGGACCAACACAAACTGCTCATGCCTGTATCTCTCTTGAAGACCACAATTCTGTAATTACAGGAAAGTCTCTGTGCAGTTAAAGGTTCCTACCTGCTCACTGAACAAAGAGTTTGGAATTTAGACATATTCAATCCTTTCTCCTTCTCCTCCTGGCACACACATCCACGCTTATTTTCTCCTCTCTGAGAGAAGAGCCTTTACAGCAAGAATCCACCATATCATTGTGCTACTCATGCAGCAGAAGATGCAGCACAAGCCAATGGTCCTTTCCAAGGTATGTGCTTGGTAGAGACACAAAGCTTCAAATAGAATCAGAGTTGGAACCTCGTCCAGGGTGGCAGGAAGTTGTTTCTCTCAGCGCATGGTGCAGGGAGAGCTCTCAGGTGGGTCCTTCCTTCTGAGAGCAGCTTGGTCCCACCTGCTCATGTTGAAAGGGAAGGAAAGCACGGGGCAGAGCAAAGGGGACACTCACTCTGTGAACACGAGCACTGACACAGAGCAGAAGGTGACGCAGCGCTGCCGAACCGGGGTGAGGCTTTAGGGCTCTGTGGGCAGCCAGACGCTGCCGGGGCCCTGCAGGGCTCCCCTCACGGACACGGCCGCCCTGGAAGGCACGCCATGGGAGCGAGAACGTGCCGGAGCACCAGTGGCCATGGCTCGTGACAGCAAGCCATGCTGCACATCCCATCAGGAAGCAAATTCCTCTTTGCTGGAATTATCCCCGGCTGCCGTGGCCTCCCAGTGACATGCTTTGGGAAGGGAGTATAGGAACACAACCACTCTGTGTTTTATCCTGGCCAGTGTGCGTGAGTCAAAAGCCAGCTTTGTCTTCTTACCCATCCGGAGAGAACCTCAGTGGCTTAACTTGGGCTGCAGACTAGTCAGAGCACAGGGGGTCAGCACACTGGAACTCAGCGATGCCACAAAAAGTTAGTTTGGGAAGGCATTTAAGGAGAACAGCTCTCACCGTTCTCGGATCAAACAGCAGAACAAATCAAACATAGGAGCAATCAGATGAATGAGAACCAGGACAGTTTATTAGCATTTCATGTTTGGAGAACAGGGCCATTAAAGCAAGTTTTGACTGCAGAAAGGAAAATGAGATCCTTCCCATGGACACCTTTAACATCCTCCTCCTGGGTGACAATCCCCAAAGACATGAATACAAAGCATACAAAATGGAATAGACACAGTGAATATTATTTCTTACCTTCATTTCCTCTTCCATTTCAGAGAGTTTCCGCTCCAGGGCTCGCTTCTCCTGTTTACAAGGATTCATGACAAAGAAGGTCAAAAGGATTTGGAAGAAGAATTTACAGTATATTTTCTTTTAAAGAAAAATAGGAGTCTTGTGTTTCTGTAGCAGCATTCCCTGAAGAGTATCCCAAAGCAAGGCAGAGGTTACAACCAGGAGCTGATCAGATGGGAGAGGGCAGCTGGCAAACCAGCAGGGATATCAGCTGGGCCTGTCTGGGCAGATTGCAAGCTCTATTCATACCCCTAATGAAATTATTCCCCATTTTCAGTGATCCCAGTTCTCAGGAGCTGCTGATGTAATGTGATTTTGAGCTCTGTAGGTGAAGCCATGGATTTACTTATACTCCACTAAAGGTGGCAATGAGAAAAGTCACTGAGCCACTCAAATAGGAATCCTGTTTCTCCCAGATAATCCAGGGCTGCAAAGCTGACTGCTTTTGGTGCATTTTAGAAAGTGAGGATTAGACTCTGCTGCGTGAGTGGCCTCAGCTACGCCTGTCCCAAGGTGAGGAGAACTGGACTCCTTCAGTGACTTTCCCAAGGGGCTCAAACTGCTCCAGGGACAGGCCCTGAGAAGGGGGAAGTGGGAAACATGCATCAAGACCAAGATTTACACTCTGCTCCTTTCCCCTATGCAAAGAGCCATGAGGGCAGGAGAGTGAGGAAAAGGCAGCATCTGAGTGTGCTGTGGATGATGAGTTCTGAGTCACTTTTTGCCCACAGCATGGTTCATCCAGGGATTCATCAGTGCAAAATGCACGAGCCATCCTGGAAACAGTTAATGCATCTTCACTGAGAACAGCTGGACACGTTTTTACTTTCTAACTCACAGAATTTGTGGCTGTTGTGATCCTAATTGAACAGAAGTTATACAGGATGTTGCCCTGACTTCAACAAGGCCAAATTCAAGGTCCTGCCCCTGGCTTGGGGCAATCCTTGGTATCAACCCAGGCTGGGGAAAGAAGGTATTGAGAGCAGCCCTTCCAGGATTTTGCCTTGTTCCCCCACCACCCCAAACCAGTCTTTATTTGTAAGCATCAAGAATGTTTTAAAGCGTAATGGACCAACAGTCTGTCAGTGTGATACAATCCCTTGGTCCTCAGCTGCTTAGAACCAAAGAGAGGAATCAGAACGAAGCTGATGTGCAAAGAGAGCAGCAGAGTCTCAGGCCCTGCAAAGGTCACAACACAATTATCATTGTGCACTGCTCCTCAAGGCAAAAATACAACTTATCTTTTAATTAACGCTTCCCTTCTAGAAATGACTGCCCTGCACAGCACAGGCTGTGACTCAGAAGAAAGCAGAGACACATACCCTCTTCTCCATCTCCAGCATGCTGGACCGGTCAGAAGTTTTCTCCTGTTTCTGCTATGGAAATTAAAAATAGAAGGTGATTAAACCCGAGAGCACTCACAGGGTGCTGCACAAAGGCCAAGACAGCCCACAGATGCTCTTGCTTGGGATGCAACATGTTGATTTACAAAATTACTTGCTTATTTCTGTCTCCTCTATGGCACCTTCCCTCCCAAGAACATCCTTCCAGGAGCTTCCCTCCCTTTCCTATTCTGGAACGAGTGTTGTTTTGTCATGGCCAGTGCTCAGTTTCTCGAGTCAGGATATGGATTTTCCCTTACCTGGGCTGCTTTTTCCAACTTTGCTTTGATATCAGCCAGCTCAAGCTGGGCTTCTTGCAGCTTTGACTTCAGCTTTTGATTTTCAGACAGGGCACTCTCATATAACTGAAATGCAAAACAAGAGCTCAATTAACCAGGCTGCTCCTGGTTAATTAACCCCATCCCACCACGCTGCTCTGAGCAGACACATGCCCTCAGCACGGAGCTGAGGGGTTCACTTTGCTCCCACACATCAACAGATGAGAAGGGAAAACAAAACCAACTTGGATGCTTTACTTATGTTTTCATAATTCATGAATTAGAAGTAAGAAAACAGCTGTTGAATTTTGTAGGGAGTTTAAACACAGCCAAGAGGGGACAGTTTTCATTTAGGTAATTCTTTACTCAAAGAGTGGTCAAGCCCTGGCACAGGTTGCCCCGAGAAGCTGTGGCTGCCTCATCCCTGGAAGTGTCCAGGTCCAGGCTGCACAGGGCTTGGAGCAACCTGGGATAGTGCAAGGTGTCCCTGCCCATGACAGGGGTGGAATGGGATGAACTTTAAGGTTCCTTCCAACCCAAACCACTGGATTCTTTGAAACAGAGAAAATGACCATAAACGTCTTCTCTTTCTTCCCACTGATTCTTGGGGCCGGTTTCTGCAGCAACAGGCAGGTTCTGCAGTGTGTGCAATGACAATAATCAATTTAAAAGTTCCTACTTTCTTGTAGTCCCTGTTGCTCTCCTCCTCTGCCCGGCTGCTGAGGGCGGCGAGCCGGTTCTCCCTGCGGCTGTAGGCACTGGAGCGGCCGGAGGCACGGTCGCTGTAGGACGAGTCACTCGTGGTGGGGTTCGTAGCTGCTTCCAACCTGAAACAGGAGCAAGATCCAGCACTGTGGAGCTGCGGTAACTTGGAACAGCCAGCACAGGGCTCAGCTGGTTGGGACTGGAGGCTGTGGCAGACCCAGCTGAGCCGGGGCTCTGGGGTCTATGGGAGCACCCTCCACTCGGCCCTGGGGATCGCTGCCCAAAACCTGGCAGCCACCACCACTACAACAACTGGAAAAAATCCCAGGGTACCAGCCCAGCCTCCCATGGGCACTGACTTCCCACAAACCTCTCATCTCCATGGTGGGAACCAGCTCCATTTCTAAGAGGGCACTGAGGTAAATAATTTGGGGAGTAAAGAATAGAAACAAACTGGTGCCACAGCTGAGCTCAGGAAAGGACCAAATAGCCAGACCAGACTGGATTTGAAGCACTGGGAACCCTCAAAGCCATACAAAAATGTGCTGCCAATAAATATTACACAGAAAAAAAAAAGAAAAAAAGAAAAAAAGAAAATTCTTACCTGGAAAGTCTTTCATGCTGAAGGGAAAAAAAAAAAAAAGCAAAAGGTAATTAATAATGAGAATTAAACATTCAATTCAAAAACTGCAGAGTTTCCAGGCAGCAGCAATTTCCCACCTCAGATACCAGCACCCAGCTCATGCCAGGCTACACATAGATTTCCCAGCCCAAACTAGGAATCTCCAATTTCTGCCTGAATCTTCAACTGCTTCAGCTCCTCTGGAGCACTTTATTTCACTCACCTAAGAAATCCTGAATCTTGGTGTTCAAATTCTCATTTCCAGAACTGAAATGCCTTCCCTGGAATCCAAACCAATCCATTGTTTCCCTTCTCCAGTGAAGTTATTCTTCCTGACTATGATCACTGTGCTGTGTGTGATGTGGGAGCGGGAGTTAACAGACACAGGGATCTCCCAGTGTTTGTGCTGAACTTGAGAAAATCACAAACACTCTTCTCTCCAGGGGCAAGCACCTCCCCGTGGAGAAAAGCTTCACCGTGGCAGACAGAGACACAACAGCTGCAGGAGGGAGGGAGAATACCCTTACACTAGGGTGGTTGAAGCCTCTGTTGGGTTCTTCTTTCCCCATCAACATCCAAACCTCTGCTGTGCTGTCCTTGGCTGCCCTTGGACTTTGGGGGCTGGAGTGTGTCCAGAGAATGGAACGGAGCTGGGGAAGGGTTGGGAGCACCAGGAGCAGCTGAGGGACCTGGAAAAGGGGCTCAGCCTGTACAAAAGGAGGCTCAGGAGAGACCTGGCTCTGGGCCCAGGGAACAAGGGACAGGACACAAGGAAAAACCCCAAGTGATGTCAGGGGTGGTTCCAGGCTAGGTGCATATCAGGGGACACTTCACCCTTGAAAGGGTGGTCAGGCCCTGGCACAGGCTGCCCAGGGCAGTGGTGGTCACACTCCCTGGAAATGTTCAAAGAATGTATAGATGTAACACCTGGGGACATGGTTTAATGGTGAACATGGCAATGCTGGGGGAAAGTTTGGGCTAAATGATCTAGAGGGCTTTTCCAACTTATTAATTCCATGTTTCTATGAATATCCTGCAGAGGCTTGATGTGGTAAACCACCATTTCAATGAAATTTTCTGGATCGAACAGCTCCTTCCTACAGTTGCATAAATCCAGTGGTGACAGCAGCACTATCCTGCAGGACATGCCACACTGACAGTCACCTCCTCTGACAGACATTTACTCCAGTTCAAGGTGCATTCCAACTCTTTATGGTCCCTTGAACTGGAAGTTGAGCCCAGTATTCCTATGCTGGTTTATCAGTAGCATCAGTGCTCTGAGTGAGCACAAACCTCCCACAGGCACTTCCAGCCAATTCCCTCTGCTCTTTTTAACAGAGTCAACACAAAGGACATCACAGAGCAGACGAGAGGTCAAGCTTTTTGTGCCCAGACATGCTCACACTGCTTGTGCAGTCAGCTACACCAGTAAATCCAGTGCTAAGGCCTTGCTGGGAGGCAGATTTGCTGCCTGTCTGGCACCCTGGTGCTTGAAGACTTCAGGCCACCCGCTCCTGCCTGGCACCCAGACAATGCCTCTGATCCTAGGCAGGGATCTGGGAGTACCCCCCATGGAGAGAGGGATTAAGTCACCCATTACACGGAGGATGGTGGCCAAGTGACCTGGCCAGGTCTCCACTCCAAGCCAGAGGAGCGGGGTGCAGCTCCCAGAGCATCCCACCCTGTGCCCAGCCCTGCCAGGACATGGCAACCCATTACCTGCACCTGGCTGCTGAGTTTTTAATTCATCCCAGCCTAATGTGACCCTCATCTTGCATCCTGATTGAGGACAGGAAGGTGCCTAGGGAGTCTGCAATGCGTGGGCTCTGCAGCACAGCCTCTGACACACTGTGCTGTGAGCACCAGCACCCGGAAAATGAGCGGCCGGGACCCCTTGAGGATGGACCACACACTCAGACAAAGCTGCTACATACAGAGATCAAAAGGACAAGCAAACCCTGCTATGAATTAGCACATTCTCCCTCCAGCTGTGCCCACAGGGCCATCCTCAGCCAGGCTCTGAGCAGGTCTAGTGCCAGCCTGTCTTAGGTTACAGGATGCAGCTGGGGGGGTGCATTCTATCCCCCTCTGTCAGAGCTGGGGCAGTTCTCTGCTGTTCATTGGGACTTTTCTTTATCTCTCCCACAGCCAATCCTCCCTCCAGGAGATCTCTGCTGGTCATGGCCAGTGAGTGTCCCTGCATGGCTGAGAAAACTCCATCATCCCATGGGGAGAGGCTCTGCCCAGGGGAGGAGCCAAGCATTCCTACCTGGATACAATCTGACCTTGGAACACCACAGCAGCCTTTGCCCACTGCATTCCCAGAGGAGCAGCTTTCTTCCCCACTGCATTCCCAGAGGAGCAGCTTTCTTCCCCTCTGCATTCCCAGAGGAAGCCCAGGCCCATCTCCAGCAGCCCTGGAGCTTCAGAGGAAAACTCCACCCTTGTCCAGGATCCTGCTCCAGCAGAGCCACAGCTGGCACTGCAGGAGGGCTGAGCCACCATGGGATGGGACTGCTGCCACCTCCCTGACCCACAGGCTGCCAGGGCCTGCTCTGACTCTGGCAGTGGTTTGTTTGTACTATTGCATTTGTATTTTTAATTTTCCTAGTAAAGAACTGTTATTCCTATTCCCATATCTTTGCTGAGAGCCCCTTAATTTCAAAATTATAATAATTTGGAGGGAGGGGGTTTACATTCTCCATTTCAAAGGAGGTTCCTGCCTTCCTTAGCAGACACCTGGCTTTTCAAACCAAGACATAGCCCCCCCCTGTAGACACCATGACCAAAGCTCCAGGAGGCTGTCCTGGTGCAGGCACGGGCCCTGAGCCATGGCTGTGGGTCCACCTTGGTATTATTTTATTTGCTCTAATAAAATCTCTTCATCTTAGAGGTGAGAAACCTCTCACGGAAGCTAGCAGATGCATTTCCACCATGGCTAAGGCCTGCTGCACCTCCACAAGCCATGCTGGATGCTGTCTGGGAAGCATCTCATGCCACTCAATGCCCAGCAGCTGCCTGATGTGACAGGGACACACCCCTCTTGTCCAAACAGCCCTGGCTCAGGCCATGCCCCGTATGAAACCTGAAGGCAGCAAGCTGGGACAGTTTCTGTGCAGACGGCCGCCTGCAGAGGGCTGTTAGACCACAAATCCAGCCACATCCTGGGCTCATGGGGGGGTGGGGAGATTCTGTCCCTCTGTCCTGCTCAGCTGAGACCCCACCTACCTCCAGCCCTGGGGTTCCAGCACAACAAGGATGAGGAGCTGCTGGAGCAAGTCCAGAGGAACTCACAGAGCTGCTGCAAGGGCTGGAGCCCCTCTGCTCTGGAGCCAGGCTGGGAGAGGTGGGGGTGTCCACCTGGAGAAAAGAAGGCTCTGGGGAGAACTTAGAGTCCCCTCCTGTGCCCAAAGGGGCTTCAGGAGAGCTGGAGAGGGGCTTTGGACAAGGATCTGGAGTAACAGGATAAGGGGGGATGGCTTATCACTGGCAGAGGGCAGGGTTATTTGTGATAGCAGGAAGAAATTCTTCCCTGTGAGGGTGGTGAGGTCCTGGTACAGGTTGCTCAGAAAAACTGGGCACAGTTGCCCCTGGATCCCTGAAGTGTCCAAGGCCAGGCTGGACAGGGCTTGGAGCAACCTGGTCATGGAAGGTGACCCTGCCCATGGCAGAGGGTGGGACTGGATGAGCTTTGATGGTCCCTTCCCACCCAAACCAGTCTGGGATTCTAGGATTCTACAAAGGATTTCCCATTTTCAGCCACACATGCTGATCTCTCCATGGTGCTTTGTTAGCTGAGCTTTCAACATTTGTTTCTTAAACCCCTCAGCAGCCTGACAGCTCCTTTTGAATCCTGGCCCAATGACCCAACCTCCCCTGAAGAGCTGGAGAAGGGAATTACAGTGATGAACAACGCTCTTGTTGAAAGTTATTTGTGCACTTTATGCTAATCCCCTTCAGTGATGACTTTTGATATGATGACAAATGGCTGGGCAAGTAATCCACTCCTTAGCAAGCCTGAATTTACTTCAGCAAACGCACCTGCCAATGGATTTGAACAGTGCTGGGAAACACCACGTGGCTGGGCAAGGTGACATGGAAACCAGGCAATGAACCCAAGCAGGTCCCTGAGCCAGCCAGGGCGCTTGCAGCAAGAGGAAAAACCACATCTGTCCTTTTTATCCTTCTGAGAAATGAGAATTTCCATATGCAGGGTAGCAAGGGCACGCTTCCACAAAGGAAGGCTGGGGTAAGAAAGGAATCACCTTAAACATACACAGCAAAAAGGGGGAAACCCCTCAGGTTTATTGTATTTATGACTTTCCTGTGATGGATACTGCAATGGATTGGTTCAGACTGTGACTGTCTCTATGTGTTTAAAGAACAGCAAAGTGTCAGATGAGAGGGGAGGCATTCCTGCTGCTGTCAGCATTGAGCAGAGCCACCCTGCAGTAACCTGGAATCACAGCATGTCAGCACCATTAAGGCTGAAAAAGCCCTCTAAGAGAAGAACAATGAAGCTGGGGAAGGGTCTGGAGCACCAGGCGTGGCTGAGGGAGCTGGAAAGGGGCTCAGCCTGGAGAAAAGGAGGCTCAGGGGGACCTTGTGGCTCTGCACAACTCCTGACAGGAGGGGACAGCCCGGGGGAAGTTGGGCTCTGCTCCCAGGGAACAGGGACAGGACAAGAGCATCAAGGGGAGAGTCAGGTTGGATAACAGGGAAAATTTCTTCCCTGAAGGGCAGGTCAGGCCCTGGCACAGCTGCCCAGGGCAGTGGTGGAGTCACCATCCCTGGAAGTCTTTAAAAAAATGTGGATGTGGCACCTGGGACATGGGCTAGCAGTGAACATGGCAGTGGTAGACTCAGTGATCTTAGAGGGCTTTTCCACCCTCAGTGACTCTGTGATTCCATGATTCTATGAACACTGGAGGAGGTGCTTAACTGAGACATCCCTGCCATTTGTTGAAGGAGAGACAAACATCTTCAGATGCCACCGGGATGTCACACTGGAGACAGTTTCAGCAGAAAACAGCTTCCTTTCTGCTCAGTTCTGCCCTGTGTTTGACCATGGCATCTTTGGAACCCTCTCCATGTGCTTCCAGCTGCACCTGCTCCATCAGCACAGCCCCCACTGGCCCTGCCTACACTGCCTTGTCCTGTCCAACAACCACCCAATAGTCACTGGAATTCCAGCAGCACTGGCTGGCTCCCTGTGCTGCCCATGGAAGTGAGGAAGGAGGTCGGTTGCTCAGAGATGCCATCCCAGAGCTGGAAATTCCAAGATGAGAGTGAGAAGGTGAAGGACAAAACTCTTCTTCCTTCATTGCTGGGAAGAGAAGTTGGGAATGAAGAGAGGGAATGAAGAGCTGAGGCATCACATGTGATGAGCTGGTGACAGAAGGGTCTTTTCCTTCCTGACTTTCCTGAAGGAAATTCTTCGGGTTTGTGAGAGGATGCTGAAAAACTGCTGTATTCATTCCAGTCATTATCAACAAATGCACTGGAGGCTTTTTTCTTTCCCTGGAAAATTTGGAGCAGCACTGCAGTTTTGCCCAGATTTATTTATTTCCCTTGGGATCAAAATTCAACTAAAAACATCAAGAGCCAGGGAAGCATCGAGTTGTGAAATGATCCTTCCATAATCTAAACAGGGTCAGAGCACTGCAGGGGTTGGGGTGGGGGGAACACGCGGCGCTGGAGGCGGCTGTCCTGGTTTGGAATCCAGCACGGCAGCAGAGCTGAGCCCTGCTGCTGCTGCCCAGACACCCAGGGGAGGTGTCTAAAGGAAAATGAAAAAGCACGGAGCACTTACAGACATGCTCACAAGCTTCTGGTAATCCTCAGGTCTTAGAGCTCTCACCAGAGAGAACACACCACCTTCCCCCCCATTCGTCTCACGGTGGGCAGCACATCCAGGTAGTCCTGCAGTGGTTGAGGACGCTGAAGGGATTCAGACCATTTTGCCAGCTCAGGGATTATCCAACCCAGGTGGGCTGGAAAATCACCAGGATCTGAGATGGGACCCAAGAGAAAGGGCAAAGAGCTCCACAGAACCATGGAATCACAGGATGGTTTGGGTTGGAAGGGACCTTAAAGCTCATCCAGTTCCACTCCCTGCCATGGGCAGGGACACCTTGCACTATCCCAGGTTGTTCCAAGCCCTGCCCAACCTGGCCTTGGACACTTCCAGAGATTCTCAGGCTGCTGACATTGGTCAGTCTCAAGAAAAAGGCACAGCTGGGTACTGGCCTTGGGTCCACCTACCCAGAGTGCTGGGATGCTGCCTTGTGCCAGGAACACCATCCAGAACTGATTTTAAAAATGTACTTGGACTGTGGAAGGCAGGAGCCTTCCCTCAAAACCAGAAAATTTAGCAGCTGTTGGGAGCTCAGTGATGAATAATTTAAACCAAATTCCTCATGGAAGGTTTCAATAAAATACAGCCCTGAACTGCAGTGACAAAAGGGGGATTGGCTGCTGCTTTCGCCAAGGCAGAAACTGCCCTAATTGCTTCCAATTGCATTCTGTGGCTGAGGTTGGAGCCAGTGAAGGCACAATTCCCTACTATTTACATTTTTTCAAGAAAAAAGGAAAAAAAAAAAAACAAACAAGGAAAAAAAGAGAAAAAAATAGATGCTTCGAGAACATTTTATGCTTCTTTATCTCCAACTGGCCAATCTCAGGACAGTGTACACTATTTTAAGAGAGTTGTCAAGGAATTTATTTTGGTGTGTTTTGTCTCAGAAATCCTGATCAATGCCTATGATTAATTAACCACCATGTAATGACAGCCAGGGGCATAGCTCCAGCTCTGTCCTCCTTTAAGCAACTGGGGAAGTTTTAGAAACCCCTCAAATTTTATTCTTGTGCTGGCAATGTCCTCTTGATGAGCTGTGTTTATTTTAGAAATTAAATGTAAAATAAAGCCAGCTGGTTTTGGGGTTCTTTCCCTTTTATAAGTGAAAGTCACTATGTTCCTGCAGTTACGTAGCTCAGCTGATCCTACACAAGCTCCAGTGTTTGGGCCAGGCTGATGTGTGTTCCAAAGGACAACCTCCCCCTCTCAGGAGCATCGAATCCTGAGCTGGAAGGGCTCCATGAGGATCAAGCCCACCTCATGGCCCTGCACAGACACCCCAACAATCCCATGAGGATCAAGCCCACCTCATGGCCCTGCACAGACACCCCAACAATCCCATGAGGATCAAGCCCACCTCATGGCCCTGCACAGACACCCCAACAGTCCCACCCTGGGCACCCCTGGCAGCGCTGTCCAAACTCTCCTGGAGCTCTGGCAGCCTCGGGGCTGTGCCCATTCCCTGGGAGCCTGGGCAGTGCCCAGCACCCTCTGGGGGAAGAACCTTTCCTGATATCCAATCTAACCCTCCCTGGCCCAGCTCCAGCTGTTCCCTCAGGTCCCGTCTCTGTCAGAGAGCAGAGATCAGAGCTGCCCCTTGGGAGGAGCTGCAGCCCCCAGTGGGGTCTGACCTCAGGCTCCAGGGTGAACAGACCAAGTGCCCTCAGCCGCTCCTCGTGTGGCCCCTCCAGACCCTTCCCTATTTGTGTCTCTCTTTTGGACACTCTCCAATAACTTCAGATCCTTCTTATATTGCCGTGCCCAAAACTGCCCCCCAGATTTGAGGTGAGGCCACGCCAGGGCAGAGCAGGACACTGCTGAGGGCAGGAATCCTCCAGGAGCCAGTGCAGCCAGAGCTGAGCTGGAAGGAGGAGAAGCCAGGAGGAGACTGCCTGGGACACCTCGGACCATCCCTGGTGGGTACAATTCAGGTCGGTGTTCCCCTCCAGCTGCGTTTGTCATTCCAGTTAGGAATGGCTGGGATCAAGTTTAGTTTTTCAGTGGGCGCAGAATAATTTGAAGGTCTGGCTGAACTCTACTTTTGAGAGTTATTTTGAGGTCATTGCCTCCCTCAGAAAGCTGCTCCTCTGACCTGAGAGCTGTGGTTTGTGCAGCATCCTGTTAGCTCCACTGGCGTGATGGATGTGCTGCTTCCAGCTTGAGCCTGCAATCGTGCAAATGCAAGGATTCCAAAATCCTGTGGATATGATTAATAATCCAGTGCAGCCAAACCACCTCCATGTAACCTCCAACTCCCCAAAGCCTGATGCAAAATATGTTTTTTCAAACTATAAATCAATAAACTTTGCTTAAGAAAAACTGCTATTACTGAAGCATAACATTAAAAGCTTCTCCAAGATGGAAGAGTGGCTTTGGCAGCTGGCTGCAGCAGATCCCATTGTTTTCAGTACAAACAGCATGTACTTAATCAGAAACAAACATCCAGGGCTGTGAGGGACTGATGGTCACATCTCCTGCCATCCCAAACAAACTACAGTTGGATGCTGGTCTGTGTCATGTGTGCCATGGCCAGCCTGTGGCTCTGTGCTCCAAAACTCTCTCATGGACCATGGGCTTTCCAGCAGCTGCAGTTTATTCCCATTGTCTCTTGGGGATAAAACTCGCCATGTAAAACATCAGCCTGGATAGTATTTTAATTTAAGAAAGGCTGTAATTCCAAAACCCAGCGTTTGCTGTTCTTTTTCCCTTTTCTAAGGGATCAAATTTTATTGGTGAAAAATTTAATTTTGCAAAGCGACGTGATCTTAGACAAAACTCTCCAGACGTGTGGAAATAAAAACCAAGCGGCCAAGTGACATGAGAGGAAAAGATTTCTACTCCTAAATGTCTTCCAGATGAGAATGCCATAGGTCTGCAGGAACCCCTTCCCTGCAGGAAAAAACTCTGGCAGGATGTTCTGAGATGTTTCATTAGGGATTGAATACCTCTTGAACCAACAGTGAGGTGAGAGCTGCCAACAGCCAACCGACAACTTTTCAGTGTGAAGTTCACTCCAAAATCCAGTGAACAGCTCCTGAGCCAGTGGCCACACTCCCACAACAGCACTGTGGGCATAGGCATGGGCATGTCAGCGAGACTGGAATCATGGAATCACAGAACTGTGAAGACTGGAAAAGCCCTTGAAGACCATCAAGCCCAAATGTTACCCCAGCACTGTCATGTTCACCACTAACTCATGTCCCCAGGTGTGATATCCCAGGTGCCACATCCACATGTTTTTTGAACACTTCCTGGGATGGTGACTCCATCTCTGCCCAGGGCAGCCTGAGCCACTGCCTGACCATCTTTTCATGGAACAAGTTTTCCTCAATATCCAACCTGAACCTCCCCCAGTGCAATTTGAGGTCATTTCCTCTTGTCCTGTTGCTTGTTACCTGGGAGAAGAGAATGATCCCCACCCAGCAGTGCTGGGTTAATGTTTGGACTCAGTGATCTTAGAGTGCTTTTCCAACCTTAACGATTCCATGATTATATGATTCTATGCACCACCTCCCATGAATAGCACAAGTAGAGCAGCCAGTACACAGGGAAATGGATGAACTGGGCTCTGTCTCTCTTCCAGCCCTATTTTTGATGGGTTTGTGTCCATTTTATGAAAAACAGAACTCTAGTGGGCTCCTGAAGGGAAGAAGACACTGGTTTCCAGCTCAGCAGGATGAAGTGGTTTGCTGCTCACAGAGATTCCACCCACTCTCCCCATCACTCCTGGGGCTGCTCATTCCCATCTTGCAGCACTTCCCCCTCTCTCTGTCCCTGGTTTTGTGGCTGTACCATTAACTGACCCAAATTAGGCGTATCGTCTTTCTCCTCCTCCCTTCATCCCTTTTAAAGTCCCAACTGATTCCCAGCTCTGGTGGAACCTCAAGTTGCCCCTGACCTTGTGACCTCCTGCAATGAGCCATGGTTTCAAGGCTGAGCTGTCCCGAGAGATTGCTCTCCAACTGCTTAACCAGCTTCTCCAAAGGCAACACCTCTGACCAGGGAAGCTGAGGGTCAAATGGGAGTTTTAAATGAGGCTGAAGTGTTACATCAGGTCCTTTCCAAATCATCCATGACCACTCAGAGCCTTTAATAGTTAACAGACTCCCTGCTCCAGCTTTGGCTTGGATCAATTCTGCCGCTCGGGAGGGAGGAGAGCTGAAGGAACTTCAGCCTCAGGGACAGAAGCTGTTCAGCCCACAGGTCACAGCACATGCCCTGACCCATCTTGTTTATACATCCAGATGCAGGAGCATCGTCTGGCTACTGAGTCACAGCAGGGAACATCTCATGGGTGGTGCCCTGGGAATGACCACAAGTTCCCGATATGCTTCCAGATATGGACATTTACAGAGGAGAACTCAAAAAAAAAAAACCCCAAGGACAAACAACATAGAAGGATTTCATCCCGATATCCATCTGAGAAACACGATGCTTGAGGAATAACCAGAAATAAAACAAAGCAGGGTGCTGGAGAACACAGACAAAGGCTGATTGCCTGAAAGTTCATGTTTCAGGATCCCACATTTTTTGTCGGCTGCTGGGAGAGAAGGGAATCATTCCCACAAACACTGCGTAACTAGTCAGCAATCCAGAAATTAGACAGAAACTCTCATGAGACAACTTATTTGATCCTGTTTCAATTTATGCACATCACTTTTATCACAACCAAACGGGTCCAAGCCACTAAATGGAAACCCAGGAAAGTAAAGGTTCCTGGAAAAATATTTTCATAACACTTTCTATTCTCTAATACATTGGAAGTTGCAGCACAGCAAGTTAAATAATTCATGAAAAACCCATGTGAGAATAAACTTGTGACCAGGAATATGTGAAAAGGATGGAACCTGTTGCAGAAACACCACAGAGCAAAAACTGACCATCTGACACATTTATATTCCAAACTCGAGGAAGGCTGTAATCCTATCAGGCATTTCTAATGAACTCCCAGCCCTCTGGGGCATTGACTTTTTACACGGGCAAGTGACAGGACAAGTGGGGGGACCGTTTTAAAGTAAGAGAGGAAAGATTTACATCAGATATCAGGAAGAAATTCTTCCTGCCCCATGCCTGGAAGTGTTCAAGGCCAGGCTGGATGGGGCTTGGAGCAACCTGGGCTAGTGGAAGGTGTCCCTGCCCATGGCGCGGGTGTGATGAGATGAGCTTTAAGGTCCCTTCCAACCAAATAATTCTGGGAGTCTGTTATTCTATGATCACTTAAACATTAACACCAACCTTGTCAGTGTGATTTACATGCTGAGCACCTGCAGCTCAGCCACTCTCATTTTTGTGCATTAGCTTTTGTTTTTGCTGCAAGATTCGCTTTGCCTTCCCGACGGATGTGTGCACACGACCGTAGCCAGCCTTGGTGCATTTGCTGCCATGGCAATCAGTGCTCAGAGCCCTGCTCAGAGCACCAGGGGCTCGTG
Source organism: Anomalospiza imberbis (assembly GCF_031753505.1). Taxonomy (NCBI): domain Eukaryota; kingdom Metazoa; phylum Chordata; class Aves; order Passeriformes; family Viduidae; genus Anomalospiza; species Anomalospiza imberbis. The sequence continues at coordinate 6,058,962 of NC_089706.1, forward strand.
TGGGGGCTCCTTAACAGAGATGTTGATTTGGGAACGGCTGCTTTTTATACTCAAGTATTACTATCAAGTGACTTGGTGAAAACATACGGCCCATAAAAGGTGATGCTCCTACATCCCATATTTCACCCAGCACGGCTCCTTCAGATGCTCCAATGAAAGGCAGAATAAAATAAATCAGTGCAGACCACTGCATACACTTAGAGCTTTATTGCTGAGCTCTTCCTGATAAAATTCAGCTGGAAAGCTCAGGTTATGTACTCTGAAGGTGGCTTAACATGGGACTGGTCTAACATCAGAGGAAAGAGCCTTGCAGCGAAAGTGTGAGCATGGACAGAACAAGGAGAATTAGACAGAATCTCTTGAGGAGTGAGTAACAACCATCAAGCAGCTACTTCACAACCAGGCTGGGCAGAGAATGGACAGAGAGCAGCGCTGGGGAGAAGGACATGGAGGTGCTGGTGGATGAGAAGCTCAACGTGCCCTGGCAGCCCAGAACCCCCCCTGTGCTGGGCTGATCCCCCAGCGTGGGCAGCAGGGCAGGGGGATTCTGCCCCTGTGCTCAGGTGAGACCCCACCTGCAGAGCTGCCTCCAGCCCTGGGGCTCCAGCACAGGAAGGAGCTGGAGCTGCTGGAGCGAGCCCAGAGGAGGCACTAGAACTGCTCTGAGGGCTGGAGCCCCTCTGCTCTGGAGCCGGGCTGGGAGAGCTGGGGGTGTTCACCTGGAGAAGGCTCTAGGGAGACTTTAAAGCCCCTTCCAGTGCCTAAAGGGGCTCCAGGAGAGCTGGAGAGGGACTTTGGACAAGGATCTGGAGTGACAGAACAAGGGGGAATGGCCTCCCACTGCCAGAGGGCAGGGTTAGATGGGATATCAGGAAGGAATTTTTGGCTGTGAGGGTGGTGAGGCCCTGGCACAGGTTGCCCAGAGCAGCTGTGGCTGCCCCTGGATCCCTGAAGTGTCCAAGGCCAGGCTGGACAGGGCTTGGAGCAACCTGGGCTAGTGGAAGGTGTCCCTGCCCATGGGACAATATGGGCTTTAAGATTTATTCCAACCCAAACTATTCTGGGATTCCAAGTGATAGCAGCCACAACTGAAACAGCAGCCCACACACATCGATGACAATTTAAAATTTTGATGTTCTTTTTTACAGCAAAAAAATAATCAGCTAATAAATCAAGAAGGAGCAGTTTATAAAAAAGGGGAAGGTTTGACAAAGAGGTAGAAAACAAATAAAAAGCTGCAATTGGAATCTCTGCAGAAAGTTAGGAGCATGAATTCTCCTTAACTTTTGTTTTCCCACCTAACCGATAGCCTGTGGAGAAGCACAAGGATTACAAAGTACCACAACAAACAGATGGATAAGCCTAAACACAAACTACATGGTACTTCCTTTCCTATGAAAAAATTGACCAGCCCAGAAGTCATAGGAATTAATAAAAAAAAAATCCAGTCCTTATCTTCACTCTCACCCTTCCAATCCTGTCATTTATTTGCTTAAATGCACGCAACAGGTTTCATGCCACTGGATGCCTATTACATTCTTGGAAGTAAATATTATTTTTTTTCAGCAGGAGAAACCTCGAGCTAAATCATTATGGTGCAAAACATGATGACAAGGTACCCACTGCCAAACACTTGAAGCTTGTGCCAAACAATGGGACAATCTGAATTGATTTCAAAGGGGTTTGAGTTTCCTCTTTTGAGGAATATCCTCATTAAAGCAACATTGACCCTGGGGGATTTAACAGAATTTGTGTATTTTAGTTTGTGGAGGTCCCAGGGCTATGGGGCAGTGCTGACCTGGCACAGTCACCTTAAGCTCCTGTGCAGGGATATTCCCTCTCTTATGGATTGAATGAGTTCACTGCAAAGTGCCCCCCTTCCTTAGCTGGGCATTTGGGGACTTCCCAGCAATCAAAGGAAGAAAAACCCCAGGCAGTATTATCCTAACTGCTAAGGAGGAGCATTCCAAGCAGCAGTGCAAGTGCAGAGGGAATGCCACGGGAAACTGCTTGGCAAACGACATCTAATGTAGCTTTTGGCACTGATACCTCGAGAAGTCAAACCTCCTTTGCTCTGCCTGACTCTCCAAGAGTTTTCCCCCTGTGTGCACCATGTGTGAGGCTCCTGCCTGCTCGTGTGTGCTCACACCCCTGCTCAGCTGGGAATGTTGAGATGCACAGCTCTGCTGGTATGAATGGACTGGATGGAAAGATAAAAGACTCCAAGATATCACATTCCTGCCTGGTTTGTGAGGGGTGGTGGCTCGTCATGGCACAGGCCTGTTACTGTGGGCACGGGGCAGTGGGTGAGGAGGAATAAACTCATGGGACAAACCCAGAGTAAACCAAATTCCCCTCTCTAGCTCATGGCAAAATTACATTGTCTTGGAGAAAGAGTTAACTCAGAGCCTTTTAGCCTGAAGTCAATCCTTCCCTAATCAGCCTTTTAAGGCATGGGCTATTTCCATAGCCCAGATAGCACCAGGGCTGTTTCCTACACTGACTGAGTCCATGCTGCTGCATTCCCCACCTGGTTTTTCCCTACTCATGCTCTGGAGTCACAGCTGGCAGTGCCTTACCACTGCGAGGATTTCCGTGCTCACGTGTTGGTTTTCATCAAAACCTCACTAACAAGAAGGCCCTCTCATTCCCACCTGGCATCTTTCTGTAACCACCTGAGAACTCCCACCTCCTTCTCCAATACCCACAGCTCCCCAGGAGCCTGCAAATCTCATTGCAGTGATGGACAGAGAAACAAGCACCACCTCTACCCACCTGAGAGTTCCCACCACCTTCTCCAACACCCACGGACCCTCAGGAGTTCTGCAGTGCCCCCACAGCTCTGGACAGAGAAACCAGCCCCTCCTGTCAGTCTGCTCCAGGCACAGCTCAGGGCTCTTGTGAGATGTCTGTCACTCACTCGTATGCCCAGATGCATAAGAGGGAGAAATGAGTCAGTCTGAACATGCCTGACCTTAAAAACTTGTGGTTTGAAAGAAATGAAACCATTCCCAGCACACTGGAATGGTTCCCCACCTGTTACCAGGCTGGTGATCGATAGTGCAGCCCTTCAGGGAGGAGTGGTAAGCACAGTGCTTCATCTGATGAGGGAGGTCCATCCAAGCCCATGGGGGACAGCTTTAGATTCTCTGAACCATCCCAAAGAAACTCCAGCTGCAGAAGGAAGAAATCTTCTGCTCCTGATTACAGTTAGTAATAGCCCAGGGCAACCACCAGCCACAGAAGCCTCGAGGCTGAAGTTCCCTAGGTCAGGAACTGCTTCCATTAATGCCACAGCAGCGGGTTAAAACTCAAATATTTCGGGCAATAATTTTTCCAGACCAAGATCTGTCCCTTCCAATAGAGCAGGCAATGCATATCTGATTTGAGCAAATACCAGTGCTGGAATTAATTTAATGCTCCCATCTAAAATTAGCCTGGCTGTTAAAAACTAATTCCTCCAGGCTTTGACTCCAGCATGATAATATTTCTTGATGGTGAAGAGGCTGCCTGTATAATGATACGGGCCCAGAGGGTTTGTGACAGCTTCTCCCATGACTGTGGAGCTATCAGCAGTACTGCTTGGAAGCATTCCCAACTTTCCAACACCTTGGGAGAGGAGGATACCAGCTCTGGTTTGGGGAGTACAGGTAACTACCTTGACTTTCCTCCTGCTACAGGTGGTCTTATTCAATTGTTTTGTGGTGTTGAAATTACTAAAGTACAGCACAGGTCAGCTCAGCCCCAGCGGGGGAAGTTGAACATAAACCTTGTTTCACCAGCGATATCAAAGTGTTTATGGAAAAAGTGCAGTTTAACAAGCTGGTCAGGATCTGCCTTGTTTTTACCAGGGAGGTTTTCATCCAGCAACAGCCTACCACTACCAGGAGAGCCATGTGCCAGGACAGGTGGAAATCACCATTCCAGCAATTCCCTGCACCACTACCACAGCTAATCCCAGTGCAGGGACTCTGGCAGCTGCTTAAAACCTGTTGCTGCAGAGGCACCATCCCAAGTTTCATTTAAACCATCCTCTTTCCAAAGGAAACCACAGGCACAGGTCTCCAAGGGTAAGACAACAAACCGCCACCACCGGGCTCTGCTCAGAGCATGTGCTGAGCAGGGAAATACAGAAAGGAAAAAGCTGCTTACTCTGAGTGTCTTTGCGATCGGGGAAGGAGAGGACGGGGGAGAGTCTGACTGAGCCTTCCTGCTGCGAGTATATTCCTTACTCCTGGTGTACAGGGACGACATGGCCTCGTGGGCTGGCTGGCTGTGAGAAGCAACACCAGTCTTGCTCTCCTGTCGCTCTACGGTGCTGGGCAGGTCCTTCTTCCAAGGTCAGAACAAACTAATTAAACTATTCACAGCTCTGGTAATTAAGCCCTCCTGTTTAGGGTGTATAATTTTAGGCATTAATCTGCTGCAGGAAGAGCTGAGGCTCCACAATGTTTCTTGTCCGAGCAGAAGCAGAGAAGGTGTCAAGGACTCGCTGTGCTCCAGTGCCGGGTGCTGCTCTGTGCCAGCCTCACTGCCTGGGCCCCATCCCGACTTCTCCGCAAAAGGACATTTCCCCTCGTCCAGAGCGTGCCACAGGCCCAGAGGGATCAACCTCTCCCCAGAACTGCAGGAGGCAGAAGCTCTCGGCTCAAGGAGAGAGCTGGAAACTGGCTGGGTATATCTAGACACGAAGCTTTTGCCAAAAAAAGCTAAAAAAAGGAAAAGAAAACCAAACCCTGATTTACTCCGGAGCGCGGCCGCAAGCTCTGCCCCTGCTGCATGGAGCTGCACGTTTTAAATGAAACACAAAAGCATAAATCAGGAACAAACGCTGGTTTGGAAAGGGGCAGTCCAGCTGAAGTTGGGTTTTGTTCCATCCTCCTCCTCCACCTCCTCCTCCCCCCTCCGGCGCCCTTACCCACGCATAGGCTTCTCCAGTCCCTCCCGCCGCCGCTGCCTTCTGACATTCTGACATTCCAGATCCTGACTCGCTCCAAGAGGAATGCTGGAGGGCAGCCAGCAGCAGCGATTCACTTTCAGCTTGGGATTTGGGCTGCCAAATTGGGTTTGGGATTGGTCTTGGGATTTGGGCAGGAAAAAAAAAGAAAAAAAAATGGGGAGAGAAGAGAAAATCCCTCCCGAGCTTCTGAGACCTGGTGAGCTGCGAGTGGGATGCCGGAGGTGAGCTGACAACACTTTGCAGAGGCTAAATTCCAGAAGTTGTGTGTGGCTGCAACAAAGGGAGATGATTTAAAGGCCACAGAGCAGCTCGTGCCGTGAAAGGGAGGACACACTTGGACAACACAACAAGATTTTTGTTGTTTGCTCAGAAGCCTGTTTGAGCTGTGGAAGGGCGGCACAGAGCTTGTGTAATGTACACTGGCTCAAGGGAGCGTTTGGAATCGAGGAGGAGGGAGAGGAGCTCGGATGAAAGGACAGAGGGTGTGGAGAGCATGTACCTCTCCCAAACTCCAAGCTCTCTGCCAAGCTCTGCTGCTGCACAGGCTCACTGGAAGGGGCAAGACAGCTCCCTGCAAAGGTGAGCGTGCGTCCCTCGTGTCCCATTGAAATGTTCGTTTGAAAAATGCCTCAAACAAGCTCACAGAACCACAGAGAATGACAGAATGGCTGGGGTTGGAAGGCACCTCTGGAGATCAACCACCCTGTCAAGGCAGGGTCACTTAAAGCAGGTGCCTGTCCTGCCACTGCATCAGCAGTGTCTGTCCTGCTCCAGGTTCACATCTGCTTAATAGCAAACATTTCCTACCAAGGCCAGCTTGGGAGGGGCTTGGAGCAACCTGGGAAAGTGCAAGGTGTCCCTACCCATGGCAGTGGAGTGGAGTGAGATGAGATTTAAGGTCTCTTCCAATTCAAACTTATTCTGTGGAGTGCAGAATAGTATCTATATTAAAATTTTTTAAAAGTATTATCCCACTCTGTGTTGCTCTAAAATCTTGCTCCTTTTTGCACCCTACTTGGCACCTGAGTAATTTAACTGGCACAGAGCTGGGGAAGGGGCTTGGAATAGCAGCTACAGTAATTCCTCCTGCCATCCCGCATCTTCACTTTTCAGGGGCAAAGCAGCATCACTGTGTAACCAGGGAGAGCAGGAGGTGGGGCTGCCAGATTTTCCTGCTCTAAGAAAGTCACAGTGATATCAGGTTTCTTGATATTTTTCACAAGGAAGAGGACTAATCATTCACTGAGTGCAGGAGAGGGGAAAAGAGGTTTGGAGAGGTCTAATTCTGCCTGGTAATATCTCTGCATTCCCCTTTCAAGGTAAGGAAATGAAGTCCAGACACACAAGAAGGCAGTGACAGGCACCCTGCTGCTTCAGAGGGCTGGGACAGGACCTTGATCTTTCCAGCCTCCATCTGTTGCACTCATCACTCACCTCTCCCTGTACCTGGAGCCCGACTCCACTGTACAACAAAGTAATTCAGATGCTTTAGATGCATATTTATAGACCCTGCACACACAGTGATCCTTTCACACCAGCCTCAGTTTCTGGAGTTTCAAAACAGTGTAAGTGAAACTGGGCAAACTGGCTGGTGATGCACTGGGGTGTCCCAATCCCAACTCCAGGGCTGACAAAACCCAGCTTAATCACCAAGGTGGAGCTACACAGCTCTAAATTGCAGTGTTTGGCTTCCCCTCCCACCCAGTCCCAAATAAACTCTCACATCCCTCCACAGTCACGTTTATGCTGAGGAGGGGCAGAAAAGCTCCAAAATCAACATTTTGGTACAGAACTCACAACCCAAACCCAAAATACACCCTGAGCCATTCCATACTAATTGTTTAGTGACCCAGTGTAGAACTCACACAGACTGATTAACACAGCTTGGTGGACACTTACTCAATTTAGAGAGAAGGGGAGGCTTGATTTAGCCGGAACACAGAGAGCAGCAAGAGATGCAATATGGCAAAACACGCCAGGTTTCAGCATTATTCCAACAAAAGCCTGATTTAGGGGTTTCTTCCTGCTGGTTTGCACAGTTTACTTTCAAGTAGTCCCCAGTGGAAGTATGAAACATGACCCTCCTTCACAGTGCTGCTATTCCTCACAGCCTCAGCTCTGTCATGTTCAAGGTCATTGTTTAGATCTGACTGTTCCTGTCTGTTCAGGAGATTCCTCAGTCAGTACCGGGCTGGTCCATGCTTTAGCTGTGGTGCTGTGTACTTTATAAGGAACATTTACACAGTTTTCAGAAAGACATGCACAAAAATCATCTTCCATGAGCATTTCCACAACCACTGCACACAACTCCCCCAGGCTGTCTGAATTTTGACTTCATGCTCTGGCCTATTTCTGGGCAAAACCACCTTGAAGTTTCTTCTCACCTTGGACTGTAGCAGCACAACTATACTATAGTATTATGTCTTTCCCATATTTATATGAAAGCCTGTGTTCCCGTAGTTAGAGCTGTGGTCTTGGCTATGATCACTCTTCATACACCTTCACCCAAAAATTGGTCAGGTTCTTCCCCCAGAGGGTGCTGGGCACTGCCCAGGCTTCCCAGGGCATTGTCCCAGACCCAAGGCTGCCAGAGCTGCAGGAGAGTTTGGACAATGCTCTCAGGGATGCACAGGGTGGGATTGTTGGGGTGTCTGGGCAGGGCCAGGGGCTGGACTGGATGGGCCTTGTGGGTCCCTTCCAGCTCAGCAGATTCTGCTACTTCCTTTTCCATTCAGATGTCTGTCCTCTCCCTTCCTTTGGTGATGATGCCTGTGTTTGCACTCCATTTTTTAAATTAGTTAGACAGGAGAACTCATATGCATGAAAATGACGTATCAGAAATAGGATGAAACCTTGAGCTGAATATTTGAGCCTTTTTATCTGTGTTGAAAACCTTCACCTACAGGACATGATGCTGGTAAAACAAATGTCAGCAGCGCTGCAACATTCCAACCGGGAGCAGACAAAAATGGGAAACAAATCCGGGAGATAAAGCCAGAGCTGCAGTGATGCTCAAGAGTGATGCAAGCCCACGGCACATTCCCTGAGTGCAGAGGAGGAGAAGCCCTCATGGGACACCAGAATTCTAATACAACTTGAAGAATGAGAGTAGTTGGTATTTTTAGAACAAATTATGCCAAAACTATCTCCTGAAAGTCCTAGCTGTCATTTTTCACACCAGGTTCACCACGTACCTCACTGAATTCCTTCCCATCGAGCTGAGTTCTTTCATCTGCAGCCAAACCTCCTCCATCTCCCAGTGCAGGCACATCCCAGGGAGTACAGTGGTGTCTCCAGCTACACAGGGCTCAGCTGGGGCAGAACACACAACCTGGGCCCACACAGCACCAGGACATTCTCAGCACTGTGACCTTCCCCCAGGGCCTCCCTGCCTACATCTGCTAAACTAATCACAGCCAGGGACCATCCCCACCCCAGCACACAACCCTGAGATCCCGGAGCAGGGGGAAGGTCTCTGGCACCATCTTGTCCTTGGCCAAGCAGGGCTCCTCCAGGTACCACTGGGCACTGCTAGGGACCATTCCCAACAGGCACCTTGGACACTGATCTGGAGGGTGGGAGGATTCAGTCACTCGATGAGCCTTCCTTCCCAGCTGGCCTCAGGGCTAGCAACAGGTTAAGATGGCACTGTGGTACTGAGCCTTTGAGGATGGGTTCTCAACAGTGGCACAGCCCCTGCTGTGACCCCCTCCTGTGCTGGGCCAAGTGATGCAAGAACATGGGGCAAGAACATGTAATTCACAGCTACCTGTGAATTACAACCCAACTGGAGGAGCAGAACAGGGAGAGGCAGGCAGCAGGCTTCATGTTTTCCTTTGAACCTGCCACAGAATCACCGAGGCTGGAAAAGATCTTTAAAGTTGAGTCCAACCATTCCCCCAGCCACTGCCACGTTTACCACTAAACCATGTCCCCAAGTGCCACATCCACACATCTTTTGAACATTTCCAGGAATGCTGATTCTACCACTGCCCTTGGCAGGCTGTGCCAGGACCTGCCCTTCAGGGAAGAAATTTTCCCCAGTGTCCAACCTGAACTTCCTCTGGCACAACTTGATGCCATTCCCTCTCCTCCTGTTGCCAGGGAGCAGAGCCCGACCCCCCCAGGCTCTCCCCTCCTGTCAGGAGTTGTGCAGAGCCAGAAGGTTCCCCTGAGCCTCCTTTTCTGCAAGCTGAGCCCCCCCAGCCTATCACTTTGCTCACTTTTCTTTGAGAAGCAGAGAACCTCCATAATCGCTTCATGCCACTCCAGACACTTCTGATACCTGCTGGCACCTCCTTCTGCAGAGTTCAGCTGTTTGCTCTTCAAGTAAACAAATCTCCCCAATCCTCCCCTTCTGGATTTCCCACTGCAGGAGCAGAATGTGCTGATTGTCTGCTGAGTCACGTGCTGGTCCAGGGAATCACTGAAATCTGTAATTTTATGCAGTACCTAAATCAACTGTAAAACTGCACTTATTCTCATGACATTTCTCTCTGGAGAAATGGAACAAAATTATCTGGCAGTTCTTTCCAAGAGTCAGGCTACAAAGTCATTATACATCTAGAAAATAGTGTTTCTAGGTATAAAGCAGTTCTGTAAAATATCCAGAAATAAAAGAGAACCTTGAAATGGTTTGGGTTGGAAAGGACCTTAAAGCTCATCTTGTTCCAAGCCCTGACATGGTCAGGGTCACCTTCTACCAGATTGCTCCAGCCTGGCCTTGAACACTTCCAGGGATGAAGCAGCCACAGCTTCTGTGGGCAACCTGTGCCAGAAACTCAGTTTAAACATAAAAAAACCATTTACCATCGAACTACCCTCATGTGTTCTAGAGAACAGAGTCAGAATTAGATTTCCCACTGCTTTTGTGTCACTGGACTGGCCCACAGAACTGAAATCCATAGTGCCACAATCCTGCACCTCCCCTTTGCAACAGTGTTTATATTGTGGGCAAAGTTGAATAATCCTGGGATCGGCATCACCACGGGATGTCCTATACTGGTGCTCACTCCAGCCCAAAATAACAGCCATTCTTTGTGCACCCCTAATGGTACCTCTGCTTCAGTCCTGGAGCAGGAACTTCCTCACCTTACACTCGTCTCCCACTGCATCCAGATCAGACCAAGAGCTGTAATCTGCAGAGGACAAGCCCGAGGGTGGCTCCAGCAGCCAGGAACAGTTCTGGTTTAACACACTGGGCCCCACAGCCAGAGAAAGGGTGACACCCAGGGGGCCGTTGCACCAGGGAACCAGTCACCGCTTTCTCCACACGGGATCTTGCAGTAAAATGTCTCTAGACTATCCTATCCCAAAACACTGGGAAAGGAGTTCACCTGGAAAGAAAAGGCTGAGCCTTGCTAAGGCTCCTGCTCTCACCTCTTTATTCGCTGCACCCATCACATTCTGTGCAAAGAAATTCTGCTTGTTCTGGAGAGAAACTGCTCATTCTGGCGCATAACGAGTGAGTTTGGAATTGGCAGCACAGTCACTTGTCCCAGGGGATTTGACCAAAAGCCAATCTTCAAAAGTGATCATAGAACCCAAAAATCCCAGTGTCGTTAAGTCTGGAAAATATCACAAGTCCTCTCACCTATTCTGTGTTCTGGGTGGTGTTTGTGGTTTTTTCCTGACAAGGATTTTCTGCTTCGGTTATGGAGATGCTTATGGAGCAGGAGGACTGGACTCCAGTTCAGGGGTTGCACTGGTTGCAGTTCAGGGGTGGTGGCACTGGTTGGTTGGTTGTTTCTTGTGTTTAATTGGTCTTTTTCAACCTAAAATCTGTAGTAATTCAGCTCCACTCTTACCCTCTGCATTGCTCATTAGCAGTCATGTTCTCATGACACTAGGTAACCTGAGAAGGTAATTTTGACCAAGTATGTATTTGTACAGTGAGAGAACTAAAACTGGCTTCAAAATACAGATTTTTATTCCTGGGGTATAGTCATGGGCAGCTGAGGAGCTGCTGGATTACAGAAATTAATGTGCTATACAGCAAGTATAGCCAAGGAACTGTGTGTATAGAACAGCCAAGGAACTGTGTGTATATATCTGTATAAACACATACGTATGAATTCCTTTAGCAGTAACAAGGCCAACACTTATTACCTTTAAAAGAAGTTATTAAAACATTACTAGTAATCTAGTCTACAATTTGTACTTCTGGGCTTTTGATTTAGCTTATTTAAAGGAACTTTGTATATCAAGATTTAATAATTCATATTATTAATATTATTATTACTACTGCTACTGCTATACAGCAACTGTACATGATCTATAAACTCTACTGCAAATAAATGACTTTTAAATCAACCTCAAGCTTTACCAGGGTCAAATAGAGCTTGCAGGGTTTATTTAGCACTGCAGAAGGCAGTCAGGGTTACGCTGGGCTGCAGGACTGGAGCAAAGCAACATGGTCAGGCAGTAGCTGCTCTGTAAAGGGGATGTGCAGACTCTGCTGGAGTTTTCCATAAATGGAATCTGGATCAGAGGAGGGAACACTTCCATCTGCAGAGCACAGGCCAGGATTCCCAGGAGCAGATCTGCTGGGGTGCCATGTAGATAGGGAGTAAAAGGAAGGGTCTTCCTCTCCTCCCAGACACACACAGCAGCTGAGAGCCTGTAATTGCATCTATAGCATCATTCTTCTCCCACTTTTTATTCCCATCTCAAAATTTATCACAAAAAAGCTGGAAGTACCATGCATTAGGCATACCAGGATTAGCACTGAGCAGCACATGCAGATCATTTAGTGGAGGCTGAGAATAGCACATGTTAAATATAACATTTTCAGAGGTTTTTTTCTTTTTCCTTTCTTATAAATAGAGGTAATAAAAAGCAAGGGTGAAGACAGTTCAAAAAGCAGCATTCTCAGCAGGGAAACATCATTTTAGCACCTGCAAGTGCCCAATTTTGCATGTGAAACATCTTCCAGCAGTTCTGTGGACCAAAGCTGAGTTTTTGGAAGAAAAGTTAAGGTGTCTCAGACACTCAAATCCAACAAGTACAGCAGGATGAGAAGCTGGGCTGTTCACTGACCCCTCTGGGGACATCCCTAACTTCAGAGGGGGAGAACTGGATCTAAAGTAAAGCTGCAGAGAGAAAGATAGTTTCACTGTCTTGAGTTCATCATCATTTTAAGATAAAGCTCAGGATAAGCCCAGTAAACCAATCTACATGTGCACTTCCACAGCAAAGGCACAGGGAACCTGAGATAGGGCCTGGAGGGGGCAGACAAACCCCCAGGTCAAGAGTATCAAAGGCAGAAATGCTTCTGAGAGCCCACAGATGTTCACCTTCCCTCTCTGAATGTGCTCTTAAACTGTATTTCATGGAATTACAGAATATCCTGAGTCAGAAGTGACCCACAGGGACAATCCAGTCCAACCCCTGCCCTGCACAGACACCCCAACAATCCCACCCTGGACATCCCTGGGAACATTGTCCAAACACTCCTGGAGCTCTGGCAGCCTCGGGGCCGTGCCCATTCCCTGGGGAGCCTGGGCAGTGCCCAGCACCCTCTGGGGGAAGAACCTTTCCTGATCTCCAGCCTGACCTGCCCTGACACAGGCGGATGGTGAGAGGTCACAGAGATGGGTGGCCACAGTGGCAATAACCAGAAACAACAACCCAGCACCACAAAGGGCTCCTCTTGAAGGGGACAGATGGGGAAGCTTTGCAAAATATAAATGTCTCTAAGATCACAGACAGGATTCCATTCAGGCTGTAAATGTAGCCATAGGCACAACCCCAGTACTGCCTTTTGTCATGTCATAATCCTGGCCGGGTCTATGCACCAGAGATTGGTCTGGTGGCTATGGAGGGGTTGCTTCATGTCACCCAAAACCTGGCTCTTTTCTGAACTCAGTACCCTGCTTTGTTCAAAAACAGCATCACAATAAAATCACAGAATCACAGGATCAAGGACTGTTGGAAAAACCTTTGAGCCCAACTGTTCCCCCACCACTGCCATGTTTACCACTAAACCATGTCCCAGGTGTTACATCCACATGTTTTATGAACACTCCAAGGGATGGTGACTCCACCACTGCCCTGGACAGCTGTGCCAGGGCCTGACCACCACTTAAAGGAAGAAATTTTTCCTAATAACAAACCTGAACTTCCCCTGTCTCAACTTGAGGCCATTCCCTCTTGTCCTGTTCTCTGGGAGTAGAGCCCAACTCCCCCAGGCTGTCCCCTCCTGTCAGGAGTTGTGCAGAGCCAGAAGGTTCCCCCTGAGCCTCCTTTTCTCCAAGCTGAGCCTCTCCAGCACCCTCAGCTGCTCCTCATCAGAACTGTGCTCCAGACTCTTCTCCAGCTCTGTTGCCCTCCTCTGGACAGGCTTCAGCAAATCCAGAGAGATGCTTTGCTCCATCCACTCACAAGTCCAGTCTGAGCACTGCTCATGCAAAAAATCAATTGATTTCATCCAGTTCCAACCATTAAAGGATAAAGTAGTGTTGGAACACAGTATTTTCCAGGGGAAGCTGTCTGGCAGTTGCACTCAGCAAGTGTTTCCTGACAGGTTCCCTCTACCCACCCAGGTTTCTTACAAGGAAGAATGCAACACAATCTGCAGCTATGAACAGGCCATGCCAGAGAAGCTGAGAAAGTAAACAGCAGTACAAGAACCAGATGGAAACAGCTATTTCAAGCTAAGGGACTTTCCAAAATATGACGTAGAGAAATAAAAATCTCAGGGCCCTCACAATAGTCATGATCCACTGTGATCTTTATCTACATTGATCAAACTCTCTGTACCCAAGCACAGCCACTCCACGGCTGTAAAACCTGTCTGTCAGCTCAGCTGTGGAAATGAATGGCTGACACACAACAATATTCCAGTGCCACTGGCCAGGCTAATCTGTAGCTTCAACACATTGTCATCTAACTGTGCTTCCAGCCTATTTCTGACCATCCCTCAGCAGCAGCACGTTGTGGTGCAGAGGGTTATGTCCACTGCCAAGGATGAAATCTAAGATCAGTGAAAAGTCAACTTATTTGGTAAAACAGCCACTCAAACCCAGCCACAACAGTGCCCAGCACTGGGTACCTGGTAGGTACCTACTATAGAATCACAAATGGCCTGGGAAAGCTTAAAGCTCATCCTGTTCCACTCCCTGCCATGGGCAGGGACACCTTCCACCATCCCAGGTTGCTCCAAGCCCTGTCCAGCCTGGCCTTGGACACTTCCAGGGATCCAGTGCAGCCACAGCTGCTCTAGGCAACCTGTGCCAGGATCTCACCACCCTCACAGGGGAGAATTTCTTCCAAATACCTGATCTAAGCCTCTCCTCTGACAGTGGGAAGCTGTTTCACCTTGTCCTGTCACTACATGCTCTTGTAAAAAGTCTTTGTCCATCTTTCTTATAGGTTCCCCATATTGAGCAATGAGGTGTAAATTAACTAGAGCAGGTGGGAAATTCCTGCCAGAAGGAGTTTTGCAGCTTAAGGATTCAACATCTTGACATACCAAACAATGAAGCAGCTTATGCCACATAATGTCACTTTTCATAGGGGAAGTCCATGTCCAAGAGCAGAAAACAAACAATGACTTTCCAAACATGAGGCGTTTTCTGAAGAGAGGCGTGTGGGAGGATATAAACTCCGAACAAAAAGTGACCTTTTCGAGACACAAGGGACAAACCACATCACCACACTTATATCACAGCAACATACCATTTTTCCTACACTGGCTGTTTCCAAATGATATGTTATTGCCAGAGAATCTGACTCCAATTTTCCAAACAAATTTAGATTACTCCTAAATTCTCTGCTAGCCACGAGGCAATACAGCTTCTGCTTTTTGTTCCTTCTGGGCATGTCTGGGAGATAAATAATTTACTCCATGAATGTGTGATGGCACCAGTCTGCGCAGGATGGCAGGAGATGAGGACAATCAGCTTCTGGCTTTGCCAGAGAGAAGCATCCATAGAATACTGGATGGTGTGTGTTGGAAGGGACCGTAAAGCTCATCTCATTTCAACCCCTGCCATGGGCAGGCACACCTTCCACTGTCCCAGGTTGCTCCAAGCCCTGTCCAGTCTGGCCTCAGACAGTTCCAGGGATCCAGGGGCAGACACAGCTGCTCTGGGTACCCTGTGCCAGGGCCTCACCACTCTCACAGCCAAGAATTCCTTCCCAATGTCCCATCTAACCCTGCCCTCTGGCAGTGGGAAGCCATTCCCCCTTGTCCTGTCATGCCATGCCTTGTCCAAAGTCCCTCTCCAGCTCTCCTGGAGCCCCTTTAGGCACTGGAAAGGGCTCTGAGGACTCCCTGAAGCCTTTTTCTCCCCAGGTGAACACCCCTAGCTCTCCCAGCCTGGCCCCAGAGCAGAGGGGCTCCAACCCTCAGAGGAGCTCCAGGGACTCTCAGGGAGCTCCTCTGGACTCATTCCAGCAGTTCCACATCCTTCCTCTGCTGGGACCCCAGAGCTGGATGCAGATTCTCACACTGGGGAGAAGGGCCACACAGCAGGGCCTGAGCATGGCACATCCCAATTCCATGTGCTGCAGCCCCCTCCCACTGCCCCCAATCCCTTTCTCCAAGGCAGACACCTGTGTCTCCACAACACAGCCCACCCAGGTATCTACTGCTGTAGGCAGGAATTTTAATTCAGCAGATCAGATTTTTTTGGAGGATGACTTCAGTCACGTCAGGAGAGACATCCTTCCCCAGCCCACTCCATGACTGACACTGAGGTATGATCACCAGCTCCCAGAGGGGCCCAGAACCCGCTCCAAGCAGTTCAGCAGAGATGTTTCTCCTTTCCATAGTTCTGAACATGTCACAAGGACACAGATTTTGACAGTTTCCCACAAAAAGTGATGGGATGCTCTGTTACATGTATAAGCACAACCATACATTGTTAACCTTTAGAAAGTAAAAAATTACAACATAAACAGACATAAAACAATAGTGAGGTCTATTCTGTCTCTGGGATATGGTCCAGGAGCAATGCTGCTCCTCAGGCTGGTGGGTCTGGGCTAACATTCACCCTGGAGTGAGCACTCCCCTTTCCTGGAGTGGCTGTGCTGTGTCCATACAGCACTGGAGAGAAGCACACACGTCTCATGGATCCTGCTGCCACCCTGTCCATCACACTGCTGCTCCCAGTCCTTCTGGGAAGAAAGCAGGAGAATCCCTGTGCAATAGCTGCCATGAGTGCAAAGGAAAAGGAGCCTGGGGTGAACTGGGATCATCTGAACTGACTGCACAGGCCTCCCAGCAATGCCAGCAGCAGCCAAGGGAGCTGTGGGTGGCTGCTGCAGGGCCAGCCATGGCTGCAGGGAAATGACTTGCCAACAACTGAGAAAGATCAGTCTCCTCAGACTGCACCACAAGTCTGACAGCAATCTACTAAACAAGATGCTACAGCATAAAGTTACATTAAATAGTTATGAGTTTGTGACCTTGGGAATCACTCCTGGAGGACTGGCCGTTTTGCTTCATCTTCCCAGGACTCAGAGATTGGATTTTAGCTGGTTTTGTGTTACTCGTCCCCCATCCCCATCACTGCTTCACATTACACCTTCCTAATTCAGCAACTTGGTGAGTTAGAGGAATTCACCTGAAGGCATTTAGCTGTAACCCTGTAGTCACATAACCTGCTCGGGTCACTTGGCTTTAGGCACAAACAATATGTTTTCCCAGAGCTGTAAATTGGTGCTCAGAGCCAGGCTGAGGAGTGAAGTGCTCTACCAACAAGGAGAGCAGCCACCCAGGCTGATGCCCTTCTCCACATACTGAGGTTAAGAAAAAACAACACAAGCACATCAGGCTGGAGAACTCACAGGGCAAATCCTCTGTGCACATGTGAAGATTTTTGTAGGAATATTTGCAGAATGAAGTTTAATTTATCTGCTGTTTGCCCCCTCCACTTCCCAGAGAACCCAGGGCACTCTGAACACTTTTCACCATGTTCAAGCTCTATGGCAAAGCCTCAGCTCATGCTCCTTCCTGCAGCACTTTGCTGCTATTTCATATTGTTATACACATTAAAGATCCTTCCTTGCAGCATACACAGCCCATTAGAGCAATTTGTTTATAAACAGGAGTAAACAGAGCCAATCTCTCCCAGCCTTATGCTACTCAGAATTAAATGCTCTCTAATTTAACTACATGATGCAAGTGACGCATGGTGCCATCTACGTGCCCTTGGACAGGAGCCAGATGGTTTCCTTCCCACATCACACCACATCTCTTCTAGAAATAAACATTCAAGGGTAAAACCAGGGGAAAATACTCATATCCTTAATCCCCAGAAGGGACCCCGGGCCAGTAGCACTGAAGCACAGGATGAGCACCACCATAGAGCACTGTCTGGATTGAAGGGATTTTAGTTTCTTATCAGCTGGCCAGAAGTTCACCTATTTTGTTCCTTTTACTGGTCAACTTTCCCCAGCAAAACAGCTCAGCTCTTGCAGACATACCT
Source organism: Anomalospiza imberbis (assembly GCF_031753505.1). Lineage (NCBI taxonomy): Eukaryota > Metazoa > Chordata > Aves > Passeriformes > Viduidae > Anomalospiza > Anomalospiza imberbis. The sequence goes on from NC_089706.1 coordinate 6,076,356, forward strand.
TACCATATTAGGCAATGTAAGCCCTGAAAGTGGAGGACTCTGAGCCTTCCTTGGCTTCCAAACACAGTCCACAGGCACAGGGCTGGCCGCACGACACCGGGAAAGGAGCAGTAACGACTGGGGACTCCCAGTACACCCAGTCTGGCTACAACAGGACATTCACAAAGCACTTAACAAAAGCTATTCCTGATCTTCTAGTTATTCATCACATCCATCTTTCACAAAAAGGCAAACAGCATGGTGACAAAAGCTGAACTGAAGCCTCTGTGGAAGGATAAAGTGGCACTAAAAGCAAAAATATAGGTGAAAAATAGGACACACCAAAATCAGGACTCCCAGGTCATAGCTCTGAATCAGCAATAACATTAAGACATTAAGTTTGTATAACGAATTTTCCAGTTCATTGGTCCTCCCTTAGAACTTGTGGAATTAAGTTTAGAAATTCATCCCTTCTAAGACAGATTTAATTTATATTGGTATCCAGTTGCATCTGGTGATTTCATGGTAACAGTACAAGTAGGCAGAACACTTATTTACAAACCAGTGTGAGCCTGGTTCATTCCATAAATCAAAGTACAGGGAAACAGGAACGGAGCCTATTTAATCCACTTACTGCAATTGTAATTCACAATCAAACGTTTCAGTGCTACTCCTCCATAAAACTTAATTCCATTAGTGTGTCTGGAGTTTATACTGGGCTATACAGACTGTCCTGAAGGTAGTTCATGACAACAGACATTTTGTTTGATACTTTTACTGCTCAGAAATTGTTATTTTATGAACATAACACTCAGTGTCTTCTTCTGAATTTAAAGTTTTCCTTTCACAAACTCTCCTGTGAGTGAGGCACATCTGTAATGCTCCAGCAGAGGACTTCAAGGAGAAACAATTCTTTAAACGATTATAAACATTTTCTATTGTTCTCTATGATCTATCATCTAAAGTATACTTTTCTTCCAAATTTGTTCCTAATTGTTCCTGCAGTGCAACAGCAATGGCAGAAGTTTCCCAGAGCAGCTGTGGCTGCCCCATCCCTGGAAGTGTCCAAGGCCAGGTTGAATTGGCCTTGGAGCAACCTGGGACAGTGGGGGTGTCCCTGCCCATGGCAGGGGGTGGGACTGGATGGGCTTTAAGGTCCCTTCCAACTCAAACCAGTCTGTAATAGATTCTATTATTTTAAGTCAGGGCCAAGTCAAAGCCAGCAGAGTCAGGGATAAAGAAAACCTGCCCTGAAATGGAACACAGGATCATTCTCTTTAGTCTTCATCATCATCCTCCCACTGCACCCCAGAGTAGCCCATTGATCCCTACCCACAGTGACTCTGCTGCATTTGTCCTCACAGCCCTCACCAAGACTGGAATTCCCACTGATATTCTGCAGTCAGTGGCCTGAGGGAACAGAGAAGGTTCCCCAGCTCCAGCCTCCCTCCAGCTCAGTCTGGGTATAACACGAGTTTTCAGACTCTCACGATTTTTATTTTCTGAGAAACAGCGACAAGACTGTGGCCAAGATTCTCCCCCACCTCTGTTTTGAGCTCAGGTCTCCCCAGACCACACAAAAACTCCTTCCTTTGCAACTCCTTCCCACTGGAATCACGGAAAAACTTCTCCTAAAGCTGCTTCCCCAGAGGCTTTTTCCAGCTGAAGTCGTTGTACCCTTGAACATTTATTCCACAATAAAACTTTGTCTTTTCTTCCAACTTTCCACAGTGCATCCAGGCAGTCTGCGTCCCAAGGAGGGAGCTGGGGTGGGAGCAGAACACATGGAGGACACTGACACATCCCACTATGAGACCTCTTAGTTGCCTAAACCTCAGCCAAAGTGTCTGGGCTGGTTTCCCACTCTGGTGCTCATGAGCTCAGCCAAAATAATTTGTCCACTTCTGAGAACTAGAACAACATGTATTTGCTCCTTTTTTTTCTTCCCAAAACTGCCTTTACCTTTCCTGTGCTAGTCCCCAGCACTGCAGAGCTTGGAGGAGGGATTTCAAGTAAGTTATTTTTTTGGCTTCCATGAAAATCATCCTGATATCAGCCAAGATATAAACACTGGAGGGAAAACAGAACCGTTCCCACAAAATCAGATTCTTTGGGGTTCCGCTACTAAAACGGGACACTCCAGACTGTTCAAGTTCACAACTTGGTGACATTTGGCACCTGCCATTCTAGAACTATAGTTACTGAAGAATTCATGATTATTAACTGTACTTTCTTATTGGCACTAGAACTGAAAACAGAGCTGTTCCATGATTCCTGCCAAAGTGATGGCCAGTTAGGACAGAAATCTCTGATTTGGATCTCAAATAAACCAGGGAAGACTAACCAAGTGACATGATGCTGGAGGCATGCATTCAAGAAAATAAACCAGGAACAAGATAAAAACAAGAGGACTGGGGAAAGATGGGAAAAACAGCTCTAGCAGAATGGGAGGAGAGTCTATGTTGGGTGCATAAGAAAACATGGTAGTGGTGTCCTGAAGCACCTGCACAAAGGGGATGATGGAACTGAAGGGAAGTTGCTCTGCTTTTAGATGGATCCCACAAGAAAATCACGTGAAGTGTTAGACAAAAGGAATCCTTGCTGTTAATTTGAGGAAAACCAGCATTATTAATTGTAAGAGACAGGGTGACTTTGAGTTTTTGGGCAGCTGGTTTCTCCCAAAGTGCAGCTTGTCCATTTACATGAGCAGCAAGGACTGTGCTCAATAAAATCTTCAGCAATTTTAAACTAGACTCCAGGAAGCCTCCAAACCTGCAGCCTCAGCTACTCTTTTGTCTTAATTCAGGTAATCTGGGACAACTTCCCAGAAGAACAAGACATTCCCAGCAAGTCCCAAACATGCCTGCTGGAAACAAGGTGTCCCTATTATGATTATTACTTTTACACATTACACAACTCCCCTCCTTCAGTCTTACTGTGAGGCAGCAGAAATGTCAAAACAATTTTAATGACAATAAATGGCCCAATCTTTGCTGCAGGGTTCAGTGAAGATTTCAGGAAGCTCTGCACTGTGATGAGCAGAAACTCCTGTGGGAAGGGCTGGCCTCCTTGAAGCAGGTGATGCTTCTGTGAGCAGGAATATCTCACATTTCAAGTGGAGTAAAGTGCAAAGTAAGCATTGGGAAAGTAAGGGCTGGCATGGAAAGATAAGCACATGCTAAACACCATCCCAGCACCACGTGAGTCTCTGGCCCCAGCAAGGCTCACCATGACTTTGCTGCATTCTGACTGAATATTGCAAGAATGAAAACAAAAACAGAGTCTGAAGAGTGTTATTACCAATTTTCAGCAAAGAACCAGTTAATTCCAACTAAATGATGCTTCAATCACTCTACTGCATTGCAAAGTATAGGGAAAGGCTACCCCAGGTTCAGCAAAAATGAAACATCTCATAAGCAGGCTGACCCCTATGCAACCTTACATTTGCCATTTCTCCCAGGTCTTCCACATTGCACTTTAATAGCTTGGAAATGTATTTAACTTTGACATTGTCAGAGTCAGTCATGTTGTCAGGCTCAAATGTGTTTCAGACAAAGACAAACAAAACCAAAGGAAACCAAGGCAATTTGGAAAGACTCAGTAATTATTATAAAATGAAAGAAAGGGCCTCAAAGATGAGACTATTGCAAGAACAGGGGGAACACTGAACAATCTCTGACATGCTGCTTGCAAAGACCATTTCCCGCAAGAAAACAAATCCGTGAGACAGGAGAGCAGATTTCAGAAATACAAAACATCCTGTCCAAAAGAGCAGCGATTCCAAGATCCAAGGTCACACCTTCCCCAGGACACCTGGGATCCCACTGCCCTGGCACTGCAGCCCCACCGCTGCATCCCCTCCAGGCTCCACAACTCCTGTGCAGCTCTCCAGCAGCCAACACCGAACTCAGGCCACTCTGCAGATATACCTTATCTTTCAGAAGAGAAACCATAAGGAATTTGCTGCTTGGAACTACCTCCCTGTTCGTACTCCTGAGCAAAGCCTGAACTCTTCTATAAATAAGAGTACAGAACACTCTGCCACCAACACCCAAGAGTGACACATCAATGATTCAGATACGTGGTCTCACTTACCCGAGTTTCCTTCACTTCCTCGTTTCCATCAACTTCATCTTCATCCTAGGAAGAAAGGCAAACAATATAATTAGACAGCTCTGGAGACAATAAAACTTTAGCCCAAGAAGATAATGTATTGTTTATAGAATCACAGAAACATTAAGGTTGGAAAAGATCTCCAAGACCAACAAGTCTACACCGAACTTTGACCAAACACACCGTGTCAACTCCACCACAGCACAAAGTGCCACATCTATGTGTGTTTTGAACCCAAGCAGGAATGGTGACTCCACCACTGCTCTGGGCAGCCTGTGTCAGTCCCTAGCCACCCTTTCAGTGAAAAAATTATTTGATGCTAATGTTAGGAAAACTTCTGTCAAAAGAAACGCCTGTCCAAATGCTTTTAGCTAATTATCAGGTTTGGTGTCCTAATAGCCATTTAGAAGATCTTGGTATTGAGGACAGAATGGCTCTCTTGAGATGGCTCCTGCCATTCCAATGCTTCTGAGGAGCTGGGATGAAGTCACTAATACACTGGGGGAAAAAAACTTGGAAAAACTGCACATCTGAAATACTGTCATAATACTGACTTCCAAAAGTATCTCCAGTTCAGTTAGACTCCAGGTGGAAAGACTCATCATCCCAGGTATATTGCACTTGCATAGCCTCTGTAAGCCACTGCCCTTTGTAACTGCTCCAGGATTTCATGCAGCAAATGGCATCCCAGCTGACTCTGGACTCAACTCATTAACTGTAATTTCATAATTCTTATTCTCTCCTGAAAAAGGTGATCTGTTTTCCTAGCTGAGGCTCTAACCAATGTTTGGAGGGTTGGATTCCTTCCCTCAGACTGAAGAAATCTTCTGAAACCAGGACTAAGAGAAATGACCATGACACAGACAGCTCTTCTGCACTTATGCTGGGAATGTTTCCTGGTGCTGGGAGGGCACCCAGACATGAGGTTTTTTCCGATTGTCTTTCTTTCAGGGGGTCTAAACAGCAGACAAATTTGGGCTTGAAGAAATTTGAAAATACTTCAGGTGGCTTGTGACCTCCTTCCAAAGGAATCAGACTTTGAATCTCTCCTCTCCCATGTGGGCCCTTTCCCAGTCCTGCAAGGCTCCCCTGGTATGGCTCAGGAACAGGCTGCCCAGAGCCTGCTGCTCGGTCTGACATAGGCCAAACAGGGATGTGAGGCCTTTGGATATGCCAGTCCAAAAGAGAGCTGGAGAGGGAAGAACTAAGGGGAAACCAGTGGACTGGGAAAAAAAATCATGAAGCTTGGAATCGGAAGAAAATTCACCCTGGAGTTTCTCTTTCTAAGGAACTCAAACTTACATCTTGTGTTGAGAAGATGATGCCGGTGCCTCTCCGTCTCTCTTTTGGCCGTCGTCGCTCTCGGATCGACTGTTTGTTCAGGGATCTGTCATCTGAATCCTGGTCTTCACACTCTGGCCAAGCAAAGAAAGACTGCTTTGGTTTCAGTGATTTACATCTGTGCTTCTGCTAAGGTTCTGGGGTTCTTTTCAAGCTGATCAAGGCCATCTTGCCTTGTGTTATATTACAAAGGAGTTTTTACACCAAATGAAATGGAATCTCAGTGTCTTACTACAGCTGGATACTAACGCTCCTTCCCTCATCAGAGCCAGGGAGGTTACCCCAGCTGCCAGCTCTCCCCAAGTCATCTTGACTTATTCGTGTTCTGAGGACAAACTCTACTAGGGGAACCTCCTCTTTGCCCAGCTCTAATAGCTAAATGCTCCATGATCACTGTCTCATTTATTCATCCAAAAGGGAAAATATAATTTTATCCTTCTGTTAAAAGCAATAGGAATTTGTTTAACTTCATTTAAACAAATAACATTTGTTTTGTGACATGGCAGCTTCCCTCAGAGTAACAAGTAAATGTGTTCTCTCCATCTGCACACACTGGAAGTTCTAAACCACAAGAAAATCCTTGAGTTTTGTCTGTTCCTCATTCTCCTGGTACATACCATTTTTCTCCATCTCTGTGCCTGCTGCTCTGAAATCTGCTGGATTCACAGAGTCCAGCCCTAGATATTTATTTGTTCGAGTCAGGTAGGAGCTTGTATAGAGCAGAGGTGCTGCTGTGGAAGGAGACACAGGTGTCGTGGGTTTGTCGGGCTGTGCTGGGGCCCTCAATCGCCGATAGACGGTCTACAAACAAAGAGCCATGACAGAAAAATAGTACAGTGAAAAGGAAGTACCAGATTTTAGATTTCAGGGAATGCAGTAATTTTTCAGAGTGCAATGTTTTCTTCACTGCTGCTGGAAGTGAGCACCTGCACTTGCCAGATCAGGTCCATTCTATCAGATAAGGATGGATGTTAAAGTCATTGTACAGCGACAGTGTAAAAGCACCCTCCACAGCTGGGAGATCTGGGATCAATCCCTTTGTTCCTACAGCTCATGGCAGGAGACACAAGTTATCTAACAGAAAGATATGATTTAGAGTGAAGAAAACAGAGGTGGTGGCAGGGGCAGAAAACTGGTCTCTCCAGCTTTCCATTACACATGGAACATCTGTTGAAAAACACAAAGCCTCTGCCTAGACTGCACAGCAGGATGGATCCAGGCCACATTTCTATCATTAGCCTTCTCATTACACTTTCTGGGATTTACACCATTTTATTTTCTGGCAAGAGACAGAAAGGTGAAATTCCCAGAGGAGAGCAAAGGCAGAGCTAAGCTCCAGCACCTCCACATCCACCTCCCTTGCGCTGAAGTGCTGCTCCTCAGTCAGCAGTGCCTCTTTCCAGCTAGTCTGTCCCCCTCAGAATAAAAAGATAACCCCCAAAGAATTTCTCCTGATGTCAGCTCTCAGGCAAGGGGTACTGAGGCAGAAGGATCACCTCGTCGTCGGCGCTCCGTCCCCACCGCGCGCGGCTCTCTGGCCTGTCGCCGCTGTCCTCGGCTCTGTCGCCCTGCGGCTCCTGCGCCTGGCGCTCCGCCCGCGACCGGCTGAACGTGCGCTCGGCCTCCTGCAGGTCTGTCAGGGTCACTCCCTGCAGGGAGACATCAGCCTCCTTTTAGGCACAGAATGCAAAACCCCACGCTGGTTTGGCTTGGAAGGGACCTTAAAGCTCATCTCATCTCACCACCGCCAAAGGCAGGGACACCTTCCACTAGCCAAGGCTGCTCCAAGCCCTGTCCAGCCTGGCCTTGGACACTTCCAGGGATCCAGGGGCAGCCACAGCTGCTCTGGGCACCCTGTGCCAGGGCCTCACCACCCTCAAAGCCAAGTATTCCTTCCCAATATCCCATCCAACCCTGCCCTCGGCAGTGGGAAGCTATTCCCCCTTGTCCTGTCCCTCCAGGTTCTTGTTCAAAATCCCTCTCCAGCTCTATTGGAGCCCCTTTAGGCACTGGAAAGGGCTCTAAGGTCTCCTTGGAGATTTCTGCAGCCTGAAATTACATTTTCAGTCTTCCCAGTCAGTTTAAAATGCCACAGACTCACATCTGGTTAGGCTCATGTTTCATCCCTATGGTAAGAGAAAGGGAAGAATTCTGTTGCCTTTAATGTATTTCTCAGCCTATTGACATAATCACTGACTCAAAGCAACCCAAATATATGTGATCACACTACAAACTAAGAGGCAGGTACATTGCAGAAAGCAAAGCTTGGAAATCTAACTCATGTATGTCTGTGGGAGGGTTTGTAATAACTGCTTGAAGGAAATTTTGCCAGAACCTCTCCAAAACAGTGTGAGTGCAGGCAAGTCCCCTGTCCTAAGAAATAACATAAGAGGAAAGAAAACCCTGCCTCCTTACAGAATCATGGAATGGTTTGGATTAGAAGGGACCTTAAAGCTCATCTCATTCCACCCACTGCCACGTGCAGGGACAGCCCCACTATCCAAGGTTGCTTCAAGCCCTGTCCAACCTGGCCTTGGACACTTCCAGGGATGGGGCAGCCACAGCTTCTCTGGGTAACCAATTAACCAGCTCTCTCCATCCTACACATGGATGTGAACATTTCCATTCTTTACCTGGGTAGACCTGCGAGTCTGCCGGGCCTGTCTGGATCGTGCCTTCCTCAGAGATTCTGCTTCCTCATCCCGCACCGGAGTCAGATATGACCTGGAAAAAAAAAAAAAGGGTGCAGAAGAGGTTAAAGTAAAAGCAGGTGATCTGCCTTCCTGTTTCTGTAGACTCTTGAGTTATTATTGTCTTTCTCATGGACAAAAATTAATTTTAGCTCCATCTGCTATTGCTGTTTCTTTGGGACAACTTCCCCATGAGCACACAATACACACACGTTCACAGCCCCTTCTCCCCAGAGCCTCTCAATAAGCCCTTTAGTGTTGGACATGTTCTGTTTAAAAGGTGCACCTATTCTCTAGATTATTTGCTCCATTCCAAATCATTGCATCGTTAGGAAAAGAACCCCACTCCTCATAAAGCCCTCTCACTTTAGATAAAATCTCAGAACAGAAATCCTGTGCTGGTGCATTCCTCAGACCCTCGTTCCTGTCATTATAGTCACGATCATATTCCTGCAATCTGCTGCCTTCATCAATATGAAACCCATCACACCAGGAGCTGCTGAACTGCAGGCATCACAGAGACACACGCCTTGGAAAGAGCCATGGAAATAAAGAAATGACCTTCACACTCTGTGTAAACCAAGCTCCTTAACACTGAAAAACCCACAGTTAAACACAGACCTGGGCACAACTAGATTTCATCAAAGCTGGGAGAATTCAAAAGAATTATTCACATGAAAATACATAAACTGCAGTCTCTGCCCTGGCATTCACTGGGAGGAAGTGGTGAGGAATTGAGCAGTGCTCTGAGTCAAGGAGTGCACAGCAGTAAATGATTTCCATGCTGGAGGAGAGGCTTCAGTCTTATGAATAGTTAATTAAACTTTACTCTTCAGCCTGGTTAATATGGAATGATTATTCACACTGTCCCACTGTACAGGGATGAGGGTGCTGGAGTGCTCTTTGGAGGTCGATCACTGCCACGTCAGCACTGTACCAAAGGTCTGGATGTGCTCAAAGGGCAGTCAGCTAAGTGAGGGATGAAGGTGAGTACACTTACTTTGTCCTCAGACTCTTTTCCTGGTTTTAGCCCACCGCCTTCATGGGAAAGGCAATGGGCTGAAGAGGATTTTCATCCGATCCACTATGTTAAGACATTTATTAGAAAGTTCACTAAACTGCTGCACAGTGACAAAACCACAGAGAATCTGGAAATTTGGATCATTCTACAATAATCTGCCATGGTGGGTTTTATCCACCCTCAGGACCTGTGTTCAGTGCTGGTTCAGCTGTGCAGCAAAAGCAGCCTGGCTTCCAGGGAGGAATCCCCTTCATGGGGGTTTCCTGGCTTGTGGGAGGTACAGACAGTCACCTCCCAGCTCCTCAGGTCTTGTGGGGCTCATGTGAGAGCCTTCTCACCTGAAACTGGTGCAAGGATTTGATCTGATATATAATGCACTGAACATCCCTGATCTCCAGAGGCCAAGGGAAGTGCAAAGGATTGAGTCTGTGCCAGGATGCTGCACTGGAGACTCCTGGAGGGGCAGGCACTGATCTCTGCTCTCTGTGACCAGGCACAGGACTCAAAAGAATGACACGAAGCTGTGTTAGGGGAGGGTCAGGCTGGATATTGTGAAAAAGGTTCTTTCCCCAGAGGGTGCTGGGCACTGCCCAGGCTCCCCAGGGAATGGGCACGGCCCCGAGGCTGCCGGAGCTCCAGGAGTGTTTGGACAATGGTCTCAGGGACAAAGTGGGGTTGTTGGGGGGGGCTGTGTACAGCCAGGGGTTGGCCTCAATGATCCCTGAGATCCCTTCCCAGTCAGGAGATTCCATGATTCTTTGAATTGTGCTCTGGGAGCTGCCTGCAATGGAGATGAGGGCTTGCAGAGCTGCACTCCCAGGGTGTGATTTATTACCTTCACGAGGAGCCTCCAGCACAACCCATGTGCATGCACTGCAGAGGAGCTCGTTTCTTCCCATTGATTATCCAGACAGACACATGAGCTGTGATGGATATGCCAACAGGGAAGCGCCTACACTTCAGAGGGATGACTGTCTCTCAAGAATCTGCTGTTTCATGAACAAAAAAAGCTGCTGTTTGATGAGTGAAAGCTGTGCAACTCCTAATTTTGCAGAGCAGGAGCTCTCCTGCTCTCTCTGCTGCAGTGTGTGTACTGTCCAGGTAATGGCACATTAAGGAAACAATAAGCATTTTCTGCAGCTTTTGACACAAGCAGAATCACTGCTGTTTGCCCAGCAGTCAGAAGCAATAAGCCACCTACAGGAAGAAGGCATTTGCAAAATATACTGCAAATGAAGTTCAGAGCAGTAGTAAAAAATATAAATTCCTGAAATATATAAACCAAGTAAATTTGTAGCTCAGTACAGCAGGCAGTTTGCTGCAATGGCTTTGAATCATGGAATTTAAATCAGTGGAATTTACTCTGCAATGAGGACGCAGGTATGTAGGAGCTGCAGGTATGGAGAGGACAAAACAGGTTTTCAAATGAGTTCCAGGAAAGGTTTGGCAAATCTGTGGGGACCAGGTGAGCCCCAGGTGTGGGGAGGGGCTCTGCAGCAGGGGCAGCCCAGGCACTTGCAGGAGGCTGCTGGATTTCCGTGATGCAGTACAGCCACAGCTTTGCTTGGGGTATGGCAAGAGAAAAACCATTTTGGGTCTTTTACCCCATCATCCTGCCAGGCTTTTCCCCCTCTGCTCCCCCAGAATTTATATAAAAATACAGACACCTTACAGCATCATTAGCCATTCTGGGAGTCCAACCTGTAAGAGGGACTTGATCTTCAGCTGAGCACATCCTGCAGGTCAGCATGGCTCAGCCAGGGCCACAGCCGCAATCATTTGCCAACTTTTGGGTTCTTTCCATTTACACAATTCATCACTTTCTGGAGCTCACCCAAAGCCATTTACAGCATGAGATAACCAAATGTTCTGAGGCAAGTCAGCAGAGCCACTGCACAGTGACAGAGCTGGTTTCTGCAAGGGAGCAGCCACAGCCTGTTCCAGGTGCCCAAGGAGGGGCGGTGCTGTCAGTACCCATAACCGCACACAGCAGCCTGGCAATGCAGCCTTTTTAATTTTGGGGGAAGGCAGAGAAAAGACAGATTTTACAATGTGTCACTTTGCTTACAAACTGAATTTTGAGAGACCCGAGTGTGCTAAATGGGCTGGAAGAGAGAGAGAGAACAAATGCACAGGAAGGAGCTGGCGAGTCGGATGCAGCTCAGGGCTGGGCTGGGCTGGATGGCACAGGCAGAGCAGCACGCTGCTCTCCAAAGCAGGAACACTGCAGAGCACAGCAGGCTGCAGGGCACAAGCACCAAATGGGGTGTGAGACAGCCTCTGAACAATCCACAGAGTTTTTAATTATGTTTTAAAGGAGCATGCAGCTGTCTCAAGTGCAGAGCCTGTGTCACCCTCTTAATTCAAGCAAACATCACAGGGTCCAAGCAGACCTTCAAAGGAAAGGCCTTATGGGTTCTGTTTCCTTGCAATAAACTTTCTCTGAGAAATACTTGCAGTAAGAGCAGCCATCACACCAAGAATGTATAAAGCAGAACAAATTTTTACCAAAGTTTTGGCTGTAAGTTCAAGGAGAAGAATAGAAATTGTTCAAGATGTGTATGTGAGAGTCAGCAAAACCACTGCAGAGGTTTGCAGCTCCCACAGACAGAGAAAAGTGTGTCCTGCTGCCCTGAGAGAGCTACAGGCTTCTGGTTTGTGTATTAGCTAGGAAAAAAAACCTGCTAACTGACTGATGAACCTGGCTCCCACTTAATTCGGCCTATTTTCAAGGAAACACCTATTTTCATCTGTCAACTCTTTCATCAAGGATAGTGTAAATCTCAAATGGATCCCAACTACTCATCACCACATCAAGGCAAAAGGAGCTACAATACAACACTAACAGAAAGGGAGATTCAACCCAGGAAGGCTGGATATACACGCTAGTAAACCAGGAATACAGGAGCAAATCTGTATGTTAGAGAATGCTGGCCAGAGAGAAACAAAATATTGTGAGGAGAAACCCCTCCTAAGTCAAGGGTGAATGATGCTGAAAAGAGAGTTACAGTGCCATGTTGGTTGGTGCAGAGGTAACAAGAACAAAAGATTAACTTCTCCAAGAAACATACAGTCTTCTGATAATCCTTTTACGACACTGGTATCCATCCTGCCATCCTGAACTCCTTCAGGCACTCAGAGCTTTAAATGTTTCTGGCAAACACCATTCACCACCATGGAGTTCTTTGGCAGAATATCACCAAGTCCCAGAGGGAACAGCAAGAATTTGCAAAACTTGGAGTTTTACATCACCTACATGTGGCAGAGCAGCTGTGGCTGCCCCATCCCTGGAAGTGTTCAATGCCAGGATAGATGGGGCTTGGAGCAACCTGGTCTAGTGGAAGGTATCCCAGCCCATACCAGGGGATGGAATCAGATGAGCTGCAAGTTCCCTTCCAACCCAAACCTTTCTGGCATTCTGTGAACGCCTAGCAACAAATTTGGAAGCTAAGCATCCACCAAGTTCTACAGCTGCTTTCTTCTCAGAGTTTCTTCAAGGAATTTTGTTCTGCTGTCAGGACTGAAAATTGAGATACACCCCCAACACGAGCTGCATTGGGCCATGACAGGTTCCCTCCATCCCTGTCAGGTCCCTCCTCAATAAATCCAGGTCCTGCAGCCAGCACAGTAAGAACATGAACTGCACACACAGTAACTGGTTCATCATCACAGCTGTCCCCAGTCTCTGGAAATGAGACTCTACTGGTCGTGATCTGGAGCTGGGCTTGATGGGGCTCTCCTGGAGGAAAGCTCTACCTAGGCCCTCTCCAAATCCTCTCACCTCTTTCTAGCTTAGAAGTGGCTCTGAGCTACACTCACTAGAGTAGAACCAACAGTGACAGTTTTCTTGGAAGCCAGGACAGACTTTTGGCTCTTCCAAATCCAGATAACACAGGTCAGGGGAGCCAGGCACAGGTTTGGCTCCCTGTGCACAATGAGGAGTGTTCACCACATGGAAAGCTATGTGGCTACTCAGACTTAAAATGTATGAAATTTCTCTTAAGAAGAGTACAGTATCCCTATTCCAAACACTGCAGTGATTTAAAGTCTTTGTCACACATATATCTATTTCTCAGGCATACACACACATATATATGTTTATATATACATGTATGTATATTAAAAACTCACATGCACTGTGTAAAAAGGAAGATTAAAGAAAAAAGATTAGCAAAAGCCTCAAGTACAGATACTGTTCCCCTGGAAACAACTGGAAAAGTACAGCATCCCAGCAATGCATTCCTACAAACTGGAGAGCTGCCATTAGCAGATAACTATCCGTAAGCTGGACGAGGGAGGAGAAGGAAGTGCAAGTTCTGCAGGCAACAATGCTGACAGCAGTTCCCAAAATACAATTCCTTAAGTTAGAAAATGAACTATGTCCCCAGCAGCAAGTCAATCATTGGCAGCTACATGGAAACAGTCAGAAAAAGAAACTTTTCTGCTCTCTTATCCAAGCAACAGGTTTTGGTTCTTCCCCGAATTTATCCCTGTGCTGACATGTTCTGCCCATCAGCCCACTGCAACTGGAAAGAATCATCAGAGAAACTCTGAGAGACCCTTCCAGGCAGGAGAGAAGGATAACACATCAGACTGTGAGTGCTGGAGCTCAGAATGAGGAGGGAGACAGTCTGACAATGCTGAGTTATTTAATAAGCTGAAGGACAACAAGATCATAGTCCTAAAGCCTTTCACAGCTGGCTTGAAAAGGCTTGGCTGAGAATTCCCCATTTTCAGGTTTTGCTGCTGGGAGCTGTCATGTTTCAATCTGGACAATGAATTCTCAGCTCCTGCAAGTTTCAGTGTCTGAATTTCAGCCCTTTGGTTACAGGCTGATTAGCAGGTTCACTAGCAGCAGATTAACCTCTTTACTTTCCACAGCTCTGCTTTGCTCAACGTGTTCAGGTGCTGATCCAAGAGATTAAGAGACTTGTGATCTTTGCCACTTGCTAATCTGAACAACCAGCTCCCTTTGTACCTGCAGAACTCTTCTTTCCATGGGATGTTTACAATGGGGTGAGGTTACACTTATGACAGCTGAGGCTACAAGAACACTTCCCACCAGGGAGTTCTGGACAATTTTGGTCCCTTCCCATGCCCTGTCCCTGGAAGTGTTCAAGACCAATTTGGATGGAGCTTGAAGCCACCTGGTCTAGTGGAAGGCATCCCTGCCTATGGCAGGGGTGGGACAAGATGAGCTGTAAGATCCTGACCAACCTCCCAGCCCAAACCAAAGCATTCCATGGTTCCATGTTCAGTTCTGTGTGTGCCCCTCAGACAGCAGAGCTGCTCCTTCTGTGCTGTGTCCCCACAGCAGCTCCTTGTGCTTCCCTGGCAGCCTGGATGGCTCCAACATGAGGTGAGGAGTGCTCAGGTTGCAGATCCAGCTGGGAACACAGCCCTGCAATCCCTCTGCCAGAGGAATAAAATACAGCATTGGTACTGCTGACAGCTCACCAAGTTTGGGGCTGGGGGAGTCAGCACATACATGAGAGGCTTTTAATGATCTATGTAATCCCTTCACATTAATTAATGTCACTCAGCATTATGGTGAAGAGTGAAAAGGCAACAAACATCACAGTGATCCCATTCCCTAAACTGGCTGCAGTAACCATTGCTGTGAACTCAGACCTTTAAACTTCTGCCAGAAGAGAACACGTACTTTTCTAAAAACCAAAAGCAATCCAGGAATTCTTTCTGCAAGAGAAAAGCAAAGAGTGCTGCAACCCCAGAGCAGAGATAGCCAACACCACCTGAACTGACAGTATGACCCCGTCACTGACTGTGTCAGCTGTGACCATCACAAGTGCAAAGCTTACCAGGATGGAATATTTTGGAACTGTTTGTGTTCAGCACAGGACTTCAGGTGTCAATACACAGCGCTGAGTGGGTTATCACCACGATAGGGAACAAGGTGCACTGTCTGCAGTTCTCAGGAGCTGCATCCTTGCATTAAAAATCTGCTGCAGGAACTGGAACAGGATGGAACTCCACTTCCTGCCACTGATAGAGGAAACCAATGTCCTGCCTCTGTCAGCACTCCTCTCACTTGCAACTGAACCAACACAATTTGACATTTTCAACAACTTTAAGCGGACCTGTTAGAGCCTTCCCAAAAGCTGGTTTGCAGTCTGAAACAGGAAATTTTACAGGGCAGAAAATCCCTGGGGAAACAAATAAACAAAAAAAAAAAAAAAAAAAAACACACCTCGGCAAAACTCTGAGTAGAGTTTTAGTCTTCTGCAACTAAAATATAAAATCAAAACTTGATGGTGATCAAATTCAGCTGCTGAACCAAATAAGCCCAAGGAGCGATGTTCGCCTGCCAGTGCATCCCAGCAGCCTTCCACTGCCACCTTGTGGGAGCAGGAGATGCTCGAGCAGCTCCAAGGAACAAGACCACAGATCAGCCCCAGCTGAATTACACAAAATACCACTGAATATTAATAATGCATCAAAGATTTCCATTCCCTACTGAGCTCACACTGCAATTTCTTAGCCAGTGGCTTTGGTTCAATTTCCAGTGTTCACTTTCCTCAGGTACAGAAGATTAAGTCTGCACAAAAACGTTTCAAATAGAAATGCCAGAGAAGTTACCTGGCTTCTTTGGCTCCTCCAACTGTCACATCCCCAGGTCAATACCGTGGAGCACAGAATTTAATAGACTAGTTGATTTAGTGCTGAATTATCTCTCAGCTGTAGTGACACCCAGGATCTCTACAAATATTTCAGGTACATCCTTGGCTTTAATAGCCATTTTGGGCACAGAGAAGTAGCTGAACTTGTCCAGGTTAGTAAAGGCCAGCCCCTGAACATCCAGGCAGTGGCACTGGGATGGCACCGGAGCCAAAAGGTGCCATTATTGCTGTTAGACCGAGGGTGAAGCGCGTGCAGCAGGGCAGTGGTTCCCATTAGTAAGGCAAGAGGAATTACACACACACTGGGCATGGACAGGGCTGGGGAAAAGGCAGTTTTACCTGCTGCTTGCTCCATGCTGCCAAGCTGCAGTTCTTTTACAATGCTTAGCTCAAGTGGTCCCTGCTTCCTTTCCTTGACCATTCCTGAAGGATCCTGCATGGATTCCTGCTTTTGTTAGCAGGCCAACCTACAGCCTGGGCTCCCCCGCCCAAAGCAAATGCCAAAATATCCACCCCCCTTCCCCTGAGGCCTGGGTGGATAAAGCCCTGCTGGCTGAGCATGCAGCACACACCTGCTCGCCGCCCCTACAGGAAACCGCACTGACCCCAGCCCACACCTCGACCTTACTCAAAATAAAAATGCAGCCTGATTTCTGATCCAGCAGGAGCAATCTTGCCTCTTCCCAACATGGACAATCCCATGGCCAGCAGAATTCCTGCCCTCCCACGTCATCTGCACCAGCAGCCTTGGAAAAAAGGGACAACTTTATCTGAAAGCGATTAAGTGCAGAGGCAGAGGCAGGGGCAGGGAAATGCTGTCACAGCAGGTGTCAGATGATCTTTCAGCTCTTCACAGGAGAGAGAAACCTCTTAACTTCTTGTTGTCCACTGTGTAGTGTGGACAGGAATCCTTCCCTTGCCTTGTAGCAGCTCCTTGCATGAGCATCCCACCGCTCTGCTTCCCCAGTGACCTTCCCAGGAGATTGAGACCACTCAGCTTTACATCAGTCAATGATAAGGATTAGAGAGTCAAATGCTATTAAAAAAAATATGGCAGCAGTGAGCTATTGCTCACAGCCCCTTCTGCCAGTTCCTCTCAAGTGACATTTAAATACTCCTTGAATGCAAATCTCATAGTTTTAACTTCCACAGAGATCAGGGTCCTTTATTCCATTTGTCAGATCATAAGGGTTAAGGGACATATCAGGTGACACATCCATGCTGTTCCTAGAGGAGACACACTCAGAATGTCCACAGGACAAGAACCACGAGGTAAAAGGACTTGCCAAAAATTGTTCATCTAACAGTACTGGTGGAGGAGGATTCAGTTAATAATATATTAATAATATATGCTACTATAATTAGCAGCTGGATCCTTAGAATGAAAAATGAATTCCTCTTGGGAATGAAGCAGGAAACAGAAGTGTTTCTCAAACACAGTTACCTGGCATGTCAGTGAATTTCCTTCAGCTGAAAAGTATTTCTAGGGGAGACTTTAGAGGGCAAGAAGACATGGGCTGAGCAGAGCCGCCAGCCCTAAAGCAAGCAGAAAACAAATCCACCTCACTCCTACTCTGGATTTGTCATGGATTCATGGAACGGTTAGGTTTGGTTTGGAAGGGACCTTAAAGCTTATCTAGTTCCACCCCCTGCCATGGGCAGGAGCACCTTCCACTAGATGAGGTTGTTCCAAGCCCTGTCCAGCCTGACCTTGGACACCTCCAGGGATTGTGCAGTTATGTGAGAAACTGGTCAGAATAAATTAAAAAGTAAGGAGAGAGATGAGTTTTCTGTCTCTAAGAGCATGTCTGATGGCAAGTGCTAGAACCATCCTGCTGTAACCTTCCTGAGGAGCAAGAAGAACAGAGACAATGGCAGAATTCAGTTGTATAAACACAGTGGGGGGGGGGGGGGGGGGGAGTAAAAAAAAAAATCCTAATTCTTGGCAAACCAGGAGAGATTTCAAAATCAAGAGTCCTTTTAAACTGGCCACATAACTGAGAGCACAGACCTGACTTTCAGAAGTTCTCAGACACAGCATGTCTCACCCCACGTGCCAGCTGTGGGCTGCACAGTCACATTTCCAGCTGTTTTGGGAAGTAAAACTTCTATAAGAAGAGTATGAAAAGCTTCAGCCATATCTCCCAGACTTTCTTTCCAGTACAGATATCTCATGGCTCAAGTGACATTCCAGTATGGCAGAATCTCCTGCAGCCCCTTTCTAAGCCCAGGGGACAGAGCTCTGAGCAGCCCAGAGCTGTGACACCAGGAATAACTCTGGTGGGGGCTGCAGTGCAGGGCTGCCGGGAGAAGCCATGACCAGAGCCCTGCACTGAACCCGCACAGACAAGGATGCAGAGAACTTGGGTAAGAAGCTTTTGGTGGCACTAGAGGCCGCTGTCACCCTGGATGAAGGTGGATGATCCAGCACTGGGCTCCAACCAACGGGACCCCCCATTCCCCACCATCTATGGGCACCCAGCAGAAACGAGGAAGCTGTTAGTTCTGCCCTAGAAGAACAAAGTCTGTGTGAGGTACTGCAGGCACAACATCCACACAGCTGAAATCCACCCTCAGCAGAGCAAGGGCTGTTTGAGTTCAGTGGACAAACACACTGGCAATGGGAGACAATTTGCTTTTGGCAGGAGATCATCCAAATGGCCAGACAGCACCGTTCATCAGCAGCTCCAAAACGCCCAGAAAAAACCCAAAAGAAACTGCCTGGCACAAGCACTGGCTGTGGGAGATGGCACATTTCCAGCTCACAGCATTAGCACACCGCAGTGCTGCAGAGGAGCATCGGGAGGCTGGGATGTGCAGCAGGACACACAGCAGCTGGGAGGTGCAGCAGGACACACGGGAGGTGCAGCAGGACACCCGGGAGGCTGGGAGGTGCAGCAGGACACATGGGAGCTGGGAGGTGCAGCAGGACACACGGGAGGTGCAGCAGGACACACGGGAGCTGGGAGGTGCAGCAGGACACACGGGAGGTGCAGCAGGACACCCGGGAGGCTGGGAGGTGCAGCAGGACACACGGGACCTGGGAGGTGCAGCAGGACACATGGGAGTTGCAGTAGGACACACGGGATGTGCAGCAGGACACACGGGAGCTGGGATGTGCAGCAGGACACATGGGAGGTGCAGCAGGACACACGGGAGGCTGGGAGTTGCAGTAGGACACACGGGAGGTGCAGCAGGACACACGGGAGGTGCAGCAGGACACATGGGAGTTGCATTAGGACACACGGGAGCTGGGAGGTGCAGCAGGACACACGGGAGCCGGGAGGTGCAGCAGGACACACGGGAGCTGGGAGGTGCAGCAGGACACACGGGAGGTGCAGCAGGACACATGGGAGTTGCATTAGGACACACGGGAGCTGGGAGGTGCAGCAGGACACACGGGAGCTGGGAGGTGCAGCAGGACACATGGGAGTTGCAGTAGGACACACGGGATGTGCAGCAGGACACACGGGAGCTGGGAGGTGCAGCAGGACACACGGGAGCCGGGAGGTGCAGCAGGACACACGGGAGCTGGGAGGTGCAGTAGGACACACGGGAGCTGGGAGGTGCAGCAGGACACACGGGAGGTGCAGCAGGACACATGGGAGTTGCATTAGGACACACGGGAGCTGGGAGGTGCAGCAGGACACACGGGAGGTGCAGCAGGACACATGGGAGTTGCATTAGGACACACGGGAGCTGGGAGGTGCAGCAGGACACACGGGAGCTGGGAGGTGCAGCAGGACACATGGGAGTTGCAGTAGGACACACGGGATGTGCAGCAGGACACACGGGACCTGGGAGGTGCAGCAGGACACACGGGAGTTGCAGCAGGACACACGGGAGGCTGTGAGTTGCAGTAGGACACACGGGAGGTGCAGCAGGACACACGGGAGGTGCAGTAGGACACATGGGAGTTGCATTAGGACACACGGGAGCTGGGAGGTGCAGCAGGACACGCAGAACACACGTGGCAGCAGCCAGGCCCCAGCCCTGACCGGGCACGGTCCAGCTGGCACCACGTGGCATCGCACGCCCCAACCAGATCTCTGCTCCACTGCCCCTCTGCTCTTTGTTCGTTCCTCCCCCTGTAAGTTATAGTATTTTCCTGCATTTACTGGAGCCTGACCAATTCAGCTGGAAAACAAGGAGCAGGTGAACCACCATGGGTCAAACTGTGGTGGGACAGGGGAAGGCTTATTGGCCACCAGAGGATGCAAACCAGCACTCCAGTGCACTATGCCAGTGGTTCATTCCCAGCCCTAAGCAGCCTCTTCTGCTTTAACCTTTTGGCTTCACACAGATAATTTTAAGGCCACAAGTTCGGAGATATCCCTGTGATCTAAAATTAGATGATCAGCCTGTTTATGTTTTTGTTGCTAAGAGCAAGCTGGTGCTTTGGAAACACCAAAGCAGCCCAAGCACTCCTGCAACAGCTGCCACTGGGAACTGAAATCCATACAGCACTGCTCTGACAACTGTTTGCCATTTGCCTTTTTATTTTACTGGAATTGGTCTCCCTCTCTAATAAGCTTTTCCTGTTTAGGTGACTTCTCCTGTCTCCCTGGGTCCATGTGTCCTAGTTCCAATGTGCAGGTAGCTCCCAGACACTTTATCCCACTGTGAGGACGTACATTCATCAGTAAGGTTTTCTCCCCCATGAGCACAATGCAGCATTTCTGGGCTTTTTTCCTCTCAGTAGTTTCAAAGCATCAATTAAAGGTGGGAGGAATTTTCTGGTGTTTTCTCCTTACATTACCATAATTCACAGGAGAGGATTCTCTAATAAAAATGCAGGAGACAAAGAGATCTTCTGTATTATTTATAGAAACAGATTTGGCAGTAAATGCCAATGCAGTAATATTAATGGATGCTTTTTTGGACATCTACAAGTAACTATCCCGGTCCAGTTCTTTATCTGCAGACAGTGCCAGAAGTCTGGGAGGACTTTTGAGCAGGGAAAAACCTGCTTCTGAGACTGATTTTGGGCTTGCTAAAATGGAGACCATTGTGAAAGGTCTTTAGTGAGAACTGAGAGCACAATACTCATTCTGTCCTCTTGCACAACCTCACTGGGCACTGGCAGTTATCTTTTGGCAGCTCATCCCGATTCAATTGCAAATGACCCCAAGCCAAGTGACCTCCAGCTATGCAACAGGAGCACACAGAGGCACTTCCAGGGCTAACCCAAGTGTTTTCACACCAGATACCCTGCAGTGGCTAGTGCAAATTGTGCCTGCACACAAAGCTGATGAATGTGGCTCCTCCTGAATGTTTTAATACCTTCCAAGCGCTCCCTGTGCAAGCTCTGGGAAAAAAAAATTCCAAGCAGCATTACAAGTTTGAGTATTTTCCAACAGCACAGCCCACCTTGCTTGGATGTGCTGCAGGTGAAGCTGAGCAGCAGCTCAGCCCCACCACCTTTAGCCCCGTAGGCTGATAACTCCCATTATTGCTTTTGCCATCCTTCCGCCTCAGGCCATTTAAGATGTGTCAGAGCGCTATCTGCACTCAGGAAGGGTTGTATTTCAATAAATCACTATGACAGTTTGGAAGAATCCAGGCATTATGTACTCTGCATGAACTCACTGCTGGTTAGAAACACCCAGCTCATCACTGTATTTTATTTACTACTATTTGCTTTCACCGACGCCATTAGAAGAGACAGGTTTTGGAGAAGTTAATCTTGCAGGAAGAATATATGGATCATTTAATATTCTGTAATTAATGCACAGGGTAGAGCTCCTCTGAAAAGAGCTCTGTCTGTTTGTATTTCCCCAGTCTTAAAATAACACCATGTGATAAGAAAGAGATCCCACCAGCTGGAGTCAGAGTCATTCCCACTGCCGCTGGAACGGCCTCAGCTGCACATGGCAGTCTCCTACCTCTGGCCTTTCCAGTCAAAGTCATACCTGCTGCTGGAGTCCATCTCCTACTGTGTCACACACCTACACGCCCCAGGAATGTTTGTTTTCGCCCACTAACTGCAAAGGGAATCTGGGGGACTTCTCCATCAGGGCATAAGTAAACACAGCTGAGCTGAATCAGAGGGACAGATTTTATTTGACTGTGTCTCAGTGCAAAGGTCTTTTTAGGATGGGATTCATTTTACAGAACCCACTGTGAGTGGCTGCTCTGCTGTGCGTCCCTGCAAACACACAGGGATGGGCTGAGATTAGGAGCTGAGATTAGTACTGAAGAAAAAGGCTGAGATGCTGAAGAGACAGAAAATTAGGAAACTAAATTTAACCTACAAGCCAGTGATGATTCAGTTCAAACCCTTCAGACAGAGTAGGGACAGCAGCCTGGGAACTTCACGGAACACCTAAAAAGCAGTTCTTACACCCCCACCATCACCACCATGTGAGAGCTGCCCGTGGAGAGGGCCACCAGAGCCCACTCCTCACTGACCTTCTGCGCTCCCTGGCCTCCTCAGCCGAGAGGTCCTTCCCCGGGGCGGAGGCAGCCCCGGCATTCCCGGTGCCGTTGGCAGCGCCGAGCACAGCATGGTTTGTGATTACACCTAGAGGGGTGCTGGCACAGCTGCCCTCTGTGTTTTTCTCTACAGCAGAATCAGTTTGTTGCCTGAAAGGGGCTCTGAAATAGAGAAGACATATGGAAAGCAAAGCAAGTGAACTCCAGTGCTGACCAAGTCCAACCTGTTCGACGGAGCACGGACAGTTCATCCTCCTCACTTTACACTCATGTGTTTGTAGAGAACAGCCACAGTAAAATGAATTTTACAAAACTTGGAGAAGAATGAGCAGGAGGAATTAATAGCCTTCACATCCCTGTTAGTAGGAAAAATTATCAGAAAAATGAACCTGGTGAAAAAGCAGAAGGAAGGAACTCCAAGAGCTTGTACACTGAGCACCCGAGGGCAGCCCGAGCACGTGCTGTGTCACAGGGACAGAGGGCACAAGGGACACACTGTGGGCTGTTACCTGCCTGCCAGTCACACCCACCACTGGGACTGTCCAACACCACCATCCTGAGACTGCTCATCATTCTGGAATTGCTTATCAGCACGTCCCATGTGGAAGCACACCTCCGAGCCCTAATCCACTCCAGAACTTCCAACCCAAATGCTGACTTTTGGAGCGCTGTCTCCGCTGGGAGCCATTACCTGGTGTTGTGGAGGGCTGAAGCAGGAGTGTTCACACCGAGAGATGTGGGACAGCAAGAGACAGGTTGCCACGGGGTGCCCGGGGAGGTAGATGAGCCAATGGCAGTGGGTGAGGTAGCTAGAGATGGACTGCGACTGGCTGAAATGTAGGGACTGCTCAGGTCACTACTTCTACCAAATGAAGCACTGTAAAACATCACAAAATCACGTCCTTCAGAGCACAGTAAATATTCAACAGCACATCCCACAGCCAGGCTGGCAGCTGGGAAGGGAGCAGGTACCACATGGCAGCAAAACGTGTGCAAGGAGATCAGAGAGCGGCGGAGCTGTCGCCGGTTACCCACACAGGCCAGTGCCAGCAGAGCCCTGCTTAGCTAAGCCCAGCTCAGTTCCAGCAAGAGAATAATGGCATGGGGAGCTGGGGAGGATCAGGAAAGGAAAAAACCTTGCTGCAGGAAAGCAGGGCATATGGAGCACCCTGTGCCCTGGGGAAAGGCAGGTGCAAGGATGAGGATGCTTAAAGCAGGAAAGGAGAGTGACAAAAGCTGTTCTGGCTGCATCACCCCTGAGGATGTCCAGGACTTCAAGTTTTAAGAACTTATTTCCAGTGGCTTAAAGTTTTGGCAAAGATGATCAGTTCAGGATTTAATTCTCTCTAAGACATGTTTGGCACAAACTGTATTTCTGGAAAATAGCTAGCACAGCTGTCTAAAGATATTCAAGAATGAGCAAGGGAAATAATATTTTGCCAGTTCAAAGCAAGCCCTGAAAACCAATCTTACTGAAAAACTGTATTTGTGCTCATATTTTGGAGAAGACGGAGAAGGAAAGAAGAAGAGCTCTTATACAAGGATGGACCCTTTCACTTTTTCAAAGAAAATCTAGCCCAAGGGGAGAGAAAATCTGCCCTAATGGGACAGAAAATCCATTCTAGTGGGAAAAGCTGCATATCTCTGAAAACAGAGTTGATGAAATCTGGCAGAATCTCCTTCTTGCACATGTCCAATCCCTGCACACAAGCTGCTCACTGCCTGCACAGAGCAATCCAGTGGCTCCTAGGGCCCTGCCACACCTTTCCCAGCATCTGGCATGCCTGCTTGCTACTGGTCAGACTGGACTGTCTGAAGCATCAAAGGCTAGGAAGGCTGGCTCTCACCTTCTGCATCCTAATGGCTCCCATGGCAGGGCACACGGACCAAAGTGGTTGCACAGGAATAAAAGCTGACCTAGAGGAA
Organism: Anomalospiza imberbis; assembly: GCF_031753505.1. NCBI lineage: Eukaryota > Metazoa > Chordata > Aves > Passeriformes > Viduidae > Anomalospiza > Anomalospiza imberbis. The sequence goes on from NC_089706.1 coordinate 6,100,499, forward strand.
AGAAGCAGGCCAGGACAGAGCTGCAGGTTTTAGGGAAAGCCAGGGACAACAGAATGAAACTGAAAATCAACTCTAGAGTAAGAATCCAGAGAGCAGCCTGAGGCTGAAACAGTACTGGGAAGGGGCAGGACCACATCCAAGGACAGGAGACCAGAGAAAGGATGCTCACCCAGGCACCCAATTTACAAGCCAGTTTTACATGCCAAGGCCCCCAGCAAGCCCAGCATGAGCAGCTGGTCCCTGGGGAGCCAAAGGGGACAATAGAGCATCCTGGAAGGCCTCCACAGGGAGGAACCTCCCATTTGGGCTCCTCGGTTGATGGCTGCCTGCCATATCCAGGTCACACAGGAACAAGCAAATCATTGTCACCAGGTAGCAACCTCTGCCAGACCCTAAACAGAGCTTTCTCTGGAATGCTAGCCCTGCCTGGAGCATGCAGGAGCAGGAAGCCCTGCTGGAAGCAAGCCCCTCCCTTCTTGGCTCTCTGCTCCAGAGGGAAAAGCCAAGCCCTGGAGATGGGCTGGGAGGAGGGTGGGAGTGGGGAGAGAAGCCCGGCTGGGGTGAGCAGGTGGAGCAAGCGGCCGTGGAGTTGCATAAATGAGTGTTGTGAGGAGAGGAGGGCAGGAGAGCCTGTGGCTGGGGAAGGAAGGAGAGGATCAGCAGGGGAAAAGGTGATGGCAGCTCTGGGGGAACAGAGCTGATGTGGCACCATCCTAGGACAGCCAAAGGCAGAGAGGCTGGGGCACAAGGGTGGCTGCAAGAGAGAGAAGGAACTTGGTCAGGAAAGGAGGATGCAGGAAGGTTATCAAAAAAGCCCTGACAAGGATTGGTTTTCAGAAGGGAAAGGCAATGGGTGAGGATGGAAGCAGCACCAGGTGGCTGGGAGAGCAATGACATGGGGGATAAGAGGAAAGGAGGAGGAGGAGTGGAAGAAGAGGGCACAGGGATGGCATTCCAACACACATGGGCAGAGAAATGTGATGCTGGGCACCAGGAACACACTCCTGCTCCAAAGGGAGCCAAGGCATTGCCACCTCTGTGGGAATCCACCTCCCAGCCTGTCCCCCTGCATGGGTGGCACTGCACAGTGTGAGGAGCACTCCAAGGCATTTACTCCATTGTTCACATCTGATCTGAACTGGACCAGAAAATTGCAATACAAAGGTTAGTCAGGGAATTCTGTTAATTAACAGCTGCATCCATAGGAGTCTGTGCAAGGGAGGACTATGGAATTAAGCTGAATGATTCAACATCAGAAATAAAAAAAGGCACTGACACACTGCTCCTCATTCTCTAACATTATCACCACAACAGAACCATCAGGTAATGAGCAATGAAATGTAAGGCAATACTTCAAAGCAATAAAAAAAAAAACCCTTCTGACTTTAAGAAATACTTTAAAGGCATTAAAAACTTTTACTTAAGAACCTTCACACTCCTAAAAAGCTTCCACATGTGGTAATAAAAAAGGTTTGCACAAGCACATAACTATTTTTTAAAACACACTGCCAGGGGGTATTGCAGAGATCAAACTAGGATGTGGGTATGGAAGCTGGCTGCAGTGGTGGCTATTAAGAACAATGGTTAAATATAACCCCTGGCTCCTAAATCCCTGATTGCTGGAGAGTGTGGGAGGTAGCAGACTGCTCTGAAGTTATCCTGGCTTTTGCAGCTTCTCCTTCAAAACCAGCTGCTGTCAGAAACAGAGTCTGGGCTGCAGGGACTGTTATCCTGGCTCACTGCAATGGCTTTTATGTGACCAGAACCAGCAAGGAGGTACTTGCACAAATGTGAAATGAAGGAAAAACTGTGTGGCTGAAGGATTTCATTCCAGTGTGAGCCCTTCCTGGGGAGGCAGCACTCTGGCTGATGTCTAAGGCAGGATGCTGAACTAATCCAACCTGCTATGCCAGTTTTCCTCCACATCCTTTCATTTACAGTCAAAGTGACCTGGATTTTTGAAGGCCAGTACACACTAAAATGGACACCGGGATATTAGAGCAGGGTTCTGTAGATTTCTGGGCCAGTGGCACACACAGAGAAAGCACAACAACTGCCAGTACCATGAGAGAGAGAGAGAGAGAGAGCATCAATATATGCTTCAACAGAAGCTGAAGAACATTTGTAACATTGCTGCAAGTTATTTTGTTCCCTTTTATTAAAAAAGAAAAAAAGAAAAAGAAAAAGAAAAAGAAAAAGAAAAAGAAAAAGAAAAAGAAAAAGAAAAAGAAAAAGAAAAAGAAAAAGAAAAGGAAAAGGAAAAGGAAAAGGAAAAGGAAAAGGAAAAGGAAAAGGAAAAGGAAAAAGAAAAAGAAAAAGAAAAAGAAAAAGAAAAAGAAAAAGAAAAAGAAAAAGAAAAAGAAGAAGAAAAAGAAAAAGAAAAAGAAAAAAAACCCAGCTTTTTTGCCATCTTAAGATGATCTGCTGCTGCTGTTCATTCTGTTTGGGGTGTCATATAAAGCACTTAAAGAACATAACTAGGGGTTAGAAGGGATATTGGGACGGAATTGCTCCTTGTGAGGGTGGTGAGGCCCTGGCACGGATTGCCCAGAGAAGCTGTGGCTGCCCCAACCCTGGAAGTGCCCAAGGCCAGGTTTGTGGAAGGTGTGGAAGGAGATGGGATTTAAGGTCCCTTCCAACCCAAACCAGGCTGTGATCTTTATGGAGATCAGTCAAATGCTGAGGCAAAGGGGAGCTGCGGATATATAAAGTCATCCCCTCAGTGACATCCAAGCAGGTCATATTCCCTTGAATTCTTCCTCTCTAAGAAGAAGCTTTCACCTTTTGGAGTTGGGTTCAGAGTTTTACTAACACTTGGAAATGACAAAATGCTTTGGTCTATCCAGGTTCCTTTCTCATCTTAGGAGTGGATGCACAAGGCTGGAGAAATCAAAAGTTCAATATAATCGTATTCAATTTCTCTGTGCTCTTCTACAGAAAACTATATGGGACAAAGGTCTAATTGATCATGGTTTTACTGTTTGTGTATGAAATGCAAACCCATTGATCTCTCCTTTAAAAGCACATTTATTCCTACCTGACAGAGCTATTCTCTGTACCTTCCTGTGAACCAGTCACTCTCTTATGAAAGGCCAGAATTCAGCCTTTGTGACAAGAACTCAGTATTAGTGACATCCCAATGCAGCCTAAACCTTCCCCACTCTCTGTACAGTTTACCAAGGAAATACAATACAACTGTGTGAGTGCAACACTAAATCTGGTGCAGGATTAGCTGGGATAAACCAGCAATGTTTGTAAGATTGCCTGGGGGTGACTGGGCTGTCCCTCAGCTCAGGGAGCAGCACAGGTGTGCCAGCTGCAAGGGGCAAAAGTTTTCCAATGTATTCAGCTGCAGCTTGTCAGACCAGCTTCAGAGAGAGACGAGCCATGGAGGCTGGGCTGTCATCACGTCCCAGGATAGCTGTGAAGTCACCGGAATGGAGCAGCAGAGCAGAAGCTTCTGCTTGAAGGGGCTGCTTCACCTTTTGTGGCAATGGATCTGTACATGCTCAGCAACTGGACACACACATCCTTGAGCACCACTTACCTCTACATAAACACAGCATAAACACTGAACAAATTGCCTCTTCCCAAGTATCTCAAGCAATTGTTCCATCTTCAGGACAGTTACTTAGTTCAGGGTCTAGAATCTGGTGAAACTCAATCTAAAAGCTCAATCTATTGCTGCTGTTTTCCTTAAGCAGAAACACAATGGCTTTGCAGTGTGATATGTTTATTACAGGCTGTTTAGATGGTCTCCAGTATCAGCTGAAATAAAGGTGAGGTGCTGGCCCTGCTGATCCTCCTGCTCACATGAAAACCCAGCAATGCACTCTTTGCCTCACAAGAGCAGGGCATTGCTTCAGCTCACTCAGAGAGAGCCATTAGGTGGCACCTCAAGGACACCGAGGCTCGGCCTCCCAAGGGGTCCAGGACACTGCAGTTACAGGAGTTCTGCCTGGAACTGCCTTCCTGCTTCTTCCTGCCTCCTTTACCAATAATCAGCCACTAACACTCCACACACACTGTGAACAAACTGCTTCCTTAGTGCCTTACAAAACAACGGTGGAAGCATCAGTTTTACTGCTTAGCAAGTGCTGTACATCATGCACAAGATCACTGCCACTTTCTGGTAATACTATAAACATGGACTAATATAAACCAAAATTAGAGATAAGCTATAACTTACTCACCAAGAGCTATCTGAACAATTATTTTAGACTCTTATTACATTAATCTGTTTTTATGATCAATTTCGGTTTTATTCTCTAACCGTAACACCAGCATTAAGCAGAGAAAACTTTGCATTTGAATTATGGGAAGAAGAGTATTTAAATTCAGTCCAGCAATTTGCAAATTAATAAAAATCATAGCCTTTAAAAACACTATTTAGCATGACAAATATCAAAAATCTATTCTTTCCCACTCTCAGCAGAAGAGGGTCCCAAGGTCAGTTACAAGATGCAGGAGGCAACAAGCAGGAGGCTGAGTTCTGGGAGGCATGTTAAGAGTGGTTCTGCCTGCCTGAGAACCCATGGAAGACAGACCTGAACATACCTTTTCAAGTAGGTGGACACATAGGTAGTGGGTGCACCAGAGTGGGGAGCTTCGATTCCCTTCGGCTCGTCCCTCCAGGGCTGCCGGGTGTAGGAGCCGCTCCGCACCAGGTTCACAGCAGATTCCCTACAGCAGGACAGAGCACAGGCTTTGCTTAGAAAAACCTCTGGAGTCTGCTTTTGGTTCTTTCACAGTTTCACAACACAGATCCTTCCCCTACACCTACGTGCCTCATTGTTCAGGTGACACAGCTCAGAGGAACACCTGCTCTGGCCTTAACATCAGCTCCTGCTCTTGCCAACTCACGTAAGAACCACAGATGATGTAATGTTTTGCATAAAGAGGAACAAGATCTTTTTTAGTCAGAAAACTTGCAAATGAAATTGAGATTGTCCATAAAAGTAATTTAAGATATTAAATAGTGTCATTTAATATTCTCACTGCTGTCTGTATCAAACAAGGTATAAATGGGCATATATTGGAACTGCAGGGAAGCTTTTATTCTTCAAGGTATCCAGGCAAAGACAAAAGCAATTCAGCACAGCAAAGCCTTTCACAAAATCATTAGGCTTGGAAAAGTCCTCTAAGATCACTGAATCCAACAATTAACCCAGCACTGCCAGGTCAACCACAAAATCATGAAGCAGAAAACAACAAACAAAATATTTACTGTATCTAAAGCTGCTTGACAAGTTATCAAGAAATTCCTAGTCCTGTTTACCCTGCTTATCTGAAAACAGGGCTCTTTCCCTAATGCTAATGCACACTTTGGCATTGCATCCTGCTCTCTACTGGTGCTGGACAGGACCTGGAGCTTGCAATGCAGCACTAATTCCATTCCCCTATCAGCATGCAATTATTTCTCATTTCCAGCTGTCATACCTAGACTGATGCTCTCTCAAGACACCTGTGTGTTCCAGAAAGGAAGACCCAAATGTTTTGAAAGGAAAGAATATTGGGAAAAAATCTGTACTACACAGCATGCCTGGGCACCATCTGTTCCTGAAGGCCAGTACTCCTCAGCCAGTCCCAACTCCACCCAGAAAAGGACACTTGTCAGCTCCTACAGTGGGATGTGCCACTCAATAGCAACCTCTGCCAAATCTTGAGCTGATCAACAGACACAAATTGCCTGCAAAACTCTGGATCTCAGAGACTGCCTGAGAGTGAACAAGGACACAGCAGGGAGGTTCCAGCAAAAGATCAGCAAAGATTCTCAAGCTGTGCTGAAATTCTCTCAGGGTGTCATCTGCCACAGCTCCTGCCCAGCAATTACAGTTCACAGCCACTGCTCTGCATGTGCCTTTCCTCCTCTGTGGGGGAAGTAGCTGGAATTGAGGCTAAGGTCAAATTTTACTCCTTCTAGTACAAACTGAATCACAGAATGGCCAAGGTTGGAAGGGACCTTAAAGCTCATCCTGTCCTACTACCTGCCCAGGCAGGGACACCTTCCACTTGCCCAGGTTGGTCCAAGCCCTGTCCAGTCTGGCCTTGGACACTTACAGGCTTGGGCAGCCACAGCTGCTCTGGGCACCTCCCCACCCTCACAGCCAAGAATTCCTTCCCATTACCCCATCCAACCCTGCCCTCTGGCAGTGGGAAGCCATTCCCCCATGTTCTGTCACTCCAGGACCTTGTGCAAAGTTCCTCTCCAGCTCTCTGGGAGCCGCTTTAGGCACTGGAAGGTCCCTGAAGAAGCTGCTAGTAGAGACCAGCTCCTCAAATACATCTGGAATTCCTGACATACACACACCATTTACACCATGGTTAGGACCAGGGGCATTAACACACCGACTGTAAAAACAGCCATGCAATGGAAGAGTTCCTACATGGGAGAGTTCACAAGCTCAAGTGAATCTCGAGTGACAGAGGTGTGAACAAAGGGATTGAAGGTGACTGCTGAGCAAGTGACAACTACGTGTGCAGGTGGCAGCTACAAAATGAGGCACTTGCATATTAAAAGGAAAAAGGATCCATAAATCTGGTTGTCTGGATGGAGCCTGTGCCTGTGTGAGTACAGGGGTGGAGGAACCAGTCTGCTGATTCCTGCTCACCTAAATGAAAACCAACGTACCAGAACTTTTATAGACAGAGCTGGCTCTTGATGTTGTGAATTCCTGTGTACTTGAGACTGCTGAGAAAATATACAGAGCATGACTACAGAAAAATTATATTCCAGAAGTACTATTGACAGGATGGAAGCTGAGCATTAACTTCAGCCAGTCTCACCTGTTTTCTTTTTCTTCTGTATCACTCGTACTGCTCAGTCTTCTGGGGACTATGGTGGCAAGGTAACTCTTGTTGTCTCTGTCCTGGTGAAGCAAAAGAGGAACTTCAGCTACACACCTCTCAGCCTTCCAGCACATTCAGTGGTAAACAAATTCACATTCAAACTTCTTCAACTAAGAAAGCATTCTCTGACCAGCTGGTTTAAAGCAACTTCTTGCTTCTCTTATGTTGCTTAAAGCAACGTACGACAGCATAGAAATATCACTTCTGAAAGTGATTTCCTGATGACCAGGGTTGTGAATAAAAGCATCTTCTAACTTAGAGAATAACTTGTCAGTCACAGAATCAGAGATTTGGTTTGGGTTGGAAGGGATCTTTAGTCCACTAGACCAGAGCTCCATCCAAGGTGGCCTTGAACACCTCCGGGGATGAGTCATCTACCCATGGCCAGACAAGTTACAGTTACTGAATATGTGGGATGGGATTTACAAATGCAGCTGGAAGATAGAGGAGGGGTCCACATAAATGATGGAGAAGGAGAATCTCCACTGCAGGTATGTGCTGTTGTCTTGATTGGACATTTTCTGGTAAAGAACAGGCTGTGCCAGACTGGCAGCCCCTGTTCAGTGGCAGCCCGGTCCAAACTGAGTAGGAATCAGGCAAAAGGGGCACCAAACCCCAGCTCTGGAGAAACAACTGATAGGAGGAAGATATTTTTCAAAAGAAAAAGAAGGTAAGAATGAAAGAGACCCTCGTTTGTTATGGATACAAACCCCAGCAATAACTCAAAGGGAAAGGGGTTTACACCTGTGGATACACTGAAACATCCTTGCTGAAAGCCAAACCTTTTCCTTGTTGTCCAACAGTGCAGATATCCGAGGGCTGGATGAGGAGCGATAGATAGAAGAAGTTTTATCCCTCTGTGCCTCACGAGTGGCAGCAACTTCACTCAACATGTTGTGGCTGCCAGTCTTCCTCAGGCCCAGCCGCCACGACGAAGGTGACTCATCCTTCTGCTCGTCTGATTTGCTGAGCCAACTGAACTGTGGAGAAGAAAACGAACATTTGCAAAAAGGAAGAGCACTGCAAGGCACACTCTAAGTTCAGAAAGTGTTTTTACAAGCCCCAGTTTTTGCTGGGCTAGACTTGTAAGACAGAATGACTTATTTCCTGTTTCACTTTAATTACAGGACAGAGCTCAAGGTGAACTCACAGGGACGCAAACTGCTGTAGTGCCTGATTCCCAAGGACAGAGGATGAAAGGAATCTTTTGTCACTGTGCAGGTCTTTGCCTACACAATGCCCTCCTCCAGCTTTGAGGACAGAATATAAGGAATAATGAAGCTTTTATTATCACCCATTTAGGAAAGGGGAATTATTCAGTGAAGGCAGAATACCAAAAAACAAATACTCAGGTCTTACAGAACTAGCTGCAAATAAACCCCTCACACCAGTGGAGTCCAGAAGAAGCAATTGACATCACCAGGGAGCTGCAGCCAACAACACTGTAAAGGAAGAAACTGAGGAAACCTGGATTGTTCAGCATGGAAAAGAGAAGGCAAAGACAGGATTTAGATGCTCTGCTACTTGGGGATGGGTTTACAGAGGACATGGAACCAGACTTCTCTACAGTCTACAGTGAAAGGAAGAGAACAGACAAGTTTCTACTTGGGAAATCCCAGCTGACATGGAGATGTAACTCCTGGCAGGATCGAAGCTGCTGGGACAGAGAGTAAGGGAGTAGAGCATCTCCATCCTCAGAGACCTTTTAATACTCAGCTGAGCTCAGGCAGGACAAAGCAACATGACATGAGCCTAATCCTGCTTTGAGCAGGACGTTGGACTTCAGCCTCGCCAAGGCCCCTTCCATGGGCAGGTAAACTGCACACGACAGAATGGGCCTTTGTGCTTTTTGTTACATGAGGCACTTCTGACCTGCATATATTAGTCCTTAAATACACAACTGCTTAAATTTATGACTTTAGCTACAGTTACCAAGTCTTTCAAAAGGCTGCACACTGCCATTCAAGAATGGAGCCTGAACATCACAAGAGATACTTGTACAGGACTAAGCACCAAGTTGAACAGGAAATAAAGCAAACAAATTATTAGGAATTATTGGAAAAGTACAGAATACAAAACATACAACCACTGTGGCTCTGTGTTACTGCACACAGCTCAGGTCCAGGGTTCAGCAGCAGCTGAAAAGAAGGGAAGAGTTCAGGGAAAGGCAGCAAGAATGAGTAGAGCAAGAGAGGTTTTGCATGAGGAGATATTCAGTATATCAGTAGTCTCTAGGCTGAGATATGACCAAGATACATGAAACCCTCAGTGGCACACAGAAGTGTGAGTAAGGAACAATTATTCCTTGGTCCTTCCCATAAAGGAATGAGGGACAGCAAACAAACCCAGTGTGCGGTTGGTTAACGGGACAGGGAGCTTTGTAGAGTTTTTAACTAAGCTGAAGGACTCTTTTTACCACTGGACATTAGAGGATCCCAGTCAAAAAGTGACTGCATAAAGGAAAAGCACAACAGGGGCTACTGAAGACAAAAAAATACACCAGGTTCAGCAAGTCCCTGAAATGCCAATTGCTGGACTGTGGGAGGGAATTCCTGCAAGATTGTGTTCTGTGGTAGCTTCTGATGGTCACTGTTGGGCAGGACACTGGGCAGACAAGGCTTCTGATCAAAGGTGATCTAAGCATTATTTGACACAAACCATCTGACACTATTCAGAATAAATGGAGCTACTGGAGAGCTCTGCCCTCAGACTCACTGTCTGAAGACTGCCAAGAACTGAAAGAATCCCTGCAGTATTTGAGCAATGTCTTCAGCTCACGTCATTTCAATGCAGATGCAAAGAGTTAATCTGTACTCCACCATTTCCAGCACTGCCAGTCTACTGAGCTACACAGCTGTAACATTTTCATGTAGCTTTGATGCTTTCCTCAGAGAATGCTCAAAACCATAGCAAAAGCTGCCATCTGTAAATTCTGAACAACACAGGAACGGCACATACTAATAACTCCCCTAATAGAGGGCAACACAATCTAAAGCCCAGTCTGTCAAAGAGAATTACCGAAAAATCAAACAGGTGAGAGAAGGTAAAGAAGCTGATCTTAAGTGACTGAGGTCAAATCAATAATTTCTCTGCTCACAGGCCAGCTTCTACACCCTAACACCCCTATTCTGCGTTAAACAGCTCAAAGGAGTGAGAGACCAAACCTCTGCAGCTGGGAAAAGGTTAACCGAGGTACTCACACTTCCCAGCATCCTTCTAGCTCTAACAGTTCCCCTGCTAAGCCAGCCTGAGCTGAACAATGCCCAGAGGAGCTCTGTTTCATTTGATCTTGGTTACGCTCTGTTACATGTGAAAAATAAAAAATTGTGACTAAGTAAGAAACATTTCCCCCTGACAAACACCGAGCACTTCAGCCCTGGGCCAGGGGTCTGTGTTGTTCTCTCCATAGTCTGGTGCAAAAAGAAAGCAGCAGCACACACAGGAGTCCTGTGCAGAGCAGAGTCTCCTGGTGCCATCTAGCTGAGTGATCTGAGAGCTGGAGGATTCACAGAAGTGACCACTTCACCTTTCAAAGCTTTTGTAGCCCAGCTGGCCAGCCACATGCAAACTACTGTCTGCTTGCTGGGCAGTAACATCACACCGCTGACTCAACTGGCTTTGGTAAGTCAGTGGCACTTTGGATGATGCTGCCAAACTCACCACTGGCACACAGGCAGAAATCAGCTCTGGTGACAGACCTTCTGAGAAGACATTGGCACCAGCCCCCTCAGAACTGACAGCACACAGAGCATGTGCTGTACGCTGCCTTTCTTCACCACAATTGGCTCTGGAGGGTCAGAGATTCAAGAGGAACCATATTGTCCCTACACTGCTGTAAACACACATCTTTATCAGAATTTCATGCTATCAGGCTTTTCTAAATTCAAGTCTTCAAGTCCTCTGAATACTGGTTTCAGAGCATCCATCTCCCAGTAACACCTTCTGCTTCTGAGCACTACCGGAGTCCCCACTGATTCCAAATTCACTTACTCTTCTGGCAGATGCAGTGAAGGAGTTGGGCTCGGGTGGTGGCATCTGCTCAGTGATGCTGGGCCTGGATTCACGGCTGGAGTGGTTGGCAAAGGGCTCTTCCTTTCTCTCTACAATTTTAAACAAGAAGAGAAACCAAATGTTTCAGTATTGCACTTCTGAGGCCCTTCTTTACACAGTGTGGTCTGCACTCCAGTTCAGTGCTGTGTGACCTCCTTGGATCACAGAGATGTCAGTGCCTTCTGCACTGTCAGATGTCAGGGCTTTCTGCAAGGAGCTTCCCACTTCCTAAAGAATGGGACGGATACATTTGCCAGGCAAAGCTTTTGTACTTTATCCTCACAGACAAGCAAAATCTTTGCAGAAAGCACCATAAAAAGGACACACAGGTTTTCTGTTTTTCACAACTTTGTTTCCTGACTGGGAATTTCGTCCCTGGTAAATCTTGGGATGAAAAGGGGCACATGCTGTTCCTCCTTGCTGTACCACGAGTGTGGTACAGCCCACAGCCCTATGTGCCCAGTGCTGGGTTTCACTGCACAGTTCTCTGCACTTGCTTGTGCTGCTGGGCAGAATTTCTGGTCTTCTGCAGCAAAATCAGTTTTTCTACAGGAAGCCAGGACTGCTGCCCAACAAAAACCTTACTTGGGCTCCAAGCAAGCTAAGCAACCCTTGTCCAAGCTCACAGCTTGTTAGATAAGTGCAGCTGTCCAGCATCTCGTTTATTTTTTGTATCTATGCACATGCTCGACAGAAGACCATTCAGCAGACATTACCAGGGGGAGAGTATGCAGAAAGTGTGACTCAGGCAGTAGCTTCACTTGACAGGAGAGTACAGGCTACAGACTATTCATCATAAAGCCAGGCACATGGAACCTGCCTGAGAAATGATGTACCTACACCCACCACTCAAAGCTTTCCTTACAGCTCTGAGTGCTCACACAGTCATGGCTTGGAAAAAATAAAGTAATTTTAAGCATAAGCACCCAAACAGTCCTAGCAAATAATATATGTTATGTTAACATACATATTATGTTAACATATGTGTAGGGAATAAAAATCTGCTGTTACACATTTGGAGTCATTTGGGATGGAGCATCTGGGAGGATGGCACCTTGGAGGGTGAAGATCAATCTTTCTGTAACAAATATTCTCAATACTAGAAAAATAAGGATTCAAAGGACACAAAAACCAGGAAAGAGCAAGCCAAGAGAAACATTTTAAAATAAGAGGAAGTTATCAGGACTGACAGAGCCTGAACTAAAGAGACAAACACAGAATCATGGAATCTCCTGAGTTGAAAGGGACACACAGGGATCATCCAGTCCAACCCCAGCCCTGCACAGACACCCCAACAATCCCACCCTGAGCTCCCTGGCAGCGCTGTCCACACACTCCTGGAGCTCTGGCAGCCTCGGGGCCGTGCCCATTCCCTGGGGAGCCTGGGCAGTGCCCAGCACCCTCTGGGAGAAGGATCATTCCCTGATATCCAGCCTAAACAACCCTGGCACAGCTCCAGCCGTTCCTTTGGGTCTGCATAGGAATGGATTCTCTGCCACTTTTCCCTCTCTGCAAAGCAGCGTGTTTCAGTTCTGGGGCAGAGCTTTCAGCCCTGGGGAAGGGGCAATGGATCCCCCATTCCTCCTTGCAGGCCTGGCCTGCCACGTTTGGCATCCAAGTCCATGGACATGCCCATTTGCTGCCAGCTGCTCATTGCAGTGACTGAGGCCTGTAAAACACAGGGCACTGCAGGAGGGGAAGGTGGCAGCAGCTCTCCAGGCTGGGCTGGATGGGCACTGGGAGCCTGTTCTGCAAGTTTACAGCACACAGATCAGCTTTTAAGGTCAAGCCTAATTAGAAGGGCACAGGCTAAAGTGATAATGACAGGTTGGGAAGGGCTAACTGTGAGCAATGTGACTGGGACATTCTGGGACATCTTCTGTGACTGCAGAAGAGGAACAAGCGGAGGGACTCTGTGCTGGCAGGGCTGCCTTTGGGCAGGATCCCACATTTTATTCTACCAAAATTTCAGTAATAAACATTATAAATTCCAGACAACAGAAACTGGAGAGAATTTCAATCTCCTCGAAATAAATTTGGTAAGAGTAAAAATTTAGGTTTCTAATTCATTTTCTGTAAGGGTTTTTGGATAAGGGTTTTTGTTTGGCTGGTTTCTAAACAAAAAACACTGAAAGCTTCCACGGCCTGCTTTAATTCCCAATAATTACATATTGAAATAGTTCCCAGCACAGATAATCACCAGAGAATTTTATACTGATCTTTCTCTTGTTTACAAGAGGTCAATGCCAAATTAATTGTCTTCAAAATGAATAAAGTGACATTAATGCCCTTAGCTTCCTTTGACTGAATAACAAAAATTTCTTACAGATTATAAGAAACACACTACTCTGAAGCCTTCCAACAATTTCACTGCTTCCCTCATCCAGTTTCTTCCTCCCACAGTTCTGCAAATTCAACAAATTAATCGCAACATGAGACTCTTCAAAACACACCTCAAAATAAACTTGTGTGTTACACTGCCAGCTTCTACATGTCCTGCTTTACGCTCAGCTACCAAAGGGGTTGGAATTTTTAGGCTTAAAAAGACCACTCAGAATTTATTTTTCGTCTGAACTTTGAACACTTTAGAACAACAGTCATAATCTATGTGTCCAGCACTGCTCAGAATAATAAAGGCATGGGAATATTGCAGAAAATGAAGAGGAATAAGGGAATTCATGTTTTCATACTCTTGCTTCCTGTACAATCCAAGCATGTAAAATGTTGACCAGATAAACACAGAACCACAGAATCCCAGATTGGTTTGCACCAAAAGGAGCCTTAAAGCTCATCTCATTTCACCCCCTGTCATGGGGAAGGACACCTTCCACTATCCCATGTTGCTCCAAGCCCCATCCAGCCTGGCCTTGGACACTTCCTGGGATCCAGGGGCAGCCACAGCTTCTCTGGGCACCCTGTGCCAAGGCCTCGTCACCCTCACAGGGAGGAATTTTATCCTAACATCCTATCTAAACCTACTCTCTGTCAGTTTGAAGCCATTCCCCTTTGTCCTGTGACTCCAGGCCCTCTCAAACAGTCTCTCTTCATCTTCCTTGCAGGCTCCTTTCAGGTCCTGGGAGGTCTCAATGAGGTCACCCCGAAGCTTCTCTTCTCCAGGCTGAGCAATCCCAATTCTCCAAGCATTTCCTCCCAGCAGAGCTGCTCCATTCCTGTGACCATCCTGGTGCCTCCTCTGGACTTGCTCCAGCAGCTCCAGCTCCTTCCTGTGCAAGAACCCCAGGGCTGGAGGCAGCTCTGCAGGTGGGGTCTCACCTGAGTGGGGCACAGGGGCAGAATCCCCCCTGCTCTGCTGCCCACGCTGGGGGATCAGCCCAGGAATACCACTGTCTGTCTCTGAAATCAGTAATACTGTGACATTTATTTTCTTTGCCAAAATGAAAAATTCTCCTTCTCTTTGGAGGCCTCCTATAATGTGGGCTGATGCTGTTAGCTTACAGATCCTTGCTTTAAAAAGAGTACCAAAGATGTGACCTCCACTCACATATGCAGCAAGTGATAGCTGCATCTCCACCCAGGTGGGCAAGTCTACACTCATTTTACCAGAGATTTCAGAAGTTTACAGGGTGGGGTTTCAATTCTGATGGAAATTTCTCAAAGGACTCAAGAATCTTTCCAGGAAAGGAGAGTACAGGTAACAGAACCTGAAGCTGAATCATTACCTGAATGCTTGTTGTCTCCCATTTCTATTAGCTTCAGTGGTTTGACATATACTCCTATAATGTGCTTTGCTCAGTGAATTAATGCAATAAAAAGACCTGTTCTGGCTTTAAACAAAATTTAATGCTGAGTGCTGTAGACCTTTCCTTGCTGAAGGATCTTAGGCTGCTCCTGACTCAATCCCCACACAGTTCCAGGTCTTTTAAGTGTGCAAACATTTGAGTTGTTCTGGTCAAACTGCCACCACGTTTACAAGGATTACAAACACTGGCTCCCAGCTAGACAGGTATAATTTATACTTATATAAATATGTATATAATCAGGGTAAACCCCTGATTTATGGAGAAAATATATGTGACCTGTACTGAATGTCTCTTTCTACCACTGACATGTCCACTAGACTTGCTTGATTTAAAAGCCCCAAGATCATTTTCCTGTGTTACTGCCATGCCCACCCAGCTGCTGCAGCAGTAGCTCTGCAGAGCCCAGCCAGAATTCCCCACCCCTCTCACCCTGCCCCAACAGCATTAACTGACACAATCCTAACACAGGTGACAATTTCCCTGGCACAGAAGCACAACAAAACTTTAAATTACACTTCTCCTCAGGACCTATTTCTTAGTACATTGGATACAGACCATTTAAATTGATGTTAAAAGTAGTTTAACCATTAAATACATCATAGTACAAGATCCATCTGTGTTTGATATTCAGTACAAACAAGTCTTGGCTTACTGTAAAATTAAGTATCTGTATTGAAACTTTCTGTGCTGCACATATACACTTTTAAAACTAATTAAGGTAGCCACAGAAATTATGGAAAAGGAATGGGAGTAAGATGCCAGCAATATACTATAATGTAAATGCTACTGTGACTCTGTGTACTTAATCCTTATTTTCCACTATCTTTTGCAATCATTATTCAACACAGCCTGGAAAACAGAAGTTCCTCACCTTTATAATCAGCCAGAAGAGCTTCAGCCCTTCATTTCAGACTTATCCAAACACAACAGGCTAATGCCTTCCTACACCTTCACCTGCTCCCCTACCATCCTGCAGTACCTGAAGGATTCTTCTTGAACTGGGCCAACAAGAAAAACACCCTGTTTGAGAACAAGCTATGGACAATGTGTTACTTTCAATACATGTGAGCTGGAAGTAGGAATTAAAATAGGATCTGAAGGATTTTTAAAAAATAATTATGCTGACCTGCGAGTCAGCATTTGAATCTGCTTGTAGCCCAGCAGCTCCAGGTTTCTCCAAATTCTCTGCATATACACTGGAAGTAAAACTTTCAGCATGTCCTTAACAACTAATTATGTAATTAGTTAACAATAACAATAACAACAACATTAATAATGGTAACAGCTAGGCTAGTTATTAAATCCAAGGCTGTACTAAGTCTTACCTGACTCCTTTTCAGCATCCGATTCTGAAACTTCATCTTCAGCTTCTTCCTCTTCAGAACTAGAACTGCTCGAGTCCTTGTTCTCTTCCTCAGTTTCCACGGACTTCAACGTGTCTTCCTCATAAAGAATCTTCTCTTTGCTGCAAAACAGGAAAATTTTAGGACTAGGCAAGCAAGTTATCTGAGTTGTACTTCTCAAGAAGACACAGACATGATTTATTACATACAGAACAAGCAAAGGATAAAATCCATCTACAGACTGAACACTCCAGCACTTCCATCATGGCCAGTTTGCCACGGATTCCACTGCCAGTCTCACATTTTCTGCAAGCATTTTTCCATGCACAAAATTGTGATCTCTCCTTTTCTAGTGCCACACAACTCAGCAGTTGGGCTGTAGGGCTTTGTGCTACAAAAACGTTTAGTTCTCAGCCCAAAGATCTGATTGATCCTCAGCCAGAGCAGGACCTGGAGAACCAAACACCAGCCCAAGCCCTTGTTCCACCACTCACTGGGTATGTTAAGACACAACACAAACTGTATTTGACACAACTAAAACTGCATTTGAGAGTGCTCAGATTAAAAAAAAA
Organism: Anomalospiza imberbis; assembly: GCF_031753505.1. Lineage (NCBI taxonomy): Eukaryota > Metazoa > Chordata > Aves > Passeriformes > Viduidae > Anomalospiza > Anomalospiza imberbis. Next base: position 6,117,074 of record NC_089706.1, read on the forward strand.
TGCATGAAATAAACAGCAGTGAATTGTTTTTGACCCAGCTGAGGCCAGCTGGCTGTGAGAGATGAAGCTGCTCTCCATTACTTTCTGGGCAGTTTCTTTTCAACTAAGAGGGAGAGACTTACTTGGTGAAGAGTCTGTTTTGAGGCTTCCCATTCATGTCAGCTTCAATCAGCTTATTCCTTGTCTCCTTCTCACTTCGCAGCTGTTAAAAAGTCCAGGACGATGGGAGAGAGAGAATGAGGACAGACATTTACCAGCCCTGTCAGCATAACCCAGTGAGCACCACAGCACAGGGTCAGCCCAGCCTCGTTAGACCAAACCCCTGCAGATTTGTGTAAGATGCCACTTGAACAGCAGCACATCTGCACTGTGAGACTTGGACTGGAGCTCCACCAGGGCACAGCACCCAGCATGTCCTGGGAATGCAGCTGCCATTTAATAAAACTTCAAAGGCTCTTGCAGCTGTCCCTGCCAAGACCAGGGACAAACCTTGACTGCTGCCCAGAGAGGTTGTGGGCACCCCCATCCCTGGAAGTGTCCAAAGCAGGTTGGTTGTGGGCACCCACATCCCTGGAAGTGTCCAAAGCAGGTTGGTTGTGGGCACTCCCATCCCTGGAAGTGTCCAAAGCAGGTTGGACGGGGCTTGGAGCAACCTGGGATAGTGGGGGTGTCCCTGCCCATGGCAAGGGGTGGAATGGGATGAGCTTTAAGGTTGCCTCCAGCCCAAACCATTCTGGGATTCTGCTGGAGGTCTGCCCACGTGTGTGTGCCCATGAAATCAGGCTAAATTCAGCTAAAACTTTGCTGCCTTTGTGGTTATTATTTACTTGCAGTCAGAGGAAAGCATTCGAGTCTGCCCTGTACAGGCAACCAGGGAACTCCTGTGAGGATGGGTCACTTCTTAAACCTCTCAAATGCACAAAGTCATTGCATGGGAATACCTGGGATCACAGATATGGAAAGATTTTGTCTAGAGAGCAGCAATATTAATTTTACCACCATCAGTGGACAAAACAGTACCCAAAAATTGTTTTAGTACCTTCCAGAAGCACAGAAACAGCTCAGGCAGAAGTAGGGATGGCAGTTAGGGGCTCAATTTAAGGCTGACTCTACTGTGTCATGGCTCACCAGGTTATTCTTTTTCTTTTGACAGCAGCTGACACCAGGCAAAGGAAGTAAAAGCACTGTAAGTTCTGAAATCATAGAATCCCAGAATAATTTGGGTTGGAAAGGACCTTAAAGCTCATTCAGACCTACTCTCTGCCATGGGCAGGGACACCTTCCACTATCCCAGTGGCTCCAAGCACTGTCCAACCTGGCCTTGGACACTTCCAGGCATGGGGCAGCCACAGCTGATCTGGGCCCCTGTGAAGTGGGAAAAGCTGCATGGATTCCAGTGAAGAGCAAAAATCTGTGGCACAGCATTGTTAAACTGACCAAACTGCTGGAGCACAGCAAAGGGAAGTCCAGGAAACAGCCTGCTCCATTCACAGATAATTCAGTAACTGGGGAAAAAAAATCCAAACCAAATTGCTTCCAGCATACAAAAATCCCCCCTGCTTTCCAATAATAGCAGCAAATCTTTCAGCAAGGGTGGCACAGGGCTCTGCCTTAGACTGAAAAACATATCTGATTTGAAAGCCATTTTGGTAGAGAAATAACGTCATGGAACTGCCTGTTTTATCCTTAACAAATCTAAGTTTTTTGGTTTTAAGTGATAAAAATGCTACATGATAAACACATGATAAATTGGCTTTTCCACTAAAAAATTATATCCACCAAAAGAAAAAAAGTGTAATAAAATCCAATTCTTCTGCCCAGTTCTACACTGACTGAATAAATGGAGAAGGCCTTTATATAGTGCTTCTATATAGAGAACAGGGGGGTTGTAGCCCTAAAAAGGGGTGAGCAGTCACCCAAAAAATTCTTCTTTTTCTTTTTCTTTTCTTTTAAAAAGTGCAGTTATCTGCAAAATCCTGGGTAGCGAGAGAGAGGGGAATCCAAAATACAACCCTGATAGTATTTATCAACACCTCATTTAGGGAGAAGCTGATTAATTTTTGAGAAGTTCCTGTGAATACTAAGGCTGCTATTTGAGGATGGCAGCAGCTGTGTTGTGATCAGAGCTGGAGTTCTAACCACCCACACTGTCAGTTCCTGAAAATCCGTTCTTGGGGTTTATCAGCAGTGTTCCCGTTCTGTCTGTTTCTGAACCCAATGTTTTAAGTGATACTTACAGATTTTTAATTCTTTTTGAAAGAAGGTTAGCTTGTGTTTTGGAAGCGCCCAAATGAGGTAATTGAGTAGACCAGATGAAATAGGAAAAAATTCAATCCAAACCCAACTTTCTGGCTTGACAACTGCCCTTATTTTGAACAAGATATATTCTGGTTTCCTTTTTTTATGTCAATTTTTGGCTTGTAATCCCTTCCAATCCCTTCCACTGCATTATGAAATGGCAATTTAATATAATTTTGAAACCACCCATTTTTTCAGTCCAGAATTCCCTGAAGTTTTATAATTTCTTCTTCCTCAATCCAAAGCCTCCCTATTTTAAGAAAGGCAGACATGGTAACAGATCTCTTTCTCAACACTGACAGAGCATTTCCCTGGATGCAAACACAAAGCTGACTTGGGTAATCACTCATTAGGAACAGAGCAGTTTGATGCTAGAGAGCCTGCCAGCCAACAAAGCAATTGCAAGATAATAACAATTACAAACATGAAATTCCTTACCAGTTCCCATAATTCTGCATGCCATCACACTACTGACCTCCTTGCTGCTGTCATCCAGTTATCTAGATTTCTAGCTATTAAAAATATTGCTGTGATTAAAGATTGCAAATGAGTAACTAAAGAAATTAGCTGGGCCTCAGCTTCCTGCATCTGTTGGCACCATGTGTCTTGGAGAACACCTGTGTGTGAAAAGGTAATTGGAGAGGTAATTGGAAAACAATCTCCAGAAACTCACCACAGTCTGTTTCTTCTGCAGCATTTCTAAATGCTCCACAAGTCCCTCGTCAGCAACGTCAAAGGGCGTCTGGCCCTGGTGCAGAGAGAACACAAGAAGATATCTGAGATGGCACAGTGGTAAATATTCCAAAAAGTCCTATTTACCAGTGCACATGCTCCACATCCTCCCTCCCCAAATGGCAAGTGACACTCTGTTTCACTCCAGAGCAAGGAAATCCACGTGACAGTGATCATGGAATCACAGAATCATTTTGGCTGGAAAAGACCTCTAGGAACATGTTTATGTTTAGTGAGCAGCTTTTACCAGGGGAGTGCAGCTCCCTGGTTGCTGCTGCTCAAATCCAACAGCCAGGACTATGCTTGAGTTTCCAGCTTCTAAAAAGGACATCTGCACTGAGAGGGAATGTGATCAGCCTCTCCTCATGTTGGAGATCAGGAAAGGTTCTTCCCCCAGAGGGTGCTGGGCACTGCCCAGGCTCCCCAGGGAATGGGCACGGCCCCGAGGCTGCCAGAGCTCCAGGAGAGTTTGGACAATGTTCCCAGGGATGCCCAAGGTGGGATTGTTGGGGTGTCTGGGCAGGACCAGGGGTTGGACTGGATGGTCCTTGTGGGTCTCTTCCAGCTCAGGAGATTCCTGATTCTGTGTTACTTTATCATCATGTATTCAAATGTTCTGAAAGGCTGCCAGCAAGCCAAAAAATCTGGGATCCATTTCCACATCCATGGGCATTTATGAGCTAAAACAAACCAGAAAAAATACTCCAGTGCATAAACCAAGAAATTGGTTACATTTTCACCAAGCTAAAGTGCTAAATACTAAATGCTCTAAATCTAGTATTTCATTAATAACCTGGAAGCCGATGGCTACAGGTCAAAAAGTAAAAGGTAGCCTTGTCCATCTGACCCAACAAGGAGACAATTCTGGACTGGAAGGAGCAGGTAACACAATAAATTCAACTGTGGCTGTTTCAAGTATGGCATGATACAAGACCCCACACACATCCTGAACACTTTGGAAAAGCGTTCCAAAGTTTAAATGATGTTAAATGATGGCATTTAAACAGAAAAGATTCCCCGTATTTTGGGTGCCAAAGAGCTCACCAGGGTGAAAGGGCTCCTCATGGGGCATTTGAGTTCCAGCACTTTCCAGCACAGCTGGATGCAGCTGAACACACAGGGCTCTCTCTTATCACATCTTCCTGCCTGCTTTCCTCCCCTGGTGCTCCTCCAAGCACATTCAACCTTCCCTCCTCCCCCAGAGGCAGCCACGGCACACCTGGTCCAGTGGGAAGCAGCTCACAGACCAGTGTGGACATCCCAGCAGGGATGGGAACACCAAGAGCAGCCCTGGACAAGCTCTTGAAAATCCAAGGGCTCTTCAAGGAAAAACCTGTAACTATTAGAAAGGAAATGTTTTTGCTCCTTTTCTTCCACCCTATTTTTCTTCACTCATGTGTCACAAATCTTCAATTTCCTTTTTTATTACCAATACATAGAAGAGGGAGGATTTAAAACTGCCAGTTTCTCATGGGCTCACTTGTTTTCAGTGCCTTATACCTTAATATTAGTATATTATTTTGCACTCCAAGACTGATTCTTTGCTGCCACTTGATTTCTCAGGGTTACACTAACTCAGGACAGCACAGATCAGCTCCTATCCCTTCTTACAAGCTCAGTGTTAAAGTTTAATCAGGTCACATTTCCCATAATATTTGAAATCTTTTCTGTCTTCTGCCAGTCAAGATTCTTCATTTACTGATGTATTTAAATTATCCAGGGCACAGGCAAGGAGGGCTGCTATGACTTTGTCATGTAGATGGATCACGATGTTGGATCTCTTATGAGATCCCACCTGGATCTCTGTGTCCAGCTCTGGAGCTCCCTTCTCAGGACAGACATGGACCTGCTGGAAAGAATCGAGGGGAGGGGGGGGGCACTAAATTGACCACAGGGCTGGAGCCCCTCTGCTCTGGAGCCAGGCTGGGAGAGCTGGGGGCTCACCTGGAGAAAAGAAGGCTCTAGGGAGTCCTCAGAGCCCTTCCAGGGCCTGAAGGGGCTCCAGGAGAGCTGGAGAGGGACTTGGGACAAGGATCTGGAGGGACAGGACAAGGGAGAATGGCTTATCGCTGGCAGAGGGCAGGGTTAGATGGGATATTGGGAAGGAAATTTTCTCTGTGAGAGTGCTGAGGCCCTGGCACAGGGTGCCCAGAGAAGCTGTGCCTGCTCAATCCCTGCAGGTGTCCAAGGCCAGGCTGGACAGGGCTTGGAGCAACCTGGGCTAGTGGAAGGTGTCCCTGTCCATGGCAGGGGTGGAATGAGATGAACTTTAAGGTTCCTCCAAATACAAATCAGTCTGGGGTTCTATGATTCCATGATCATGCAGAAGGCAATAGTCAATATTAATCTGGCTATAGAATACCCTGCATTATTTGTGTACTGACCAGCTTGTTCCTGATGTCCATGTCACACAGAGCCTCAGCCAGGATGGAACACGCTTCCTTCACTCCCCAGTGAGCAGCAGCGTGGAGCGGGGTCCAGCCATCATTGTCCTGGACGTTCAAATTAAACCCAGCCTGGATCAGGAGCCTGAGGAAAGCAGCAGGATTGATCTCTGCCCATCAGGAATGACTTCCTGACAGAGCAGTTTTCCCTGTTAGGCACCAAGTGGGCAGCCTGGCTCCCTAACAGCCAGGAGCTTCTGTTTATTAACCAAAGCAACATCCCACTTGATGTGCTCGAAACTGTAATGGAAAGGGCAATGAACGAAAAGTGACTTTGATGTAAAACTTGCTGGAACATGTCAAACTGACAAGGTTCCCTTTCAGCGTGTCCTGAACTGGGAGAACACCTTGACTTCTCAACTGGCATTGGTGACCCAGTCTGAACTCCTGCTCCAGCAGAGGAGGGAGTCTGGACTGGCTCAGTTGTGTCCCTGCCACTGCCATCCCTGTGCCAGGCAGCCAAGCACAGCACCTGCCAGGAGAGGGACATTTGGGAACTGGAGCTCGAGCTTGGTTCTCCCAGAGCACAAGGCCACAGTGTGGGGTGCTCCTCAAGGAGACCAACAGGACTGGGAAGCACCAGTGGCAGTGACAGAGGTAAAATCTGTATGCTAGACAACGCTCACTTGGATTAAACAACCCCAAATGCATTTTTTCAGAGTAACCCTTGGACAGTTCAAGCAAATCTTCCACAAGTGAACTTGCCTGGGATCTCCTTTGCTTACCCTCACTGCTGTGCCCCTTCCACCCTCCCTTCTCCATCAGAGGAGAACACTGGTGTTTCACAGCTGGTGAAACACTGGAAGAGGAGAACAGAGGAGAACACTGGTGTTTCACCTGGAGCTTGAGTATTTAACACCAAAACAAACACAAAAGGTTTGGGGTAGTCTGGAGCTCCAGAGCCATGTGCACATGGGTGCAGCAGTAATCAGACAAGAGCACTGAGCAGCTCCTGCATCAAAACTATTATCCAAATTGCTTAAATAGTGAATAACATCCCAGGGGGATTCTGCAAGTCTGGTAAAACTGCTCCTGAACATTTCCATTGTGGGAAACTCCCCCATGCAAAGCCATCATTGCACAGCATGAGGGAAATCCAGCACGACCCCAACATGGCACCAATAGCTTGAAAACTCCTGCAGCTTTACACCAGTGTGCTACTGTGCTAAATAAAACACAGTCACAGCAGAGCAGCTGTGGGCTTCTCTGTGAAAGAAATTGTAAATTAGGTGCTGAGTTTCTGTTGATTTTCCAGCTGGCAGAAGGGAGAAACAGAGCTGCTAAGAGACTCAAGGTCACAGACAAATTCCATGTCTCATTTAGAGTTAGCTGGCTCCTGGCTGTCAGCCCCATTGGTTTAAGTCACTAAAGCTCTGGATTTGAACTTCAGCACAGCCATCACATACACAAGAGGGAAACAATGTCAGCTTGCTGTGAGATGTGTTTATCATTACCATAATTAATGCCAAGGAGAGGCTGTCCAGAACTAAGTCATCCTGCACACACTGAACTTCATCAAGGAGCAGTGGATTCACAACCCGCCCCTGACAGGTGACAGGACCAACACCTCAGATTCAGAGATATTAATTTCTATTCACATGTGCTGTGTTAGATTCCTGTTCTTGGGCACGGTACAGGCACAGACAGCTCATCACTTAATTATAAGTTCTAATGACTGAATACAAATCAGAAACATGAAGTACAATACAATGCTTGAGCTTGATATGAAACAGCTCTTTGACATCAAGTTATGTCACTTAAAATGATGAAACTTAGGATCAAGATAGAAGAACACTTCCAGAATGGATTTCAACACAGGCAATAGAGTAAGTTTGTGTGATGGTTACACACAGCCTGGCTTTTGGTAGCAGGCAGGCCACAGAGGTGGCTTCTGTCAGAAGCTGCTGGAAGCTTCCAGCATGTCTGGCAGAGCCAATCCCTGATTGCTCTGAAGATGGACATGCTGCTGGTCAAAGCTGGGCCAAACAGAGGGGTTGGTGACACCTCTGTGACAGGTGATTTAAGAAGAAAATCAAAACAAAGTGGGCATGCACAGTTTTTCTTCTTGTCAGAGAAGAGGAGGTGAGAACATGTGAGGGAAATAATGTGGAGACACCAAGAAAAATGAGGGGGAGAAGGTGCTCCAGGCACCAGAGCCAAGATTCCTCTGCAGGCCCTGGCGACGACCATGGTGAAGCAGCTGTGCCCCTGCAGCCCATGGGGATCCACCCACAGCCCATGGGATCCACGGGGAGGCAGAGATCCACCCACAGCCCCTGGGGATCCACAGGGATACAGAGATCCACTCACAGCCCCTGGGGATCCACGGGGATGCAGAGATCCACCCACAGCCCATGGGATCCACGGGGAGGCAGAGATCTACCCACAGCCCATGGAATCCACGAGGATGCAGAGATCCACCCACAGCCCATGGAATCCATGGGGATGCAGAGATCCACCCACAGCCCATGGAATCCACTGGGAGGCAGAGATCCACCCACAGCCCCTGGGGATCCACGGGGATGCAGAGATCCACCCACAGCCCCTGGGGATCCACGGGGATGCAGAGATCCACCCACAGCCCATGGGGATGCAGAGATCCACCCACAGCCCATGGGATCCACGGGGATGCAGAGATCCACCCACAGCCCATGGGATCCACGGGGATGCAGAGATCCACCCACAGCCCATGGGGATCCACGGGGATGCAGAGATCCACCCACAGCCCCTGGGGATCCATGGAGATGCAGAGATCCACCCACAGCCCATGAGGATCCATGGGGATGCAGAGATCCACCCACTGCCCATGGGGATCCATGGGGATGCAGAGATCCACCCACTGCCCATGGGGATCCACGGGGAGGCAGAGATCCACCCACAGCCCATGGGATCCATGGGGATGCCGAGATCCACCCACAGCCCCTGGGGGAGGTGATCACGCCGCAGTGGGTGGATGCCTGGAGGATGCTGTGATCCAGTAGAAGACCCAGTGGAGAGAGGGGGCTCTGTCTCCAGGCTGAAGCAGCCTGTCCTTGGAGGATGCACCCCACGGGAAGAGAGACCCACGCTGCAGCAGTTTGGGGAGGACTGTGAGCCTGCGGGGGGAATTCCTGCTGCAGCAGTTTTGGGAGGATTGCTGCTTGTGAGAGTGAACCCACACTGGTGAAGTTCACAGAGAACTGTCTCCCGTGGGAGGGACCCCACGGTCTCACAGGGGAAGGACACCTCTCCCAGAGCAGTGAAGAAAATCTCGGTGATGAACTGACCAAAACCCCCATGCCCTGTTTCCCTGTGCTGTTGGTGGGAAGGAGGGAGGGCCTGGGGGTAAAAGGCGTTTTAAAGGCTTATTTTTTACTTCTCATTATCTTCCTCTGATTCTGTTAGTAATAAATTCACTTTGCAACTTTAAGCTGAGCCTGTTTTGCCCTTGAATGGTTTTCTCCAGGCCTTATCTCAACTCATGAAGCCTTTGGTAATTTTTTTCTCTCCTTTGCCCGGCTGTGGGAGGGGAGGGTGAGTGAGCGACTCCTGTGGGTGCCGGCGTTGGGGAGTGTCAAACCACGACACCTTGTAAAGACTATTACAAGAGCGTGTAGTAACAACACAAAGAGGAATAGATTCACATGGACAGAGGGCAGGGTTAGATTAGATATGAGGTAAAAATTCCTCCCTGTGAGGGTGGGGAGGTCCTGGCACAGGCTGCCCAGAGAAGCTGTGGCTGCCCCATTCCTGGAAGTATCCAAGGCCAGGTTGGATGGGGCTTGGAGCAACCTGGGATAGATGAAGGTGTCCCTACCCAAGGCAGGGGGTGGGACAAGATAAGCTTTAAGGTTCCTCCCAACCCAACCCCGTCTGGGATTCCATGAGCTTTATGTTCATGGGCAGCTCCAGCCACACATAAAGAGCAGAGAAGAAAGCTTTATTGGTGTAAAGCCTATCTTGACATTACCTGCAACAATATTAATGTTTTTTTTACCAGGAAATGCTACACTGGGCAGGTTTATGTACATAATAATCTTGTTAGTGCCAGGACAGCAGAGCTGTCAGGTGCTGGAATCCCTGTCACTGCAGGAGCAGTAGCATGAAGGGGCAGAGGACAGTGAGACAGGGGTGGACACTGCATTTTCCCACAAGACTGGTCATGTTTGTGACTGTCATGCAGTATGTGTTGTCACTTTGTATGTCAACATTATACTTTTATCCCCTACTACTGTTTAACTTGCTAGTCCTGAAACTATTACTCTAGCAGTGAAAATCAGACCTTGTGATTAGAAAAATTAGAGACCTCCTAATTTATGCCTCATTCTCTAAAAAGCTTTCATTACTCCAAAAAGGCCTGGAGGTTTGAAAGGGAATCCTCCCGTCCCTGTGTATTTCTGGGTGAATCACTGTGGTTGTACATAAAACCACAGAGCCTTTTGAGAAACAGCAGCCTGAAAATCTCAGTATGGAACAAATTTCTCTGAATGTAAAGCAAAATGTCTTCAGCCTTAATTTCATGCATCAGCTCTGGGAGGAGCTCCTACCTCATGACTTCAGAATATCCCTTGGCTGCAGCAACATGAAGAGCTGTGGCTCCTGTCCGGGGCTGCTTTATATCCTCAATTCTCCCACTGTTCAGCCACTGCCGAGCATCCTGGAGCATTTGCTGCTCCTCTTCTTTCCTTGACAGCTCTAGGTCTACGCCTAAGGGGGTGAAGCACAGAATAAAAAACAAACAAGAGATGAAAGCTCTGAAGTACTTGTTACACATAACCTACGCTCCATTTGGTATAAAATATAAGTAAACTATTTCTGATCTTCCACAAAACAATCAGCAAAAGCCTCTTCTTTGTCATTGACAGAGACTTCAGAAACTGCCTGAGTTAAAAATTTTGAAAGCTGGGCCAGTGGTTGCAACCCAGTCCAATTAACTAAAAGCTCAGGTGTGCATTAAGGGTAGAAGGATTGAGTTCTACACGGGCTGTGTCCCAGACTGAAATAATAAAGTCATGAACAACAGCGCAACTGACTCAGCTGGCCCGCAGTGAGGGTATAATCTCAGACATGGAAGGTCTGAGTACCCTCAGATGTCTCCTGCGAGAGCACAGTGACGCCAGCTCTGTGCTCACTCCACATTCAGGACACTGCATATGACACACACAGGAATCTGCACTGCTCCAGAGGCATTCATGACAGGCATGTTGAGAGAAGTACTGAGTTACTCCACCGAGCAGCAAACCCCCAGATTCTGACAAAACACAATTTGAAATAATTTTGGCATTAGAAGGCCAGAAGAAATCTATGCTGATGGCCTAAGTGACTGCTTAGGGGCAGGTGGAGATGTGGAGAGGCAGGGGGATGATGTGGAGAGGGAGGTGTGTCTGGCTGACAGACTGTGTCAACTGTCATTAAACAAACAAGAGGCAAAACCAACTTCGACTTGTTTTCCTATGTGGAGTTTTCACAGTAATGAGATCACAAAAGGCCAATGTATCAATCACAAGTATTGATACTGATGCAAACAAGATTAATCAGAGTAGAACTCTCTGACTCGGGAAAACATACAAATTAGACGATGACAAATCTCAAAAATCAAGAAGGATCCTGAAGAGCAAGTGTTCCTATGGATTAATACTTTCAGTATAAGAACGACACGATTGCCAATTAAATTATGGGGCATTACATTTAAAACAGAACTAAGGAAAACATTTAACTCAGAGTCTGAGCTGTGAGACCCACTGTTGCAGGATTTTGCAAAGATCAGAAATAAACTGGCTACAGACCAAGGACTAGACAAGTTTGTAGCTATTACACACAATTCCTGAACATGTTGGAGTTCCCAAGGAGGGCTGCATGAGCTCAGGAAACAGAAAGCCACAGGGCACTCACAAATACACAGAAAGCCAATTTGGCTCAGGAATTTCTGGAGGCATAGTGGCTGGAGGCTGGGAGGGCAATTGTACACACTTGAGCTATTGTTACAGTCTGCAGCAGGCATCTGCTCACAGCCCCCACTGAGGACAGGCTGCAGAGCTGGACAGATGCTTATTTAAAGTTCAACCCCATTTCCTCCAGCAATATGATCCTTTAAACTGTGAGATGGGAATCTTCATCTGGAGACAGATGGTTGTTTCAGGGTATCTTAGCAGGACACCACTAATGTGGTGAGGCAATGCAAGCAGAATCCCAAAAAGTGTCAGGCAAAATACCTGCAGGTAAGGCAGAACCACTGCCTCAATGTCCTGTAAGGTTTCAACCACATTACTGTCATTTACAGAACCTGAAGGTGCACAAGTCCATGGAACCTGGTGAGATGCCTCCATGGGTCCCAAGGGAGCTGGTAGAGGAAATAGATATCTAAGTTACTCTTGTATTTGAGAAGTTGTGGCAGTCTGGTGAACTTCTCATGATCTGGAAATTGGGAAATAATCCCCACTTTTAAAGAGGGACAAGAGAAAGACCTGGGGCACTACAGGCGAATTGGCCTCTCCTCTGTGAAAGATCATGGAGCAGATCCTCCTGGAAACTATGCTAAGGCCCATGGAAAATAAGGAGGTGACTGGTGACAGCAACCTGGCTTCTCTGAGGGCAAGCTATGCCTGACAAATTTGGTGGTCCAGGAACATTAACACAGGTGACAAAGCACCGAGGGACTGATTCCTTCCTAACTATACCTTAAAAAGTAAAGTCACCACCATGTGTCAAAATATATCTGATAGAGGGACTGGATTCAACCCAGCATGCAAGCAACTCCCCCAAACCTGCAGGAGTAAAATCAACCAGACCAGAGTCTTTGGGGGTCTGTAGCCCAAACACACACTCCAAGGAGGGTAACTTCAAAGCCAGATGAACCAGCTCAGACATGAATGCAGCTGAGCTTTGTCTGTGTCCAGGACAGAAGCTCCAGGAATTCCTTGGGTTCCTTTTCCAACATTGTTGATGAAATTCATAGACATGATTTAAACTTCTCACACACACGTGCAGACGTTCAACCACTCCCAAATGAATTCCATGAGTATGAAGAAAATTTTAGACTGACAAAGCATTCCTTTATTTTAACATCAGTCCAAAACTATTCTTCAGCCAGGAATGTTTGTGCAGGGACAGCCTGGAGGGCAGCCCCTCAGTCAGGCACACCTGATGAGAAAGGGGATATGGCAGAAGAAATCTAGGGAAAGATCAGGATAAAGCATGTCACTCCAGGCTTGGAATATTCATTTCCTGGTCCCTGCCTTTGGCAGTCCTGTAAATCTAACCTCGGATTTATCAAGCCTCAGTGAAACAAGACCTTTCACTGATATCAGAGGTCAGAACTGAATCTCACTTTGAAAGTAACTAGATCTGATGAATCAGATTTCAGGGTTACGGTGCCTTGCTCTGAAGAATCCCAAGGACAGAGACCACAAACCTCCTGCATCTGCTCCGCTGTCCTGATAGCAAAGCAAAATTTGCCTGCTGCTTCCTGATCTCAGATCTCTTCACCAACAGACAGCAAGGCAGCAGAATTCTCATACAGAAACTCTCAGAGGTCCCAGCTCTCACATATTCAAGCCCTTCTTTTACCTTGTTTCTTGACTTGCTCCAGAAGCAGGTCCTTCATGGCCGCCTCCTCCGCGATGTCGGACGGGACCTCCCCCTCACTGTTCACAGCAGCCACGTTGGCCCCATGGCCGATCAGATACCTGCACCAAGGACACCCAGGCCAGCACGTCACACCTCGTGTGCCTGGCTTCAGAGCAAGGACACAGGCAATCAAACAGCACCACAAAGTATTTGCCTTTCTCACACAAGATCATTTACCAAATGAGGACCTTATTCTTAGCCAATTTCTAGACTAAAAATGTTCATTGTAAATGCAAGGTCATTGCTCAGGGGCTCACAGTTTTTCTTTTTCCACAATTACTTAAATACCTCTGTTATTGCATTAATCTGGTTGACTATCCTTTTTATTTTTTTTAAGAAAAGGAAATTTTACTCATTTTTAAAAAAGCCTCATCAAGGATCATCAATTTTTAAATTTATCCTCTTATAACTTTACGAAAAGTTCGTTGAAGAACAACAGACATCTTCTTTGGCTTGTAGACATCTTTTAATCAGCATAATTTTGAGAAATAAAAGAAGTATCTGTTGAAGCACACAAATATAGGAGGGTGAGGTTGCCTGCTTTTATTTATTTATTTATTTTATTTTCAATGCATTTAAGAAATAGTTATCTTAATTCAAATTTTGGAAACTTTCTGGTAGCTGTGGTAGACTAAATATATAAGTATGGTATGACTGGTAAAAAATAAAGGGTTTGTGTTCAGCCTGGAGAAAAGGAGGCTCAGGGGGAATCTTCTCACTCTCCACAACTCCCTGACAGGAGGGTGCAGCCAGGTAGTGGTCAGGCTCTGCTCCCAGGGAACATGGAATAGGACAAGAGGAAATGACCTCAAGCTGAACCAGGGGAGATTCAGGTTGGAGATTAGGGGAAATTTCTTTTTGGAAATAGTGGTCAGGCCCTGGCACAGCTGCCCAGGGCAGTCGTGGAATCACTGTCCCTGGAAGTGTTCAAAAAATGAGTGGATGTGGCACTTGAGGTTTAGTGGTGAACGTATTGGTGGTGGTGGATTGATAGCTGAACAGCTGAACTTGAAAATCCCCATTTAAAGCCACTTAACCACAGCACTGCTCACACCAGTCTGTCTGTGGTAAGGAAATGTACTCACAGAATCCCAGCCTGGTTTGTGTCGGAAGGGACCTTAAAGCCCATCCAGTCCCACTCTTGCCATAGGCAGGGTCACCTTCCACCAAGCAGGCTGCTCCAAGCCCTGTCCAACCTGGCCTTGGACACTTCCAGGCATGGGGCAGCCACAGCTTCTCTGGGAAAACTGTGCCAGGGCCTTCCCACCCTCACAGGGAGGAGCCCCTTCACTACACATCCCTGTATCAGCTGTCCCATTTTCCTTTTTGTTGGCATTTTAGCTAAAGTATCTAATGAATCATAAAACAGTCGAATGGCAGCAGCAAAAGGCAACCAGTTGAAGGCTTCACCTTAATCCTCAGAAGTTCAGAATTCAATACCAAGAGAAAAGCACCTATTTTCAGCATTGCTTTCCAAAGCATTGTACAAGCTTAGAGTATTCATCACCTGTGTACCTGCTCTGAACAGAAAGGCACAGGGAAGTGTTATAAACTCCCAGAATAGCCCCAGACTCACTCACTCTGCTATGTTCAGGTAGCCACACGATGCCACTGCATGAAGAGGGGTCCAGCCCTCGTTGTCCTGCTGGTTCACATTGGCTCCATTTTCTACCAGGAACTTCACCATGTCCAGGTTCTCATCAATACAGGCCTGAGGGAGGATGGGAGGAGATGTCCAGGGGGTGGAAGGATTGAAGGGAAAAGGAAGAGAGATAAAAAAATTGTGTTGGTGTTAAATCAAATGTACAACCCTCATTGGCAGCTTATTGGCAGCAGGCAGTATCTGGGCTGAGCTTCCCATGCTGTGAGCAATCACACCTTAAAGCTTAGGGTAATTTCAATTTGTGAATGAAAACAAATTACTTTCAGAACTTTCAAAAATTAATTGTAACTCAGAGTTCCCAGATGGACAACCTCTGAATTTGCTCAAACTTCACTTTCCACCACTGATCTCCTTCCACTCTCCCACACAGTTCCCTCCCCACAGCAGGGATGCTGCAATGATGGATCTGTGGTACTTTTAGGTACAGCATCAAATCCCTCTAAGCAAGGCAAGCTGTGTATTTACTTAGATTATACTGGTCCTCAAAATGCCAGTGAATAAAGGCTGTAACAGTGAACACAATGAGGCCTCACTCGGAGCAGGGATGAGAAGGGAAAGCAGCAGCTCCAGGAGCCAGACTAATGTAACTCAGTTACAGAGGTAATCATTGCAAAAGCAGAGATCTAGAGAACCTAATAACTTCTTTATTCAGCAGCATCTCTTTGTTTTCCTGAGTAACACAGGAAACTTCTGAGCTGCTGAAGGGAATGACAGCCCTTGATTAGCTGCTGCAGTCATTCCTGAGCCTGCATTTACAGAGAGCTCTCTGCTTTGAAGTTGCCAGAAGAAAACCTAGCTTGATTTTCAAGTCTCAGCAGTTGTTAGGTGGAATTCCTCCTTTCTCAAATTCCTGTCTCCAGCACGTTTTCGTTACATTTACAGTTCATTGGAAGCTGTTGTTCAAGGATGAGCTGGCAACCCAATACACACATCCAAATGTGTGTGTCTGCTGGGAAGCACGGGGCACGACCAGGAGGTGCAAGGACTGCTTTTTACTACATGTCCATCCCCAGGCAGAAACACAGCTCCTCATTACTAGAGAGGGAAACAGCTTGTCCAGGATTCCTCCAAAATCCCAGCATTTGATCCTTTTGCATGGCTTGATGTAGGCACATCTATTGTTTACAGCAGTCAAGTGACTCCCAGATGATCCATCTAACATGAGCAGCACTGACTATCCATCCATTCCTGTCCCAGCAAGGAATAAAAATGAGGAAATCCTCTTGAACCAATATCCACACACCCCAAAAAGAAACAATCCTGGTTTATCAACACGTTCTTCTGTGCTGCATTGGTCATGTCAAAGAAGAGGCATGTCCTGGACCAGGACAACCAGCTCTTGCTATTTTTACTGCAAGGAGAGTTGGACTCGATGATCCTTGTGGAGCTTTTCCAACTCAAGACACTCTAGGATTCTCAGTGCAAATCCTAAACTGCTTGCTTAGGACACAATCACTCCTCCATTTGCTTGGTTCACAAGCAGCCATACACAAGCCCAGCTTTGAAACCTCCAAGGAAGCACATTCCAGATGTGCTCCTAGTGCAGGTACTTGGCAAACATGAGACAACACAGGGAACATCCACAGTATGGGGAAAGGATGCCCCAGGAGCAGGCTCAAGTCCCAACTGAGCTTGTGCCGGAGTGTCAGTGTGTTTCCTGGCCCTGCTTTAGACTGATTTACCTGAATCTTGGCCAGAAAAGCACAAGCAGAAACCTAGAAGTTGTTTACTTCAGGGGCTGCTCCAAACCCAGAATGGCTAAGCCCAGTCTGGACTGGCTCCATCTCCCACCCTCAGGCAGAAAACAGTTTTGTCCTGTAAACCCTGCTCTGAGGGGCTTCTCTCAGATTACTTCAAGAAGTAAAATTGGGGAAAAAAAAACAAAAAACAGTACAAATAAAAAATCTTGGGAACTGAAGAGCATTGCCAAAAGGTTGGAGGAGCCCCAGGTCCAAGCATGATGGGGCAAGACATGGTTACATCTCAGCAATGTGGGTGCAAACCAGGTTCTACCACCAGCCTCAGGAGCAGGGGTTTGGTCTTTTAGTTCATCTGGTCCAACCCCCTGTTCAAAGCATGGCTAAATCTTGTTAGATCACACTACTCAGGGCCTGCTTCAATTCAGCATGGTGGGATAGAGACTCCCCATCCTCGTGCTTCACCATTCTCTCTGTGGGTAATTCTTCTCACAATCTAATCAGGATTTTCTTTGCAACTTGTTCCTTTTGTTGCAGCCTCCAAGTCTCAACAGGTGGTGAGGGCAGGAAACACAAGCCAAATATTCCTACTGTCCAGGAGAACTACAGTGCCCAATATGCAGCTGATTAATTTTAAGACATACTGCAGAAAGGATAAGCGCCTGATTTCCATAATCCTGCAAACTACACAAACAAATCTAGTAATGTCTTCTGTCTGTACCAATGCACTGAAATGCAGCAGGAAGGCAAAGGAAATGATGCATGCAGAGGTAGGCATGAATCCATAATAACCCCTCTTCAGCTCAAGGAGAAATTATTTAAGAATTCAAGTCTGATGCTGAAAAACTCAGATCCAATCTCTGTTTTACTGCCACTCATATTTATTGTGATTTACTTCAAGCTTTCCCCCAGCATACTTCAAATAAACTGCACTTAACATCTTCCTGATGAGTTACTTATATTTTGACCTGGGAACACCACCAGTGTTGACTTCATCTAAAAGCATATTGCTCTGGAAATAGCCAGGAATAACCAGGAAAGGTTCACCCATGCAGTGCTTTTCTTTTGGGCACAATCCATTCTGGCTGCCCACAGCACCGGAGCCTCACAGAGGAATTTTATCAGCCAAGGCAGCAAGGTAGATGGATGGTTCCTGCCTGTGCACACTCACTACTCTGCTGGGTTTGTTCAAGTGTTACCTGTAGCTTGAGTGTGAATCTAAATTTAGACTGAAAAATGTCTCTAGAGCGTGAGCTTTGTACATATTGATAGAGAATTTTCTTCACATTGTTTATCAAATACACCCACTACATCTGCATAGCCTGGGAATCAGCCAAGGGAAAAGCATGGTTCTTGCTCAAGCCACTGGATAAACTGAACTCTAAAGTTAAATGCCTGTTTAAATACATAAAAGAGTCCTGTCACTCTTTTAAATTTCTCCCTTGGCCTTGCTGTTGCGCTGTCCCCACCCTGCCTGGTTCTGATGGAATGCGTGCTAGAACCAGCAGGATACTGGGACCAATCCCCACCTGCTCCTACACTGAAATCTGCAGTGATTTGCCTCTCCTGGCTCCTGCAGAAAGCAGTTGATGATGAGCAGTCAGGGCTCTGTGGGTGCTGACAGCACCAGGGGCTCCCAAGGGATCCAGGACCATTTAACACTTCTTGTCTGCACTTTTCACCAAGAAAAAGCCAAGCACAAAGGTCTCCACCTTTATCCTTAATGGAGCAGCAGAATATTCTTTAATATGTAAGAGAAATAACCCTCCTCCACTCTTCTGTAGTTCATGAAAAGCTGCTGCTCAATGTATGTGATCAAAGAAAAACTGCTGGTCTAGATATGTGATCCAGCCACGGAACACTGCCTGGCAAATACTGATTTTAGTACGAGCTGATGACACACAGGAATGGAACTGAGACAGAGTAGAGTGACATGAACGATTTTTTAAGTGGCAGGTATGACCATGCCTACTTCAAATACCAAAATACAGTATTTTTTTGCATTGTTGTATCATTACATGCAACTAATTACACTGACTGAGATTTGAAAAAGTGAGGTGGAAAAGGAGTTTCCAAAACTGGCATTAGACAAAAAAGTACTGAGTAACTCCTGCTCAGCTCTGAAAATCTCATCATGGTGTCATGTAAGAAACTTTCAGGCAAGGGATTATTTACATAATTTTTTAGTCAAACACCCTAAAAGAACACACTTCTGAGATCTTAAGATGATATGACACGTTTAACACAACTCACAGCAAGAATTATGAGGTCAACAACTTGGATAATGAGTAAAATTGGTAACTTCTAAAGATCTTCTGAACTTTAAGAACCTTAGAAAGCCTTTAAAAATGTTACAACAGATTAAATGGCAACTTTTAGGGGTTGAAATGTATATCTGTGTGTACTTTTAAGGTATCAACTGATTAACACTGATGTTATCCGGGAATTCATAGTTGCACATACATTAATGGTATTAATAGTTTCATACATGTCATTATTTAACTAAGATACCCAGTAAAGAACAAAATTCTCACTGTTTAGAAGTACTCGGGGCACACATTTGTCCACCTAAAATTTTTGAGAGGCCTGACTGCTCATATCCCTCCAGCACATCTCTACTGTGTGTTTTCTTGTGAAAATCTACAGAAATGAAGCACTGTGAGCCAGCCTGTAGCAAAAACAGCCTCACTGGGGTTCAGGGGTACAGCTCACCTTCAGCCTGAGCCAACTGGGTGACCTGAGGTTACTGGAGGAAGGAGAAGAGGACAAAGAGGAAGTAAAGGGGTAGATATGTCCTCTTTAAGTACTACTAATCCTCCAACAGATTTAGGAGAGTGGATAAGTTTAGTAACTCAAGAGGATCTATTGCTATGCAGAGTTCTCCTCTCTTATTTGATCCATCATTCCTCAGGAACATGGTAAGGACCACGACCTCGGGGAGCAGAGTCACGAAGCAAACACCTGCCCTCAGCCCCCAAAGGGAGGGGAGACAGTCAAAAAGAGTTGGTTGAGAAGTAATGTTGCCTTTTTGGTGGGTAGTTTCTTCATGTGAGGAAACACTCCCTCTCTTAAACTGTCCTTGGGATTGGGCATGAAGAAAAATAGAGGGATAGGCTTAATTCTTTCAATTTCAGGCCTTGCTAACCCTCAGCTGCTTGGTTCACACGTAGGAGAGGCTAAAAGTAAGCTTAATTACAAAGCATAGCTATTTTGTCTTTGAATTTTTAATTCCTTCTTTATCCTCTGCCTCTGTACAAGCTCTAACACAACCTTCAGGTTGATGTGACAGGGTGGGAGTACAGGGTGAGTATCTTTCCCTCTCATCGTGGATCTTCAGCAGGCTAATCCCTTGCCACCCCTGTATTTTTCTTGGCAGTTGATAAGCTTCAAGGGCTTCTGGAATGGTACTAATGTATTACAGTTTTAGCAGTCCTTGATGCAAACCACATCCAGTGCCCAGAATTACCCACTCAACACGCAAAGAAAGTTGGCTCATAGGATTTAAATCCCAGGCATCGCTGGGCAAGTCTCCATCCCCAGCTCATGGTGTTCCTCCAGCTCCTGGCAGGAGACCAGCATTTAGCAGTTTTTCCATAGGGAGGAAGTGCTCAGTTTCTAAAATTTGCAGATATGGCATATTAGCTTACCCCCTTTGCAGAGAACAGGTGGAGCCCTTTCCAGCCAGGGACGCTCGCTGCAGATTTGAGTTTTGCCAGGAGCTGTTGCCAAGGCATCCTTCTTCCAAGCATGAAGTTTACATTACAGTAAGGAAACGGGGACACCAGGAAATGGGACAGAGCAACTTGGCTTGTCTGGCAAGGCTTGTCCAGCAACCAGACAAAATCTGATCTTATCTTGAATGAAACCTCATTATTACAATGGTGTTGTGTTTGCTCTTTCCTCTGAGCACCCAGAATGCACAAGCACCACTGAGCCCTGATGAATATCTGCTCCAGCTGCCTGCCAAGGGTTTGGTTTGCATACCTCCTGGGCATCCCTTGGTTCCGAGATTGGAGGATCAGGGAGGAAAAGGAGACAGATGGGATGAGACTGAGGGTTCAGAGGACTGGGAATCAAGCTCCAAGAGGTGTGAACAGTGTGACACTGCTCACTTTCTATGGGTGCAACACATTTAGCAAAGCCCCAGCCTAGGACTGGTGTTACATTTCACTACATATTAGGTACACACAGGATAACAGCGAGGAGAGCATCTAAAGCCTCACAAATTCCCAAGAAATTACTTGGGATCAGCTGAGAGGAAAAAAAAAAACCCAAACCTTTTCATCTCCACAAGGAGAAAAGTGGTTACAAACCCAGGAGAACACAGATGCCAGGCAGTAACTGCACATCTGCAGTGCTGTCACAGGCACCCACGTGGAGGTGGTTGTTTTCTCCACAACTTGCCCAATTGTTGGTGATTTAACATAAATACAAGAATAGCATTCAGCACAGCTGTTTGCAGAAGAACAACTCTGGTCAGGATGTCAGTGAGAACTATTCAGCAGCAGGGCCACGTCCTGCACAAGGTGCTGGCCCTGCCAACAGCAACACCTGTAACAAGGGGGAACCTGGCTGGGAGCACACAGCACTGCTCCCTGCAGCCCCTCTGAGCCAACAGTCAGTTTACAAATAATACGTCACATCTGCCAGTGTCATATGATCATGGGATAAAGCAGCATGTAGACACTTGGCATCAGCCAGCCAGGAAACCTGTAATAACTGCTGTGGGCTAACTTTGGCTGTATTTAATTCCCTGGTGCTCCTGATGTGGTTGGTTGGGATTTGAGAGAGAGAAGCCATGCATTTGCTCCAGGCACAAGGAAAACGCAGGAAGGGGAAAGCAGAAAGGGCTGCATGCTTGGCTGCTGTGTTATGTGTTTCTACTAGGAATACCCTAGTCTTGTGACAGAACCCAATCTCGGTGACTTCGCCGCGCACAGAGTGAAAATCTCATAATCCTACCGTGTCGGATCCTGGGGTAGCAATCCCCATGGTTCCCACACGGAAATCATACTTGGCAGTTCCGCTTGTCACACATAAATGCGATACGTAAACTGCCTGCCCAGGCACATGCTGGCTTTTGAAATGGAGTATGAGGTGCCAGGCTAGGAGAGGCCATGCTTCAGCTCTTCTTGATTCCTCCAGGAAATACCCATCTCCAGAGCCTCCCAGCACTATGGCACCCCTTGCCCTGTGCAAAATGCTGCTGCTGCTAAATCAGACTGCTAATGAAACCTCCATTATTAATTCTTCTACCAGACTCTGCTCCAATCTAGAAATCAAGTGTTGAACCATGTTTACACACCCAGCCCTTCCCTGACATGGTTTGCTTCCCTCTGTTCCATCACTGATCCAAAATTCTGTAACTCTTGAGTCCCCTGAGATTCTTCCACACAACTGCACATCCATCATTCTTGCACTGATCTTCAGGACTCTTCTCCACATGTGTGCTTAGAAGGCCACTCCATCCTTCCATCTGGTGAAACCACATAAAATTCAGACGGAGAGACCCTCAGAGCAGGGACCATGTGCTACTGCTTGAAGAGCACCCAGCTCTCAACACACCCTAGTGCCAGTCAGGTCCAGAACAGCAAAAGACACACCATGGAATCACTGCAGTTGGAAAATATCTCTGGAGACTCCTAATCTAGTGCCTCCAGTGTCAGCAGGGAATTCTGCTCACCCTTCTGGGCTGTGGATTTCTGTGAGGATTAGCATAAGCATGTGCATATATGTTCATATAGACATACACAGACAGATTTATTCCTTGAAAATCCAGGGAACTTTATAATTGTGGGGAAGGACTAGAAGAACATAGATTTATGCAGCCATTCTGATCCAGACCTGACTCACCTCCACAGCTTTGATGCTTTATGTGCCTAAGCCTCTGGCTTTTGCCTCCTAAATGATGTCCTCATGCTGAAAACCTGATGTAGACTCGTTTGAGTGACAGGGGCTGCACCACCCAGGAGCTACAAAAAACTCTGCATCAGACATGGGGTGAAAAAAGTTGGTATTGTTTAAACAAACCAAGGGGAGACAGCACACTCAAATTACTAAAAGGTTTGCTCTGTGCTAAGTGAAGTGTCAGAGTGAATACAGGCCATCAAAAGCAATAGTCTACAAGCAGAATGGTTTCTGAGTTCATTAAAGTGCGGTCTGAATTCAGCTCAAGACCACCATAAGAGCACCAGCAGGTTTAAGCCCAGCTTGCCACGGTTCCTCCTTCCCAGCCATGTGCTCCCACACCTTGCCTTGCACAGGACCAGTTTCATCCACATTTTCAAAATGTGCCCAGGGAGCGTTGCCTGCCCATGCCGGGTGGGACGTACCTGTCCTTTCCACTGCCTGCAGAGCAGCACAGACCCAGCGACACCAGGGTGAGCTGAGCTCCACCCTCCAGGACTGACCGGCAGCCACAGCCCTCCTTGAGCCAAGATCTACCAGGTCACTCCTTAACCTGAGCTTTGAGAGGGCTTCTTTACAACAACATTTTCTATAGGACTAGTGTAACGAGACCCCTTTGAGAAGCTTTGGAAATGGTTAAAGGGTTCCTGCAAACCAGAGGCCAACGCTGCCACCAGCAGCACCATCAACTGTTACACACTGGGCTGGAAGCACTGGCAGGGCAATTCAGCCATGCTGTCACAGCACAGCCAAAGGGATTAAATGACAAGACTCACTTCTCAACTGTTCTCCTGTCACAAGTCTAAAATACATGGAACAAGGTTAGCCAGGAGATAGAGGGAGTCCATCTTCCAGCAAATGCAAGGCAAGAGTAAATACGTGATGTCAACGCACACCTCAAAACCACAAACAAAGGCAGGGCTGATGACAGCTGAACAGCATCAGGGTTAAATCTGGGAGCACAGAGAGAGGAGTTCACAGAAAACAAAGGGGAAAGCGCTCCCAAAATAGCCTGGCAACTGTCAGCACTCGGACTGTCGGCACTGGAAGGTATGACCTTGCCATGGTGTCCCATGATCACAGCTCTGCTCTAAAGGGGCTTCTGTCAGAACCGGCACTGCCCAAAAATTCCACCTCCAAGTGATCCCTGTATCTCTGGCAGCACAGATTACACTCCCCAGTGATTTGGGGAACAACAAACAGCTCGTACTGCTGCTCCTGCAAAACCACAGAGCTTTTGCACCTTCTCTCTCCTCAGCCTTGGCTTCTGCAGGTCCTCATGCCCTGACACCCTGCACAAGCACTTCTGTACCACCAACCCAGCTTTAAAAATCTTTATGCTTTAAAATTCTTGGCAAATCTAATTCTGAAACAACCACATTAGAACCAGGAGAAACAGGTAAATTCTGTTTTAAAAAGAACAGAGGAAAGGGAGCAAAATGAGATAAAAAGATTAATTTTATATTCTGATTAATTAGATATGGAGGTTCATTTTTTTAACAGCAGTTGAGTCATACTTCTCATGTAAGCAGGAAGAGAAATATATGGATTATGTCACATTTTTCCATTGGAAAAAGCCCCACATACAACGAGAAGTATTCAGCAGTATCCATGTCAGTCATCAAAAGAAACCAACAACAAATCTCTTACAATGATTAGCACAACAAAAAACCCAGCAGAGCACATGGGAAGAGAGGAATACGTGCAAAGGCATAATTATGCCATGAACGTAGCATTTCCAAGATGAAATAGCAGCACGAAATGCCAGGTGGAGAAGTGCTTTGAATAGAAGCCACATTTTGAAACTATTTTGAAACTCCTCACACCTTCATACATGTACTGGGGCCATCAACTTATTTACAGGGACTTAGATGTAAATACCTGCTGAACTAAAGCAGAGATGGATTGGCTAAATGTCTGTGGAATTCTTTCCACTGCCAGGACTCCTGCATGTGCTGCAGTGGTGGTGCCAGTGAGTGCTGAAGCACCAATACTCCACTTGTCCCCGCCTGGGCAGGACCTGCCCTCACCCGGGCAGCCCTCCGAATGCCAAAGCTTCCAGCTCAGCTTCTGTGAAGAAACAGGAGCCACTTTGGAAGGAGAGAGAAGGTCAGCTGGACACTCACGCTCAGTGTTACCGAAACGGGAGGAAAATGGGAAGAAAGCTAACTTGCTTTGCTTTTACTCTTGCCGGGATGACAGGCACAGGCACGCAGCATTGCCAGCTCTTTGCGTCTCCTTGAATATTTCTAATCAAGGAGCATTTTGGCAAACCTAGGAAGATCAGCATGGACCACACAGACATGGATTCACTATGCAAAGAGCCCCAGGGACCAGGGTAAGGTCACAGCCCCAGGGCTACCAGAGCTCAACGAGGGTTTGGACAATGCTCTCAGTCACAGAGTAAGATTGCTGGGGTATCTGCAGGGCCAGGAGTTAGATTCCACGATCTCTTCCAACTCAGGACATTTTATGATCCTATGAACCCCTCCAGCCTCACAGTATTTGTGCTTCCACGTGTCCAGCAACGTGCACTGAATTCACCTCTTATCCAAACAGGGCCCAAGACATTGATTTTCCATTTCCACAGTGCTCCTCCTCTGCAGCTGATTGACTGGTTTGCCGTTTGCATTTACAGCCCACAACACAGCTCTAAACCAGCACCAGGCCATGTGGGACTGACTTCAAAATTCACTCTAGATCATCATTTTACTCCCTCTTTTTCATCATCATCATCCCACTAGCTCCAGCATGATTTTTAATACCCACTCTTTCACCAGCAGAGGCTAATGCTTGGTACCATCTGAGAAGAGCTTGAAATGAGTCCAGTACGTGATCAACTGCCAGCACTAAAAATAAAGTCTTTCTGTCACTAAAAAGCAGGGACTGCCAGTTTTCTGATGGTGTGGAACAGCACTGGCTTTTCAAGTCTCACCAGTTTAGCCATTCTGACCAGTAAGTATGTAATTTCTCTCCCCCTCAGCCAGCGCTCCCTGGCACTAGATCAAGACAGTCTATATAAAACCTTGCCCTTAAATTACTGAAATTTTCATTCCTGCCCAAAATAACTATGTTTTATAATTAGAAAACTCACAAGCATCTCAATCCTGTGTGGAAAATGGAAATTCAGGTACTGCAGATTTGCTTAGCAAAGAAATGGTCAACTAATAATCCTTTGTCCTGACAGGAACTCCATCAGGGGCTACACTGCACTATTTAATGCAGTTCCTAAAGACTTCATTTTCACAACACAAGCAAGTATAGATATAGTTCTGCCATCATCACTACAACACAAATATATCTTAAGCTCCCAAGATGCAGGCTTAGATCAGCTTCAGCCAAACCAAGGTGGTATCCTGCAGCCCAAGGACGGACACTCGCCCCAAAGCCTTGCAGGGCCACTGGTGGTGACTAAGCAGCACGGTATGGCCAATGCCAAATGGGGGCTTTCCTGGTGAATAATGGGGGGGAAAAATGTAAAATCACTTTGTGGACTTTTGGAAAGGTGGTTCCACTCACACCACACCTGCTGGAAGGGCAAGGTTGGGTGGGAAGGCAGGGCAGGGCCCCTCTGCTCTGGCAGAGAATCCTCTACAGGAAGAGCCTCTCCAGGTCTTCTCCTACCCCAGCAGAGACATGGAAAAACAGCTGCAAATGATTTTAGCTACAACTTGGCAAACTAAAGGTGAGATTTGTGTTGCCTAACTATAGACCTCAAAGGCAGACAGAAAAATCTCTGTGGATCACTCCAGGCTTTCTTTAGTCTCTGCCGTGACAGGATTTTGCAGCAGGCTCTGCTGAAGCCAGGGCTGCCCTCATATACCTAATACCCTGCCAGCAGACCCTCTCCCCTAGCAAGGGCACTGACACTCATTTGATACCCCACTGAACAGATCCAGGAGCTAAACTGGCTCATAGTGGGACCAGATAAGCACTTGCCCTGGTATCAAAGGCACATGACAGGAGCAGCAGGAAGGGCAGGACTGAGATAGTCTTAAGCTGCTACATAATATCTTGCTTATGTCAAGACAGACAGCTCATGCTGCCTACAGCCTAGGGAAGAATGGATTTTTCAACACAGAAAGCATTTAAGTCACTCCAAGGCCAGTACTGCTTTCACAGAAACCAGCTCTACCTTACAGACATCCGAGTTCATGTACAAGAAGTTTCATGAACTCCTGCAAATGCCAAAAATGCTAAATTAGCACTAAGTGACTAGAAGCCAGTGGCTGTGAGCAGAAACACCTCAACACAATTACAGGTGAAGAGCAAGAGGAGATTCCTTGGAGGGATTCATTGTCAGTTTATTCACAAACAGACTGCCAAGCCCTTGGTTTCCATGCACATCCCTGTCTTGCTGTCTTGCAGCCACGTCAAGTTTTGTTTCAAGATCTGAATTTTACCTTTGTGGCCAGAAAAAAAAAAGTGGTATGTAAAGAGAAAAACATACAGCCAGTAATTCTATTTCTTCATTTTCCTTTCCAATGTGGCAGCATGCAGGAAAGTTTAAATTTGCTACTTTGCAGTTATATACTCAGTGGCTAAAACCTCTCTAAGGATCAGTCCATGTGCTCTTAGAGGTAAAATCATCCCCAGACAGATGTGTGGCACCTTGTTTGGGCATTTTCCAGTCCCATGTCATTCAAAGTCTTCTCAGTTAAGCAAACAAGAGGTTTTTCTGAGTTTTGCCACTGTTCCTGCTCACACCTGAACAAGAGCCTGGCATCCACCATGGTTCAACTACCACAGTCACTATTCCTAACAGGAAAAGGCTCCACATCAATCAGAGGACACAGAATTTTCTTTGAAGCATAACAACGATGGAGCTGACAAAGAGGAGGCTGGATAAAGAAATAAAGTGATTCCACACTACTCCTGAAAGGCCCACAGCTACGATTTTGCAGCATTTCCATTTCTAGTGCCATCACTGGGGTTTGCAACATCACTTACCACAGTGCAGCTTTAAGGAAATGCTTTCTTTTAAATGCTGCTGAAACCTTGATATAATTAGATATTACAGCAGAAAAGCTAGGCTAGGTATTTTCCCAAAACACAGCAAATAAACCTATCTAAACATAGCAATTTAAGCCTGGACTACAGCTGGAATTTTTAGTGTAGCAGGTAAAGGAGAACACAGGAGTTCATGGTCCTAGGACACAGTCTGCACATCCCTTCACAGAATCCCAGACTGGTCTGGGTCTGAAGGGAACTTAAAGCTCTGAAGCCCCTCTGCTCTGAAGCCAGGCTGGGAGAGCTGGGGGTGCTCAGCCTGGAGAAGAGAAGGCTCTGGAGAGACCTAAGAGCCTCTTCCAGTGCCTAAAGTGGCTCCAGGAGAGGCATGGGCAGGGACACCTTCCACTAGCCCAGGTTGCTCCAAATCCCATCCAACTTGGCCTGGAACACTTCCAGGGATGGGGCAGGCACAGCTGCTCCAGGCACCCTGTGCCAGGGCCTTACCACCCTCACAGCCAAGAACTCCTTCCCAATGTCCCATCAATCCCTACCTTCTGGCAGTGGGAAGCCATTCCCCCTTGTCCTGGCATTCTGGGCCCTTGTCCCAAGTCCCCTTCCAGCTCTCCTGGAGCCCCTTTAGGCACTGGAAGGGCCCCTAGAGTCTCTTAGCCTTCTCTTCTCCAGGCTGAACACCCCCAGCTCCCCCAACCTGGCTCCAGAGCAGAGGTAAATTTTTTCAAGAACTCTCAATACTGGAAAAATACGTATGTTTGAGGATCCAATTTGTATGGGTTTTCAAATGCCAGCCACACTTTCAGACAGAGCTCATTTGCACTTGCCTTTATTCACAGGAAAAAAAGAAGAAAAAGAAATCAATTGACCCTGTTAGGGCTGCTCAGACACAGCAAAGTGTCTTTGGGTTTTTTTATTCCTGTGGGAAACTAAAGCAAATCTCAGCACAGCCACCTACAGTAACAAAATCCTTTATTGCTGGTTTCTGAGCACATTCCATTCTTGCTGCCATCAGCAGTCCAAAGAAAAGGGCAGGGAACTCCATTCTGGTGATGTCTGTGGAAAAGAGAGGTGGTGGCCAACATGGTACAGAGAGCACCGAGCCATTAAAGAAAATGACCCATGGAATAAGGTCACTGCAGAGGGAGAAGAACTGCTTGACTACCCTGTGAAACCCTCACAGGGTAGCTGAGTGTGCCAAGGATGTGGCCATGCACTGCTCCTTGTCAGAGCATGACATCAGATATCTTGATAGTTTGAAAGATGGACACAACTAAGGTGTCAGCTTTCCCCAGTGGCATGAATCACATTTCAAATCTAATCAGAAATCGTGGTCTCTGTGATCTAAGAAATACAGAGCTGATACAAACTTTTATGTGTTCCTCAGAGTAACATAAACCCAGTTATTGCCTCAGTGCTGTGCACATGCTCCGCGTGGCTGAGGTCCTGGCAGCCCGCTCTGAACTCTGCCTGAGTGCCCCAACAGGACTTGCACAGTGTCACACAGATGGCAGAGGCTGAAGAAAGGTCGCAGCCAGAAATGGTGAGAGCAATGAATGCATCCAGTAAAGGGAGGGCTGGCAGCAGAGCAAACTCCCCACCTCTGTAACCACCAGGAGCACCAGCCAGGCAGCTGCCTGGGCTTACGGGTGAACCACAGCCCTTACTCATCCCTGAAGTAAATCAAAACCTGGTGGAAGTCCAGCTGGAGAATGGTGAATTCTCTGTTTATTGCACTGTGTCTCCTGATCACGAGTCTGCCCTGCAGGTTTGTGGCACAGGACATCCTCAGGAACAGCGTACTACAACCTGGATGGCGAACAGGAGAATTAAGGAGAGGGCAAGGTTTGTCAACAATGCCCAACTGCCAGAGGCATGGAACAACCTCTCGTCTGAGTGGATCACCCCAGTCCAGACAAAGCCACCAAGTTAATCAGAGGGATGGAGCACCTCTCCTGTGAGGAAACGCTGAGGGAATTGGGATTGTTCAGCCTGGAAAAGAGAAGGCTTCAGAGTGACCTAATTGTTGCCTTCCAGTGCCTTAGAAGAATTTATAGGAAAGATGGGGCAAGACTATTTACAAGAGCATGTAGTGACAGGACAAGGGAGAATGGGTTCAAATTGAAAGAGGGCAGCTTTAGATCAGATCTTAAGAAAAAATTATTTACTGTGAGGGAGGTGAGGCCCTGGAACAGGTAGCCCAGGGAAGTTGTGGATGTCCCACTTCTAGGGGTGTTCAAGGCCAGGCTGCATGAAGCTCTGAGCAACCTGGTCTAGTTGAAGGTGCCCCTGCCCATGGCAGAGGGGTTGGAACTAGATGGGTCTTCAAGGTCTCCCTCCAACCCAAAGAATTCTGTGAATCTATGGTTTCTGCTGAAAAGTAGAGACAAAAAACATCACACAGGAAAACTTTCAGAGGGATCAAAATGCAGACCCATCTCTGTGCCAGCTGTGAAGGAAGAGCTCAAAGGAGGAAGCAGTGAAATGATCCTTGGGAGAGCAATCATGTGTTTGTCTCACTGCAACATGACCGCACACGCCCATGACCATGTGTGCACCCCTGGTTGCAGACTGAGTTTCCAGCTTGAAGCAAAAGCAAGGCCACGAGGAGGTGGATTTCAGGCACAAGTCTGGGCAGGTGGTGATGGCCATGGGATGCAGGTGAGTTCCCTGCTGCAGGCATGGCAGGGGAGGCTCCAGAAACTCAATGGCTTGGAAGAGGAGCTGGACAGCAGGATTGCTTGGGCAGCACTCCCAGAAACCACATCAAGGTTACATCTATCAGAATCAAGGAATCTTCTGAGCAGGAAGGGACCCACAAGGAACATCCAGTCCAACTCCTGGCCCTCACAGACACACCAACAATCCTTGTGCATCCCTGAGAGCATTGTCCAAACACTCCTGGAGCTCTGGCAGCCTTGGGGCTGGGACAACTCCCTGGGGACCTGGGCAGTGCCCAGCACCCTCTGGGGGAAGAACCTTTCCCTGGTATCCAGCCTGACCCTCCTCTGGTGTAGCACCAGACAAATGGACAAACAGCAAGTGTGTCACTATATGACTAAGAAGATGCAAAGAAAGAAAGTGATAAGTGAAGAAACTCCTGGAATGGAGAAAGGGAAAGATTTCACCAAACCTAAGAACCACTAACCTGCTGGGGTCACATTAGTGGATGGTACAATGCAGAAGAGCAGGTGTATAAGAAAATGTCATATTATGGAAAATATCCACCAAGGCTTTTACAGAGGGAGGTCATGTGACAGAAAGCCACTGGAGTCTTTTGAAAGGTAAATAAGCATGAAGACACAGAAGGTCCAGATGACACATGACATTCACCTCAGATACATGACATGACTTTTTGGGTTATCCTGTGCAGAGCCAGGGCATGGACTTGATGACCCCTGTGGGTCCCTTCCAGCTCTGGAGATTTTCTAAAGGATTCTCCACAGGCCCCTCATTGTGGCTCCTGAAGCCACCGAGTTGCCCAGGTAAGAGGGAAGATCCTTGCACAATTAAATGTATTTTCCTGATGAGTAGTCCAGAATATGAGATAGATCTTCCTGGAGAGCTCTGCAGAAAGCTCTCTCCCAGGGTCTGTGCTACCAGATGTGCTACATAAAGGACCTGAAGAGGAAGTGATCAGTGAGGTGAAGTTTGCTGGTGAAACTATTCAAGGCTTAGAGCAAAGGACAAACTTAAGGAATCTTACAGTACTGAGCAACTGCTGATAAAACAGTAGATGAAAAGCAGTGCAGATCACTGCAGAGTGAATCACAGGCACAAAATACACCCAACAAAACATAACAAAATAAAAGGCTCTGAGCTTATTACTGACTTCAGGGAAAAGCTCTTAGGATTATAACAAATAGCTGTAGGAAAATATCAGCTCCAAGCTCAGAAATCAAAGCAAATTCTAGAAATTACTTGGAGCGGAACAAAACAAACCATAAAATATCATTAGGCCTCTATATAATGCAACAGATTTTCAGTATCATAACAAATTCTAGTCTCCACAACTGAAAAATGTACAAGACATGAATAGGACATGAATGAGAAAAAGCTCAGCTAAAAAAATGAAAAAAAAAACCCAAAAAAAACCCCAAGAAACAAAACCCACTCCCAAAAAAACCCAAACAACTTGCCCCATTTTCCAATAGCATTTCTTAAGGATTTTTGTGGCATCACACGTAAGGTTTATGCTATTTCTAGGGAACCACAGAAATAAACTCCTTGGGGACAACAAACTGGCTGAAGAAAATTTCAGAAAGATAAAAAGAGAACAAGCTGTAAAAGGCTGGGGAAACTAGGATATTTGTTCCACATTTGCTCCCCACAGCTGCTACCCCGACCCACTGCAGCTACAGCAGGGATGGGGCTGGGTGGGGAATCCACAGCCTGCAATTCCCTGGACCTGGGGGAACACTCCTCCAAAGGTCTCACCAGCACAGACTAACGAGGCCCAGCTCTGTCCCTCCTGTTCAGCAAGAAGAGAATCAGAGATTATGTTTTACTGGTGTGAGATGAAACCAAAGCAGAGAAGGTGGAGAGCTCCAGAGAGCAGAGCCCAGCCTTTCATAAACAGCCTTACAATGAAGCAAAATAGGAATATTCCTCCATTTAGGTGGGAGAATCTCAATGTAAAACAAGCACATAAAGGACACAGCACTGGGGAATCACTGAGGAGGTCAGAGCAGCCCCAGCACTGCTGTGCTGCAGCTCCCACGCTGCCTCCTGGGGGTCTCACCACAGCACTCACTAATACATTGTTATAGCATCAGTGACTGAGAGCATTACTTTTAATCCAGCATTTCTATGCCCTCCTCTCCATCCCCAGGAGGTAACCGAGGGCTGGCTGAATGACTCAGTGTGCTGCTGAAGCAGGAAGCACATCACTCGTGGTTCCAGCTGAGCCTGCCATGCACTGGGGCTTCTTGCCTTCTGTGGGAGGTGCAGACAAGTGCTTTGTGAGGATGTTTAGGAAGGGATTAATTAACTGTCCTTCCTAAAAAGCTCTGTTAAACCTGGTCACGTCTCAGTATAGAGGACAGAACTAGAAGGGCTTCTGTGACCTCTGCCAGCCACATCTGGAACTCTCCAACAGCAACCATCTGCCCTCACCACTGAGACAGCCCAGTCTGGTTTGTGGGCAAACAGCAAAAGGCCGAAGACGCGGCAGCAGAAGAGGTGCAGCTTTCAGCATCCTACCACAGGAGGAGAATTACCCGAGCACTGCTCCAAGAAGCCAAGGCATTAGGAAACAAGTTTAAACAAACTGGGAAAGAGGGGAATGGTTAGAGACTGAGACCAGACCAGCACAACACATTAGTAGGATGGGGGTTGTCATCGTCTCCCAGGCTCCAGGGAACAGGACAAGAGGGAACAGCCTCGAGCTGTACCAGGGGAGGTTCAGGTTGGACATCAGGAAGAATTTCTCCACAGAAAATGTGGTCAGGCATTGGAAGGGGCTGCCCAAGAAGGTGGTGGAGTCCCCATCTCGGGAGGTGTTTAAGGACCAACTGGACAAGGCACTCAGTGCTCTGGGCTGGCTGATAAGATGGTTGGTCAAAGGCTGGACATGATGATCTTGGAGGTCTTTTCCAAACTTAATGGTTCCATGACTCTATGTTTAAAATAAATAAATTATAAAAAGAAGCTACTAGCTTTGTCAACAATAGGTATCACCCAATCTCCACGACTCTGAAGGTTTGTTTCATCACCACAACACTGTAATTTAAAATATGCAGGAGTTCTTGTTTAGGCCAGGGCTTGAACTGAAATTCCAAGCACATTTTACAGGAAGCCGGGTGTGCTGTCAGCACATGGATCCCCTCCCAAGGACTACAATCAATGTTTTATTCCTTGTTCACTTTCTGCAACACTGGACAATTTTCTTACAGATTAACAGCACCTAAACTAAATGGAAAAGAAGGGATTTTGAGGACTGAGTTGTAGACTGTAGAGAAGCCAATACTCGGAGTAACTGTAAGACAGGATTTGGCCTTAAGCACAGGGCTCCTTCTATAGCAGCTATTAATATAAGGGAACAAAAATAACTCTTGCAATATGCTCTGAAGTTCAAACCCTGGCTCTGCTGCTGTACAGGCTGGCACAGCCCTGAAGTCTCTCATCGAGAGACAGACACATTTACCACTTATCTTTTTCAGCACGAGCAAAAGCTTGTTCAGAATGACTCAAGTGATATTCATTTAAAAGCCAAACCATTTGCAGCTGTGAAGGTCAAATTCTGTTTGTCAATCACCCAAGAATGGAAAGAAAAGCCAGTGCAGTTGATGAGGAAAGAGGAAATCCATCCCTTGCATGAACACCTGGACACTGTGTTCAGTCAGATGTATCAGTTCAGTCTACTATGAGCCAGGAAGAGAAAAATGCTCAAAACCTCCTGGATTAGCAAGATGATATCCCACACATATACAGATTCTTTCTAGTTTAGAGGACACTGTGAAATATAAACTTCATGACACTGCAGCAAGTTACCAAAAAATTCAATAAAATTGCCCACTAAGCCCAAAGCAGAATTGCCACAATTTCTGCAAGATAGTACTATGAGCCCTCTAAAAAGCATTGGATTTTAATTTTGAAACTTTTGCTTTAACATTTGAGAAGGTTTTTGTCCTTACTAGTTTTTCCTCATCTTATTTTCTCTTCTTGACTCTCATCTGCAATAAATAATGTTTTTTTTAATTGCTCTTTGTGTCTTCCACCCATCCTATAGCTTGGCAATCCAGAGCTTAACTTACACAGTTAGAATTGTACCCACCATGCAGATTCTGAACACATTGAAATTTTTGGCATGAGGTGTGTCCTAAAGCAATTAGTTCCACAGCTGAATTTTATACTGGACGAGAAAAAGTATTTGTTTTAAAACTCTGATGTCCTTAAATCCCTCCTTGTAGGAAAACCTGAACATGTCTAATGCCATTTTACATATAATTTTGGAATCTGTGCTATCTGTATTATGCTATCTGTGCTTGTGGCTTTCTATCAGTCAGAAAGAATCACAAAGTTTTGCTCTTTCTTAGTATAGAACCCAATCCATTACTTTGATCCCTTGGCTGTTATTTCCCATCTCTTTCCATTAACTAGATTTTTTTTTTTTTGAGATAGTAGAACGAGAACTGCCAATACTAATCTACACATGGGCACAATACAAGCTTTTCCAGCCCATGACAGCTGGATTGGAAGCCACTATTTCCCCATAAACATTACTCCCCATTTACAGATCAAATTTTGCCAGCCACTTTAACAGTGAATTGGCCAGTGTAGACACCCTTCAGGGCCAGCTCACACTTCACTGTCTTGACTGTGCAGGAACCTTTGCAAACTGTGACCTCGTTCTATTCCCTCTCCTGTCTCACACTCACATAAAGGTGTGCAGAGCAGCACAGACTCCTGAGGACATGCACAGGACAACTCTTCTTCCTCCTGCAAACTGACCCTTTATTGCCAGCCTTTGTTTTCTCTCTTTCAGACAGTAATTAATAAAACCTCTTTATTTCACAACAGCTTTGATTCTTAGAGTTTCCACAGAGGGATGATGTCAAAAGTGTTTTGGAAATCTAAACACACCATCTCAACCAGATTTCTCCTCTCCACATGCTTGCTGCCTGTTTTGGGTTGATCACTTCCCAGGCTCTTCTTGGAGTCCCTTTTGGAAACTGTCACTTCCTGCTGACATCCTCCAGTAGCTGCTTTAAATGATACATCATGCACAATGGATGCTCAGTGACTTTATGTGCCAGTTCCAAATGATGCTGAAGACCTGACACTTTTCATTTGTCTGAGCAGTTCTGGAACCTGTTCTGTCAATACTACAGTTTGAGAAACCTCAGAAAGCTGAATTTTAATTTTTATCTTAAAATATCTTTGTACAGGAAAGACTGACAGCACACAGCCCTGGTATCACTGAGAAAACACTACAAAACTATTCAGCACACAATGTCAAAAGTGGGACAGATTTGTCATTTGAAACTATTTTGTTGAGCTGTATCCAAGACTCAGATTGTCCCAATACACTCAAAAAAAAATCCCCCAGAAATAGACACTGTGTGCTCCCTGAATAGAGCATGTACCTATTATAGTGATTTATGATAGAGAAGAGAATGCACACAGGCCACAACATACAAAAGATGGTATGTCACAAGGAACAATGTATCGTTCTTTCCATTTTGAAATTATTAGGATTTAAATTCCACTAGATGATCACTTTTCAATTTTCTTCATTGGAAGTCCCATTTCATAGATCCAGTGTGTAGATGTTTGCAGAAGTACTATTTGTCTGCAGCAAATATGCTCATCCTCCTGTACTCACCTCTTCCCTACAGCCCACCTTCCACATCCATGTGAATGGGAACAGGGAAGAGGTGCAAACCCAGGAGAGGTGTGGGTGATCTAACCTGAAATTTGGGAAGTCCATGGCCAGAGCCTTTGCACAGAGGGCTGACACATCAATACCTGAGTACCTCTGTCTACAGCAGTATTTTGGGTGCAGCTCAGATCGCACTGGGGATCACAGAATCGCAGGATGCATCAGGTTGGAAGGGACCCCAGTGGCTCATCTGGTCCCACCTCCCTGCTCAGGCAGAGCACATGGCTCAGGATTATGTCTAGATGGGTCTGCGATATCCCCAGGGAGGGGGACTCCACACGCTCTCTCGGCAGCCTTTTCAGGTCTAGGCCACTGCCCAGAAAAGAAGTTCTGCCTCATGTGTAGGTGGAACTCCCTGGGCATCAGCTCCCGTCCATTCCTCGTGTCAGTGCTTGGGTCTCAGGGAGCAGAGCCTGGGCCCTCCCTGCAGACACTGACAGACAATGAGATCCCACTTCAGCTGTCTCCTCTCGAGGCTGAACAGCCTCAGCTCCCTCAGCCTTTCCTTGGCAGGGAGATGCTCCAGGCCCTTTCTCATCTCCGCAGCCTCCGCTGGCCCCGCTCCAGGAGCTCCAGGTCCCTCTTGACGAGAGAGGTTGTGTCCTGAGGAGTTCAGACCCGGACACAGCACTCCAGATGTGCCTCACCGGGGCTGGGCAGAGGGGCAGGATCCCTCCCTGATCTGCTTCCCAATACACCTCAGGACACCACTGGCCTTCTTGGCTCCCAGGGCACCTGGATGAAAAATGGACCCCC
This sequence comes from Anomalospiza imberbis, assembly GCF_031753505.1. NCBI lineage: Eukaryota > Metazoa > Chordata > Aves > Passeriformes > Viduidae > Anomalospiza > Anomalospiza imberbis. The sequence goes on from NC_089706.1 coordinate 6,153,524, forward strand.
GAGGACCTGGGGAGAACTCTACTGCCTTTCAGCTTTTCACTGAATTAATGAGATTAAGTTACTAGAGGGTCTGGGAAACAAGTGGCAGTGAGTAGGCAAGTGACATCGGGCTTGGCACAAGCTCAAGAGCTCCAGGGAAGCTTCAAGCCCCAGAGCAGCACTTTGGTCCAGAAAGCATGTGGGCAGCCCTAGAGTAGCACCTGGGGATGCCCAGGGGATGCAGAGCAGCCAACACATGGTGGAACTGCCCAGGAACAGCAAACAAACAGTCCCACCCAGGACTATCCAAAGGAACACAGAGCCACAAGCTGTCGAACAGGGCTGTTATCCTCAATGGTTCCTTCCCCTCCTAGCCAGAGGTTATTCCACTTGGTCCAAGAGAGGGACTGCAGCTGCCAATCCCTGCTCTCCCCTCACTGTCCTCACTGTCCTGCTTGCTGGTCTCCAAACCACAGGTGCCACTGACTCCTACCAACCAGCCTAGTTTCCTCACCCACTGGCAGAAGCAAGGCTTTGCCTGCCCCAAGCTTTGACACTCAAAGCTACTCAAACCCAGCTCCCCAGGGTGGCACATGCATCAGCAGGGCACATGGGACTGACTTGTGACAAGCTCATGGAGTGCTGAGCTTAAGCAAGTGGGACTGAGACATTCTTTCTGCAAGGACCAAGCTGAGCCTGCTGACTTACGGCTGTTCAGTCTTGAGCAGCTATCGCTCAGAGGCTGGTCATCCTCCTCAGAGCCTAGCCCCTACCTGGTGCCTCTCCTGCACTCCCTTCCCTTATTCAGACAGCACTGAGCAACACTTTATATCTGAAGTGCAGCAGTGATTAAATTGGTAGCTGGACTGAAAGTAGAAAGGGCTCCACTAAAGTGGGCTCAGAAACCAAAAATGTCTGTTCAGCTTTAGAGCATTTCCTACAGTGTCAGCACACTGTAGCAGTGAGAAGCATTCCTCAGCAACTGGAAGGAACTGCTAAGCCCATTAATAAAATTAAGACAGTCAAGTTCGATAAGAGAATACATCCAACCTTAGGAACCACTGATCTCTGTGCTGCAGGATGGGGAAGAAACATTTACCAAAGTGGTAGGAGAAAGCAGAAATCCCCAGTCATCACCTCTCCTGGGAGACATGACCTGGTGGCACTTCTGATTGCGTGTCTGCTCCTGAAGAAAAGAGGTCACGACATGCCTTAGAACTGAACTGCTGCTGACAGACAAGCCACTTGGAACTGATGGTGAAGTCGCTGTGCAAGTTTGCACCAAAAAGCAGGGAAGGCACCACAGGTATGACACAACAGCAACTGCTCACTGTGTTCCTGCAGGACTGAATGCTGAAGAACTAGGAGACAAGTCAAGTGGAAAGAACATCTCCTATTTCTCTCCTGACAGGAACTTCACCATGAAACTTACATTTTGTAGAGGGGGGATGGGGAGAGGCAGGGCAGGGCTGGTGGAGGGGAAAATCAGGGAGATAAGGAAATCAAGAAAATGCCCTACAAATGGTTAGTTTGTGTTCACAGGAGTTTTCCAACCCTGCAAGTGTCCAAGGCCAGGTTGGACAGGGCTTTGAACAACCTGGTTTAGTGGCAAATGTCCCCGCTATGGCTGGAACAAGACGATCTTTAAGGGCCACTCCAACCCAAACCATTCCATAGTTCTGTGATTCTAGGAATGTCTTACAGTCACTGCAAAGAGTCAGAGGCAAGTATGGCTGAAGCTTCCTGCAGGCCCACAACTCCAGCAGCACTTCAGATGACAGCCCTGGTCCAACAAGATGGACACGTGCTCGAAGGAACGGACGAAGTGCAGGTCCCAGGAAGCACAGACTTGTCCTGTTAGCTCCACTGTGCAGCACCAGAGCCCCGACCCAGGGAATGAGGGGCAAGGAATGACCATGGACCACTTTTGAGACCAGGTGCAATGCAGACATGGCTAAGAGGGAGCTGGTTGATGTCACTGCAAATCACTGTCAACTTTCAAAGGTCATGGTGACAAAGGGAGGCCTGATGACATGTGAACATCATCCCACCACGTTAGAAGGATTCAGGGAACATCAGCATCTCAGTCTCACTGTAGCCCCTGGAAAGGCTGTGTAGTAAATCTTCCTGACAGCCATTTCTAGCAGGAGGTGGAACAGCCAGCATGGGTTTACCGGTGGCAAACCTTGCCTAAACTTGATTGCCCTCCAAGCTGCCTGTGTGGAGGACAGGAGAGCAAGTGTAATACACCTTTGACACCATCTCTGCCAGTGTTTTCAACAAGCAGGAGCTGGACTGCAGAAGCAGATGACTGATGTTGTTGAGAATATCAAATTCAAAAGCTGTACAAAGTCCAGCCAGCAGCTGATTACCAGCAGCATCCCCCAGGGATGATACGGGGTCAATACAAATCCATGTCTTCATTAACAAACTCAATTAACACCAATTATAGGACAGAGAGCACTCTCACCAAGTCTGCAGATGATATCAAAGTGCTGGCATGGCTGGGGCAGGAGATCCTTCTCAGAGGGATTTACATAGACTGGACAAAGGGACTGATGGAGAGTTTATGAACTGAGGCACACAGTGTCCTGCCCCAGGACAGAATAAGCTCTTGCACCAGCAGAGACTGGGGCAGCTGGCTGTAAAGCAGCTCTGCAGCAAACAACCTGCCAAGTTCTCAGGGAGAACAAGGGGACAGAGGACAGACAGCCACAAAAAACTGCTTCTACAGACCATCCATACAACTGTCTGGAAGACTCTGCAACTCAACAGTGACTTTCTGCCTCTCAAAAGCCTTTGAAAGGGTCCCTTTGAACACAACTTCTATCTTTCAAAGCCTTGCAGGGTACACAGATTCCCCTAAAAGGGTATGATGAGAACATCAGCCCACACTAAGTTGAGCTGGCTGAAGCATGGAGCAGATCAGTCGGCTTCCTGAGAACACAGGGAAGGAGCATGAAGCCAGGGAAGAACTGAAAGCCAGGATGGAACCAGCTTTGAAGGTTTAACCCAGACATTGTCTCCTGTGGAAGCAAGTCAGCAGCTCTTTCTAACTCTGTTCTAGAGAGCTATTTCAGCCCAGAACTCATAATTCTGCTTGAAATATTTGCTGCAGACTCTTAAAACCCGTATGTTGCATAAAAAAATTGAAGATGCTCTGGTAATAGGCTAGAACATAGCATTTCACTGCCATCAAGTTGCTTTGAAAGCATCTTGGCCAGTGGAATATTTTTTGGTAACACAAATGATTACATTAAAACAACATGTCAGTCACACCAACATCACTTGTGATATTCATTAAAAGGCTCAAGTAAGGGCCTAGGTTTCATTATCACAGAAACTACTACTGGCATGTTCACAGCACTTGAAAAAAAAATTAAATCACATAGTTGGCAAGTGTGAAGTTGGTCACAGGTGCAGTCAGACTCCTACCCAGGCTCAGGATGTGCACCTCTTCCTGAACATGTGTTTGTTCTGCTAATGCAACCAGTTGCTCAGATTTAGGTGCTATCCACAAAAACACCAAAGCTGTCTATGCCGAGTGCGTCATCTCACGTACAGAAAACACAGAGCAAATGGGGTAGAAAAAATGCTGTTGGCATAGGCAGGGTCTCTGCTAATGATGTAACTCAGAGCAATGACATAAATATATACATACACATATATATTTGGGTATACCAAAACAATTAAAGCAAGCCACAGCACACACAGCCAGCTGTGTTCGAGCTCCCCTGTCCCACCGATCTTCTATGGGGGAAATCCCCATTTACATGTCTCACATAAAATATCAAATTGTCAGAGATCACAGAATCCCAGGCTGGTTTGGCTTTGAAGGGAACTTAAAGTTTATCCAGTTCCATTCCCTGCCACGGGCAGAGACATCTTCCATTAGACCAGGTGGCTCCAAGCCCTGTCCAACCTAGCCATGGACACTTCCAAGAGTGGGGCAACCACAGCTCTTTGGGCAACCTGTGCCAAGGCCTCCCCACCCTCACAGGGAAGACTTTTCTCCCAATATCCAATCTAAACCTCTTCCCTTTTAGCTTAAAACTGTTCCCCCTTGTCCTATTGCTATCTGCCTGTGTAAAAAGCTACTTTTTAAATAAAGTTCCTGCTTTTTAGAATTGTCACTCAAGATCATTCATAATAGCTGTTTTGGGTAATCCAGGAAACAGCTATAACAGGATTTTGAAATCCATATGAATTGAAATCCTGGAAGATGAAGATGCTTCATACTTTGACTTCAGAATGAACCCAGCAGCACTTCTGGATGCTTCAATTCAAGCACAAAGCCCCTGTGAACTGGGAGCAGCTCCCTACACAGGCAAACCAGCTTCATGCTGGTTTACATTTCCTCTGGGTGATGCTGCTCTATTACAGGTCCAAACTAAACAGACAGAAGCTAGGTATGGGCAGAGCCCACACACAGTCACCTCATTTCCCTAAACCACTGCTAGAGTCCCCTCCCTAAGCTAGCACTTGTGCTTAGACAAACTGGACTAGGACTTGCTGCTATCCCAACGACCATCAGGCTTTGATACAAAATTGCATTAACTGATACATCAGGGAATGACAAATTATAAATAGGAAGTGGCTTCAGAGAGATTCCAGAAATGGATGGTGAGCAACCACTGTGGCAAATCAATGCTCTGGCTCAGGGGATCAGACAGGACCAGCTTTAGTTTTACCCTGAAAAGGCAGTGACACATAAAAAGCTAATGGCAGGTGGTCACTCTGCATTCTGTACATCTCACAAAGATTTATGAGCAAGGCTGAATGCTGGAAAAGCAACACTGAAGCTGCTTGTGTCCCTCTGCAAGGTCAGCTTCTTGTATTATAGAAACATTTCCAGTGAAACTCCTAGAAGTTAGGAGTGCTCTATTTCGTCCTGCCACAGGAAACAAGCTACAAAAATCCCAAACAAATCAGCATTAAAGAAAAAGAAATCATACCATTTACTCTTAAAGAGTGAATTTTCAGTTATTTTGGTTGTTTTTAGAGCAGCAAAGACTATATTTAAACTTAAGAGTTTAAAGCTGGAAGGTGACCGATTTTTCCAAAATTTGTTTAACAGTAAAATATTTAACAAGAGAACACACAGATGTATTTTCTAAAATACTGATCACTCGTAAGCACTGCACATTATAATTATTATGAATGAAAACTGGCATGAAAAATTATGTAGGTGTCTACATCAGGAATTTTCATGTCCTTGATTGTCAACAGCTTGATGTGAACAGAGAAGCCTGACTCCCGGGATCTGCCTGTTAGCAATGTGTGGTATTGTGCTCATTAGCCTGGAAAAGCAGAAAAGCAAATTTCCTCTGAAAAACATTTGAAGATTTAGGTATTTAAGAAAGGTTGTGTTCCACTACAGTGAGAGGTGGGACATCTCAGGAGTGGAGAGAGGAAATAAAATTTGGCTCCCTGAAGCTGTGCAGGTTGAAGCTTCACCTCACAGCCACACTCTGGGTCCCACTGCTTCCATTCCAAGTTCACAGCAGCTTGAAACATCTCTGCACAGGCCTGGATAGACTATACTCCCCATGAGCTTGTTCTTAAGTCCACTCACGCTAAAGTGAGCCCCATGAAAATAGGCACCTAAATCCCCACTAAATCGTTCTTTCACAGAATCACAAACTGGTGTGGGTTGGAAGGGACCTTAAAGTTCATCTCACTGAACGCCCTGCCATGGACAGGAACACCTTCCACTAGGCCAGGCTGCTCAAAGCCCTGTCCAACCTGGTCTCAAAATTTTTAGCAAGTGAAGTTTTCCTGCTAAGACCCACGGCCCAGCTCCTCGGGCAAGCTGCACCTTTCCTCCCCGTGCAGATCAGTTTGCTGCAGCCCAAGAAAGGAGATTGCAGGGACAGCTGTGGCACCTCCCTTTAGAAGGACAGCTGAAAATAAACTGCAGACTCAGATCCCAGGATTTATACTGGGCACCCTCACCGTGCTGGGACCATACCATCGTCACTAGGTCAAAAGGTTCACTCAGCTGGGGATCCTGTCACTGCATAGCAGGGGCTGCCATTCCCCTGAAAGTCTCTGGGTTTCTCTTTCATTCTTTACCCCAGCCCTCTGCACAAACACTTAAAAAAAAAAAAAAACAAACATGTTTCAGAATATTTAATGCTCCACCTGCTCTCATTTGTATTCAAAAGTTAGAAATAATAAAATATCAATTTATACAACCACTTATGTAATATTCCCCTCTCCCAACCTTCTTAAAACTGATTGCTCTAATATGCACAGTCTGACAGGCCTTTTTTGACTCATGGTATATAATAATCCTCAACTGGGAACCAGCATACCAATTCAGAAGTTCTGTATTTTAATAATAGTCAGTTATTATCTCAGTATATTACAAAACACAGCACTTGCGATGTCTCACAAGCCCCACAGTACGTACTCTGAATTCTCAGTCTCTAAAACTGAAATAGAAACAGATCCTGGCCCAAACACTCCCTGTTAAAATAAGCAAAAGATATTATAAATTGCAAAAAATAATGCCAGGATGATGGGAGCTTCATATAGGTTACAGCAGAGAGCTCTGCACATAAAAGTATGAATGTTTGAGCACAACCACTGAACGCTTCCAGCCATGCCAGCAGGAGCTGCAGTACCCTGTGCTGCTGGAGCAGGGACTGTCCAGGCACTGCATTCATTGCTAATTCCTGCATTTCTGCTGAGCTGGCTTTCAATCTTATCAAGCCATGTTGATTCAGACAAGTATGCAGCATGGAAAACTTGTCTCCATCTCTGATGCAGGCTCAAGAATTTCATCTGCACAAGTCAGAAAGCCTTCAGCACACATTAGGCACAACAAACTTTCCCTAAAATACCTTTGCTTTCCAAATGAGCTTTCCATGTGAGGCCAGAACTCCAGACTGCCTAGCAGCTACAGTGGAGATGAGAACTTTTCCACAGGCAGTGCTAAGGGACCAGGGTCAGCACTTCCAGCTGCTGCCATGAAGGAAGTTGTTGCTGAAAATCCCACCAGCTCCCTTGCTCAGTGTTTATGGGGAGCAGCGGAGCCTGTCGCATGGAATCACTGGGTAGGATAAACAAAGGCTGAGGAAGGAAGCAATGAAGATGCACATTTCCCCTCCCAAATACCCCTCTACTTACTAAAATGCAGTTTCCTCCCAGGCACCCAGTATTGAGTAAATGATGTGGTTGTCTTCGGTTTCCAGAAGCCAAACCAACCAGTTGAAAGTGCCCCAAACCAAACCAGGGGAAGGTTTCCTGCCCTGCTGCCAGGAGTAGCAGCTCTCCCAGGCTCTAACTGCAGCTCAAGGTTAGTTTGTGTAGTCTACAGTTAATTCTGCCCACTCAGGAGATTGCTTGGAAATAGAGATGCAAGGGAAAGACAACTGAATCCTTGATGAAAACATCAAGGCAAAACAGGGACTGAGTAAGCCAAAAGGAAGAAAATAAAAGCATGAGGTTGATAAAACAACACTTCAGATTTTAACTATTTTGTCTCATAAATTCCTTGTGTATTGTAGGCATTTTCCAAGCTTTCTCACTTTATTCTGAGCCCTGTCGGATGGTACATGCTACTAAATTCCCATTTATAAATGAAACCCAAAAACCCCATTCCACTAGCGATCAACCCTATTTTTGACAGTGCCATATTTCACTTTGATGAGCAGTGTTACATGCAGCACAAGAAGACTGCAACTTTTATTTTTCCTGGCAGAAGAACACCTTCAGAAAGGAACTCTGCACAGCACAGTGGGAAAGGTATGACTCTCCCTAGATAACCTTCTATTCCAGGAATGAATGTATTTTTAGGCAATGCAGCCACCCAAACTTAAAAAATGCAGCCTGATTTATGATGCTATCATCACCAACTTAAAGATCAGAAGGTGAATTACCTTAAACCACAGCTGTGATGCCCCAAAGATGAGGCACCTGAACATTCATTCCAGGGTTATCATGCCCCTGTAAGTTGTGTTATCTCCTCACCTTTCAAGGCACAGACTGGCTGTTACCTTTTGGTGATTAAGAAATTTTGTATCCTGAGAAGGGAAGGGAGCTGGGGAATGGGCTGGAGCACCAGGAGCAGCTGAGGGGCTCAGCCAGGAGAAAAGGAATATCATGGAGGCCCTTCTGGCTCTGCACAACTCCCTGACAGAAGCGGGGAGCTGGGGGATCTCGGGCTCTGCTCCCAGGGAACAAGGATGAGAGAGAACAGCCTCAAGATGTGCCAGGGGAGGTTCAGGTTGAATCTTATGGAAAAGTCCTTGCCAAAAGGGTGGTCAGGCCCTGGCAAAGGTTACCCAGCAACATGATGGAGTCACCATCCCTGAAAGTGTTCAGAAAGTGTATAGTTGTGGCACCTAGGGACATGGTTTGGTGCTGAACATGGAAGTGGTGGGGGAATCCTTTCCTCCTTCCCCTCTCAGTCTCCAGATTTTGTTCCAGTGTTAGCACCTCAATGACTCTTCCAATAGTCTCCAGACTGCTGTGATGGGGCAGAGTGCTCTCTAATATCTCTGTCTGGTTTCTGGACTGTCCAAAAATTCTGCTGCTTCCTGCTTTGTTACAGCTGAACAAAATCTGTAAGAGAAAACTGCAAACTTGCTGAGCAGCAACTGAAAATTGCCCAAACCTTTTGACACAGATGCCACCTTATAAAGCTCTGAGGAGCAACCAGACATGCCTGCAGTTTTACAGCTCTGGCTCTGAAGGAGGAATAACAAACTGAGAACAACAAACAGCCTCCACCTAAGCCAGAGTCACTGCACAAAGTACCTGACTATTCAGGAAGCAGCTCCTGAATTATCACATGCACCCAGCACCTGAAAACAAAGTCAACAGCAAGCACCAAAGTACTGCAGAGTACTGTAAATGACACAGGAGTAATTTCATGAGCAACTCACTTCTCCTTGGAACAGGCCAAAGGGAAAGAGAGAGTAAATCATGAAAGGGCAGACAGAGGATAAATAATCTTTGCTGTCATCCTTTGTGAACCAGTCCTTGAAGACAAACAAGCATTGCTAGTATTACATTAGGAGATGTTTTCCCAACTAGAAGCAGCAGAATGTTTTTCCCTTAAGATGCAATTTTCATATGAGTTTACTTTTTGGTTTTATCTGTCACCCAGGAGACAGAGGAGCAGTTCATACCCATTTCCCACCACCTGCAAACACTAGAGAAGTTCAACTGCCACCAAGAGTTCTCACCAACTGGTAGCAGTTTTCTTGATGATTTCTAAATGTTCACTCACATTTAACTAATATCTCCCTTTCCTTTCTGCATTAGACACAAAACCATTGTCAAAAATAATTCAGTGAATATAATTAAGTTAATAATTGAAAACACAGGACTGATGTTCCTCCAGCAACATTCTGCAGGCACTGAGGTAGACAAAGTACAGCTGAAGCCACCCTACAGGTTCCAGACATGGTCTGTGGTGCAGGTCTGTGTGGCACCTGATGCTTCCAAATAGGGCAGTGACACAGGCTGCAGGCTCAGAAACATCACTTGTAATTTAAAAGGTTATTTTCAAAATACAGCTTTGTGGCTATAAATAGCCAAGCCAGCTTCTCACACAGCAAGTACACAATGGGTCTTAGCCACAGTGGCCCAGATACCAGAGCAAGTGTAATTTTACCTTTGTGAACACACACAATATTTGGGGCCACCGTGCACTTCAAACAAACTAACCTGATTTGTAAGATTGGTCTTGGGTTTTGTGGGAGCAGCTGCCGACTCTGACAAATTAAGTCAATTGACTTGGTTAACCCTTCCATTACCTAAAAAGACCTGATTGCTCATCCAGAGCAAGTCTCATATATTAAATTCTTTAACCAAAGAAAAATATTTTACCTGATCTTTCTGTCAACAAAGACAGCTCTTTTCAATGTGTAGGATTTCCTTCCGCATTGAGTGGCCATTTGGTTGCACAGGTATGGAACAAAGACAGACTGTCACTACCATCTGCCCTGTAATGTAACATTGTGTCTCTAATACTAAGAGAAGTTATTTAAATATCCTCACATGTACTACATCATTCCAGCTGTCAACCAGTGCTCTGGGAATCCCCAACCCAACTGGCCTCGGCTGACGCTTTACCATAGGCAGCATGAAAAAGCAACATGAAAACAAATCTGTTTTGGAGATGTTCAGAGAAAGGAACTCATAACAACCTCCCCAACCATGCTAATAAACATTTTCATCTGATAAGAGATTTACAGACTCAGGATACACACGCACAGCAAAACCTTTAACAAAACAGTGTTTGTTCCATTTGGGTGTGCAAGAACATCTTGTTACTCCTCAGCAAAACTATTATTACATCCATGGGACATTGGAACAAAGTTTTTATTCCAATCACAGTAAGGTCACCCTCCCTTTCTGTCAAGTTTGTGAAGAAACACTTCACGTAAGCAGCTGGCTGGTACTGCCAGCATCTGCTCCACCACTCACTCATCCAAGCTCTTCCAAGTATCAAGCCCTAGGTGTTACTGGTAAGTGTCACCCGATACTGGGCTCCCAAGGCACAGATGATACAATTCTGTATCCTTTACGTATACAGAATTCAATTTGCAGCCTGCCTGTCAATACATGGCCTGCCACGGTCTCCAGGAGTGTGACCTTGCTGAGCTCACTGCCTGCCATCAGAGTCCAGCGCACTTCACCAGACACCTCACAGTACCCAGCAGCAGCAGGAGAGCCAGGCCCTCCTGAGGGGATCACAATCCATCCTGGCTGGAAGCCCCTCATGAACTCATCCCAATTCTACCATGTATCCACCTTAAATGCAGCCTTCTTGGCTGTCAAAATGCTGTGAATAACCTGATTTTCAGTGGCTGGTTCTTACTAGTGTCCACAGGACTACTTATTTACCTGATAATAAATGTACATGTGCTGCACTGGAGGTTACTAATGCAGGGCAATTTATTTGCTATTGCTACACCAAACTCCACAAATAACCAAGAAAAAGGCCCGTCCATTACAAAGGTCACTGCTTTGCCAGCTGAAGTCTTATTCAACCTGACAGTCTGTAAGCTTGCATGCTCTTTACTTCACTACTTATTTTTGAAAGCCTAAAGCAAAATGAATACATCTCCCTGCCCTTTGTTCCCTGACAGCCAGGAGCCAGCAAGCTCCTGAACCACCTTGTACATGTCCCAAATGCTTCTGTAACATCAGCCCAGCAAAGAAGAAATCCTGATTAACTCAAGAACTATCCTGCTATTTGTGCTGTTAACACATTATTCTTTACAAACACATCAGTTCCTGATGTTGTTCCTGAGCCGTGCTTTTTTTCCCACTCCTGCTGCTACTCTACATGCTTAATCTACACTATCTGGAGCTAAGAACATTTTCTTTGTGAAGCTGGCCTGGGTCCAAATCAGATTCATTTCGCTGACCAGATGCACCAATCTGGGACACTGATTTCACACGCCCTGCTAAATCCTCAGTCTTGGACAGCAACAGGTTTCCCAATCTTCTGTGGAGGCAATTTTGCATGTTCCCTCGCATTCCTGCTCATTTATACAAGAGCAGCAAAAGCTACGGATGGAACGCAGCACATGTTTCTTGACAGTCAAGGCTTGACTGCTCTGCAGCCAATTCCTGCGACCACTCTGTACCATCTTCACATTTGGATGAGTATTAATAGAATCTATGTTGCTTATCGGCCATGCGGCCACTCTGCTCCCTGCCAAGGAGCAGTTTGGGCAGTTTCAAGGCAACTCTGACAAAACTCAACACAGGAATCGGCCAGACACCCCTGATCTTCCAAAATACTCCTCCCGGGAAATTTTCCCGGCACTTCAGGAGACCCCAACCACATCCTAAGTTTTCAAAGGATTAATGAATTGGCCGCCTGGTCAGGCCCGCAGCCCTGCCAGCCCCCGCTTTATTTTGCTAATTAACCTACTTAATAGCCGTGTGAAAAGTTGGTACATCCCACTGCCCGACTGGAACCACCTAGGTCTGCTCTCTGACCCGGGCTGAACGAGGCTCGGACCAACGCGTACCGACCCCTTTGTTTACCAACACCCCCGGCGGGGCTGCGGGTACCGCTGTGCCCCCGGCCCGGTGCTGACCGAGGGCACACACAGCCCCTACCGGGGCCGCCTCCCCAGCCCCGGTACCTGGTGCAGGGCTGTCAGCCCGTCCACATTGGTGGTGTTGATGCGGGCGCCGCGGCCCAGCAGTCTCTTCACCTCCTCGGTGTCGCCGCTGGAGCAGGCGGCCAGGAACACGGCGCCCTCCTCGAAGCGGACGCGGGAGCCCCCCGCGCCGCGGTGCCGGCCACGGCCGCCCCCCGCCGCCACCGGCTCTTGCTCGGTCAGGGAGCCCTTCCAGCGCCGCAGCTGCTCGGCCCGCCGCAGCCGCGCCGACTCGGCCCGCTTCCCGCCCAGGTGCTCCGGCTCGGACATCGCCGCCGCCGCTCTGAGGGCCGCGCGGGGCCGCGCCGCGCTCAGCCCGGAGCGGGGCGCAGCGCCCCCGCCGCCATCTTCGCTACGCCCCCGCCGGCGCCGCGCCCGCGCCGCGCGCGCCCCGCGGCACCCCGGGACATGTAGTTCGGGCGGGAGCGCCGCCGCACCTGCCCCGGGGCGGCCGCGGCTCCCGGCGGCCCCCGCGCGGCGCCGCACCTGGGCGCGACCGGGACTACAACTCCCGGCGGCCCCTGCGCGCGGGCGCGTTCCGCGCCATTGCTGTGTTTTGCTCGGGTCCCGCCCTCCCCGGCGTCACAGAAGCCCGGAACCGCTGAGGGTGGGAAGGGGCTGCGGGATCAGCGGGTGTGATCCGTGCGGGTCGACCGGCCTGTGCCCGATCGCCACCTGGTCGCCCAGCCCAGAGCGCTGGGTGCACGTCCAGTCGTCCCTTAGATGTCGTGCCTTCAGGGACGGAGACTCCACCACTGCCCTGGCCAGGCCCTTTCAACGCCTGACCGCCCTTTCCGGGAAGAAATTCTTACTAATATCCAACCGAAACTTTTCCCTGGCACAACTTGATGCTGTTTCCTCCTGTCCTGTCCCTGTTCCCTGGGAGCAGAGCCCCAGCCCCACCCTGGTTGTCCCCTCCGGTCAGGAGTTGTGCAGAGCCACAAGGTCCCCCCGATCCTCCTTTGCTCCAGGCTGAGCCCTTCCCAGCTCCCTCAGACGCTCCTGGGGCTCCAGTCCCTTCCCCAGCTCCGTTCTCTGGAGCCTCGGGATAAACGTCGGGACGGACAGAGGGGTGCGGAGCTCCTAGAGTGGCTCGGTCCAGCAGCTGCCAGTCACACAAGTAGCTGATTTTATTGAGAAAGTGCCAGAACCTGTAGATTTGCAAGCAAGAACTGCGCAATAATCATCAGTAGGTCTGTGAAAACACTCTAACCCTGGCACAAGGAACACTGAAAAAAGTATGGAATTCTGAAACCTTCATGAAACCAAATTCATCCTCCTTGAAAAGCTCAGAAGGCAAGAAGGCTTCTCAGAACTTTGTGCAACTCTTCTGCCACGCTAATGCAGGACTTGTGCAAGGTTACAGACATTAGAGAAGAAATATTACAAGAATTTTGGATTCTCTGAGCATTTCAAGGTGTATTTAAAGAACCCCTGGGGAAAAGAGCGGGGGACAAACATGCGTGATCACACACATTTAGTATTTCAACGTCTGGCTTCCCCTGGTTAACCCCGAGCCCGGGCGTCCCCGGGAGGCGAGCGGGACCTGCGGGGCTCCCTGCGGCACAGCCCCCTCGGCCGCTCCCTTCCAGCTGGACCTGCTGCAGCGCTCAGGGCTTGGGACGAGACGTTTGCCTTGGCTTCGCTGCGCCTTCCCCGAGCCCCCTCTCGTGGCTGCGCGTCCGTCCCGTCCCGCTGAGCATCACACAGCAAGTCAGTGTTCTCGATGAAGGGTGCCCCTCTCCGTCAGGTTCTTCTGCGGTACCCAGCTGCCCAACGGAGGATTTGCCTCAAATTGTTGACCGGAGGAATCTCAGGACGGCTACGCTGCTGAATGATCAGTGACAAGTCCCGCAGAGCAGATGGCATTTACTCGTTAGCCTGAAAACAACTCCAGCAGTTTTGAGCAAAGTTCCAGGGAAAACCCCCAGGAGCTGTGGAGCCGACTATCTGATATCTCCAGCGTGACGGGGATATCAGATACCATCATATCATGACCCACTCTAACGAATAGTTAGGAGCCACAGGGCTGTTCAATATTCATAGAAAGGCCAGATAATGGTTGACATGACAATATAAAATCACAAAGACGGAGTTTGGAATTGCTAGTACAGAAATGGTTCAGATCAGAGCAACGATGACAACGGCTTCGCGTGACGGAGTTCAGTGTGGAGCTCCTGACAGTGGGCAGTAAGGACAGTGGCTGTTGAGGTGGTGTCCGTTCCGCTATAAAAGGAGGAGTTGGCAAGGATTCTTTTTGATCGATTTCTCGAACAAAAATGAAGCGCAAACGCGACAATATTATATATGAGAACCGTTTATTGCTAAAAAAGGGTAAGTGCTCTTACTAAAGGGGGATAGGAAAAGAAGAGCAGAGAGGGAAAACAAGAGACAGAACGAAGCAGAAGACAGGGACAGCGTCACCACAAGCACCGCGGCTGTCTGTCAGCCTGGCTTGGCAGACGGAGCGCGTGTGCTGCGAACCGCCGTGCGTCTGCCAAGCTGCCGAGGCGGGCTGGGCGCGATTTCCAAACTGCAGCAGGCTCGTGCTCCTCCCTTCGGGGACAAGGGGCTGCCGTGGCCACGGCCGCGGCCCTGGAGCAGCCGTGTGTTCCCAGGTCGGGGCGCGGCGGCTGCGGGCCGGCTGCCGCGGGAACACGGTAGCGGCGGCTGAGTGCGGACAGCGCCCGCTCCGGCGCGACAAGAGCGGAACACGGGCTCGTCGCGGCGGAGAGCTGCCTCGCGGGAACGGCCAAACAGGGCAGGACGGGTGCAGACAGGGAAACAGGACCACAGGGAAGAACAGGCGAGGCGGAGAGGGGGCCGAGCGGACCCTACGGGCCAGTCCCCGCTCGCCCCAAGTACCCAAAGGCAATGGCTCCCGGTGTGTCGCAGCTAGCTGCTGCTGCCGTGCGCTAACGCTCCTCCCACGGCCCGGTTTGGTGGGCATTTGTCCTCCTGGCCAGTGGGTGGAGGGCCCACTCACAGCCCGATCGTGGAGGCTTTCTCTGCCTTGATTGCCTGCCAGGTGAAGCCTTCCTGGGGATAGGGTTGCCAGCACATCTACAAACCCTATAAGAATATAACATATGCTGAGGCATAAATAAAAATCAGACTGGTCCCTCTCAGGTGGGCGTGAAAACAAGACAAAATATTTACAGTAAGTCAATACCAAATAATTCTCCTTGCTGAAAAAGGCTTTCAGCTGTGGGGTGTTGCAGGCTGGGATCCCTCTGCACACACTCCTGGGGAGCAGGAGATGGGTTGTGGGGTGGGTGATCACCTTCCCATGCTTCATGTCATAGAATCATAGAATCCCAGAATGGTTTAATTTGGAAGGAATCTTAAAGCTTATCTCATTCCACCCCCTGCCATGTGCAGGGACACCTTCCACTAGACCAGGCTGCTCCAAGCCCCATCCAGTCTGGCTGGATGAACACTTGAACACTTTCACGGATGAGGCAGGCACAGCTTCCCTGGGCAACCTGTGGTAGGACCTCACCACCCTTACAGGGAGGAATTTATTCCCAATATACAAACTAAAATCTCTCCTCTTACAGTTTAAAACTGTTCCCCCTTGTCCTGTCACTCCAGTACCTTGTAAACAGTCTCCCTTCATCTTCCTTGTTGGTTCTGTTCAGGTACTGGAAGGTTGTAATTAGGTCACCACAAGGCCTTTGCTATTCCCATGAACAACACCAATTCACCAATTCTCTCAGCCTTTCCTTAATTCTCTAAATCATCTCTGTGGCCTTCTCTGGGCATGCTGCAACAGCTTTGTGTTCTCCCTGTGCTGGGCCCCAGGGTGGGAAGCAACTCTGCAGGTGGGGTGCCGCCTGAGTGGGGCAGAGGGGCAGAATTCCCCCCTGCCCTGCTGCCCACGCTGGGGGACCAGCCCAGCACAGGGGGGGTTCTGGGTGCCGGCACATGTGGATGGGCCATGTCCACCTCTCACCCACCAGGACCCCACAAGTCCCTCTCCTCAGGACTGCTCTCCACGCCTTCCTCCGCCAGCCTGTCTCTTCCCAGCAGGACTGGTTCTTCCTCAGGATGAGCATGCTGGGTCTGTGCTGGAGCAGGCCTGCAGCTGCTGAGCTTTTCCCCTCTTGCTTCCAGAATGGAATTCCTTGGGGCTGGGAGCCAGGCTGGCGTGAGCCAGAGCCCTGGCCCAAAGCCGTGGGCACAGCCACATTGGCAGTTCAGCTTTGGGTTCTGGGAGCCCCTTCCCTGCCTGAGCTGTGGGACTGGGAGAGAGCCCACCATGTTTGCACAGCTGACAAGAGCAGGCTCCTGTGAAAACTGCCTGGCTGGCCCTATCAGCCATTTGAAACCAGGCCTTTTCTTGTCCTGACAGGAACTTGACCCTGGCATAGTTGTGGAGATTTCTGCCTCTTCCCAGGACTCCTGGACATTGGACTGAGCTACCAAATGCCAAGAAGTCCTGCACAGCCACATCTCTGGAGAACTGGCTGTGATCCACACCAACAGCCATCCCCAAACCCCTGCAGTCTATGCCACTGTTTCTGGTATTTGTGAAAGATACAGAACACTGGAGTCAAGCTGACATATGAAGACCGGATTATATAATTTGACAGACATTTGGGGCAGTTTCCCAGCCTGTAGGTCTGAGTTTGCTATAAACACAACTTGAAGCAAAAGGAATTGCCTTAGATGCCAAGCTGGGGCTGTCCCCAGCAATTGATGTGAAGATTCCTAGAAATGTTTTGGAATCCTCTTCTGGTTTGGCGTGAGGAGACTGGAAATGAGACCAGGAGAGGTCTCCCTTTCCCCATGGCATTCCATGGCTGACTGCACTGTCCAAGAACTCGGAGGAAATCAGGCAAAAATACCCATTCCAGTTTCCTAGAACTGCCAGTAATATTTATCAATAATACATCTTCTACAATTACAGAGTCCAATGTCAATTCCTGAATTTTACAGCTCAGCCTTACTCTGTTAATCTTAGCATCTATTTTTGAACAAGCTCAAACAATTTTATTGGGAACTTGAACAGAAAGTAAACTTTTCCTTCTTGAACAAACTCTTACCAACTCTAACAAACTCTGTTATCTACAGAAAACAGCAAATCTTTCAAGAAACAAGAGCTAAACCCAATACAAACTACAACTATTTAACATCCAACTGTTCCTAGCCTGAAAACCCCAAAATGTGGGTTTCCTTCCTTAGGCCAGATGCGGTCTTTTCTTTGGAACTACTTCCTCTTCATCACTGGCAGACTCCACTGGTCGAGGTCTCTGCCAAATAGAAAAAAGAAAAAAGGAAATTCTCATGTTGAAAGAATACTTAGAAAGGTGCAATTTTTGTACACCCAAGTGCCATCTCCTCTGTCCGTGCCCCAAGCCAGACCGGCCAGTGGGCAGGGCAAGAGCCAAGGAGTGAGCCCAGTTCAGGGATGCCGAAGATGCAAGACCAGACTGTGCCCCCAGGTCAGCACCAGACTCCAGGGCCAGCCCCTCCTTTCTTCAGGCTTCCCCCCCAGCAGTCAAGGTGTCCCTGGGCAGGGCTTGGGTGAATTTAGCCCTAACTAAGCCCCCAGGCTGTTGCTGCCCATGCTGCGTTGCCCTGGCGTGGCAGCTCCACTGGCCCTGGCCAGGACAGCAGCTGGGCCCAGTTCTCCCACCTTAAGGGCCGTCGGCAGTGGGTGCAGGGTTACCTTCTGTGAAGAGGAGCCCCTGAAGCTCGTTGGTGCTGTCTGAGCTGCCCTGCCTTGGGCTGCATTGATGCTCATTTGTTCTTCCTGGTCTGAGGCTCTGGCACCTCTGCCCAAGAGGGATGGGACCTGCAGAGAGACAGGACAAGTGACTCCAGCTTTGCTGCTGCTTCCAACTCAGCCAGGATCAGCGATGACTCGCAGAGTTTGGAGGGACTGCGGCCCATTTGGGAAGGCAATCCAGCTCCATGGGCACTTGAGTCCTCCCTGTAAGACTCAGCAGCCACTGGCTGAAGCCCAGGCAGGCTGAATCCTCCCTCACAGGGACAGAACAAGATTCTGCTCTTGTCGGCGCTTGTCTCTCTCATATTTCCTCTTCAGTCCCTGGAATGTCTGCACGTAGGTGACGCATTCCAGTACAGGATAGAAGTTCTTGATGACATGGGCAACCAGGGACTTACAATCTTTTTGCAGAGGAACAACACCGTCTCAAGTCTCCAGTGGTCACAGGCCAAAGTTCAGAAAGCTTCCTAGTTTCCTTTGCAAAGGAACAGATTCCTTGGCCAGAGCCAAAACACTTTTGTCCAGAGTAATTGTGAAGCAATTCAGATTGACCCTGAAGCCAAGAGCTGAAGTCTGGAAAGAATGATTAATCTTCCCATGGCAAAGGACACCAGAGTCAGCATTGTCGCGAGGCTGTTTGTGACACTTGCATTGAAGCAGGAGGCTGCATTGGGCCTGTTGAGCTGAGAGATCATGGCTGTGTCTGAGCTGAAGCTGCTGCTGAACTCACCAGTCTGAGAAATTCAAAGAGCTCCAGCACAGCCCAGTGGAGCAGGTTGGACGTAGCTCCATCATCCAGCAGAGCCTGCACAAGGGGTACCAAGAGGTTTCCCTGGGTGATGTGGTGGGTATAAAGCTCAACCTTCAGGGCAATGATCTTCCTTAGGAAGTGCAGAGCACCTTTGTGAAGAGAGAAATGCAAGATTCCAGAGCCACAGGCCAGGGCTGCAGTCCAGAAATTCATTCCCGTCCCTTCCCGTGAATCCTGAGTTCAAATGTCCCCTGGAACACCTTCCACCCAGGACATGCTCAGCTTGGAAGAAGGAAATGCCAAAGGCTACTTACTCAAGGCCAGAAATGTGTGTTCAGAATTGACCAAGAGCACGACTCTTCTTAGCAAATCCCAGTGGAGGATGTAACCCCTCACGTGCTCCTTGTGCTGTGTCACACAAAAACTCAACACCTCCAAAATTAAGACCAGGAGTTGTGCTGTTTGATAATCATCTACAAGAAAAGTAATGCCTTCATTGAGCATAAAAGAAAAAAAAAGAAAGAAATGTCCTGTGCCATCCAGCCAGCTCAAGTATTCCTCCAGTTTGTGACATGTTTTTGGTGGACTTTGGCTTTCCTGGGTTGCTTTAGGAGGCAGAATTTTGATGGAGAACAAAACAACCAACACAATGGTGACTTTTTTGGCCCTTGAAGCAAATCTTAGAAAGGATACAAGTCCAACTCCTCCACCTTGAACAACCCTCCTCCAGGAGATCCATCTGCTGCAAAGCACAGCCTGAAGCCATGTCAGGGAGGCGCAAGAAGGGGCTGAAAAGTGCTGCCTGCAGAACCCCTGTCCCTGGGGAGCAGCCATTTTTCTCAAGTGCATTCCCAACTGGCCTGACCAGCTGATTGCTGGGAGCACCCCTGTCAGTCCATTCCAGACACTACAAGCCTCCAAAGGGGGAAAACAAGGAAAAATCCTCATGTGCTATTTCCCAGGTACCTGTTGCTGCATTGACCAGAAGCAGCACGGTCAGAAGGGGAAGACAGCAGGCGTAGAAGGAATTGAAAAATCCAAGTATTTTGGATACCTAAGGGAGAAAATGGTTTAATTAAATCCTGGCCTTGACAGAGACCCTTCCAATCAAAAAGCACAGCACCAGAAGAAACAAAGGCCTACAAAGAATTCCCTTGGCTCTGCCAGCTCTGCCTGTATCTTTCTGGTGGGGCCTGAAGCATTCAGGTGTCCCCTGCACAAAGTGCCATTTCTTTCTTTGGCAGGAAATCTGAGAGACATCCAGCCCACCCTGCTATCCTCAAGAGAATCCCCACCAGGGATACTAAACTATCATGACAATCCATCCATGACTCCCAAGGCTTGGTAAAGTGTCCTTCAAGTTCTCTCCAATGCAGTCATTGCATCATGACAACCTGCCAACCTTTTCCCAGGTATTCCTGTCCATTCCAGGGTATGAACCTGTGGATTGGAGGTGCCAGGGCCTCTCCTGGGCTCTGCTGCTGCCGGATGTCTCCTGCAGGCAGCGGGAACTTGCAAGATTGATCCCGGGGCCTTTGGGGTCCGATCCGGCTAGCTCTGGACCCCCAGCTCCTCTCAATCTCACAAGGACAAAAGTAAAAGACTGGAGGCGCTCTTTCCTCTTGGGACAATAGTCCCACTTTATTGTGGAACCACTCCAGGGAAGTCCAAGGGAGGCAAAGAGAGGAAAAGAGGTTGAGGGTCTTGCTGCAGGAGATTTTAAACCCAGGGGAAGGGGGGCGGAGGAGAGGGGCCACAGCCCATGGGATACAAGTGATTGGAGGGGCAAGGCGGGGGGAGTTACTTGGGGAGAGACCACCACTGGGGCTTTGGGGCAGAGGGGAAAGGGTGTGAGGAAGAAACCATGTGATACAAACCACTTCGTGCAATATGAAAACTACCCAGTGCAAATTCCAATTACCCAGTGCAAAACAACAACTAAATAAACTATTTAGTGCAATACAACACCTCCCCCTTTTCTGTTAAAAAAAATTTTTAACAGAAAATTGTCAGCCTGTTCTGATCCAGAATGTGAATTCGTCCACCACTTATGAGTTGCGGGCCTGTTAGTTTGCTTTAGGTCCACAAGCTCTGTGTGGTTGACTTCTGAGGTAGTGGAGATTAAACTGCTGATAACTTTTAAAAGTATGAGATGTAGAATTCCGAACGCTAACATAATTAGAAAAAGAACAACAAAAATCAACAGAATTGTTTTGAATATTGAAGCCCACCATCCCAAGTGTCCCCAGTCCTTGAACAGTCTGCTGAACCAGTCCTCGATTCCCGATTTGTCCAATCAGGCTTTTCACTTCTTGGAGAGCTGCATGGACTTTGGGTGCTTTTGACGTTAAGTTCAAGCAACAAAGTCCTTCAAATTCCTGGCACTCGTGTCCGCGCAGCAGTAGGAGGAAGTCTATGGCTGCACGATTTTGGAGTGTAGCCTGCCTGATAATCTCCTCGTCCTCTAGGAGGGAGCTGATGGCCGTGGATGTCAAATTCGCCTGTTTGACCACCCAGCACTCTAGGTGGCCCCATTCACCTAGAGCTTTGGCTGCTGCAACCCATGGAAGGAACAAGGATGCAGATTTGTTTTGACTTGGCCCAATGAAAAAAATTCTGAATCGCAATTTGGGTCCAAATTGTCAATGCTTCTCTTTTGAATTTTGCTGACCGAATTGTGTTTTTGAGTCCATTTGCCAATCAAGGTTTGGTTGGGTATCAACAGAAACAACTGCCCGATGGCACACAGCCCTCCTAAAAGCCGAGAAGGGATTCCTGCCCATGCCTGATCTCCACAAATTAGAAACAAACCCTTAGGGAGGCTTTTGGGATGTGAATGGTACGGATTGTCTGCTGTGACGTGGCTTAGAATATTACACCATCTTTTGGCAGTGAACTCCTCTTGATACTGCAAGTAGGTTATTAAAAGGATTAGTGTTAGATAGTGGGGTATAGATAAAGTGAATGCAGTACAGTGCAGGGGAGAAACCCAACAGCTCTACCTCTTGGGGTTCCTGAGCTGCTCTGGGCAATTTTGGCAGCCACTGCTCTATGGGGTTCCTAATCTGTTGCAGTGTGATGCCACCTTGGAGGTACTTGGGCTAAGACCAGGTGTGTCAATCACTCCTCCTTTCCCCACCCTGACCCCTGCCAGCACTGTCTGTCACTCCTGGCATTCTAGAAGTGCATCGAGTGATTGGGCAGATTCAAAAGATGCCTTCCACCCCCAGGGGGCATTGGGCCGTCCAGGTGGTTTTTGTCCCTTGAGACCTCCTCTCCCATACCTGGTTGGTGGGCTCCCTACCCGTCCCCTCCTCCCCTCCCTCAGGTAAAGGGACGAGCAGCCACGCGGTTGAGGAGTTCTGCTTGGAGCCCTTGCTACATTCAGAGGCCTGTGGGCCAGAATAAAAGCTCTGGATTAAACCCTCCATCAGAACCGACTCCTTTCCTTCACCATCGCCTTAAAGCCTCTCCGGCAGAGGGAATCCTGAGGAAGTGAACCCTCTATGAGAGGAAGCTCCAGCCCGCTGCCACCGGAGCTCTGGCATGCCTGGACTTGCCTCCACGTGCCCAGCTGCAACATCCAGGTAACCAAAACTGTTTCTGGGGAGAAACACCACAGTGGCTGCTATTTGGTTCAGCAGCAGGGGCCAGACAAGCCTGAGCACATCCCGTTCTCGATATTGGTAACACCGATATTTTGGTGCCCAGTGTGGGGCTGGTTTGAGCCTGCTGCCCCAACAGGACACTCCAGAGCTCTCGGAGCCTCACAAGATTGCGCAGAGACTTTAAGGCAGCTTGGTGTCTGCTGGCAGAGCTGTGAGGACATAGCTCTGGGAAGAGGACTTAGGACTAGATTTAGGGGAAACAGGGACTAGATCAGCTTTTGTCGGCTGTTCTTTCATGCCCAATCTGATATTCAGAGCGTCTCTTACCTGCATGCTCCAGGAAAACAAATTTTGAGGAAGATGTGTCTCTGGATTTTCCCAATTGTATTAACTTATTTCCTACAACATCCCAAAACTGTAAATCGTAAATCTGTTCTTGAGACACATCGGGAAAGTGACAGAACAGCCAACGAACAAACTTCTTAATTTCCCCTTTAGAAAACTTGCTCCCCCCATCCACGAGGAGACCCACAACTTGAAAATAGACTCCCTTTTGCGACACAGACGGCCTCGCACCCATTATGGCTTAGATATCAAGTCCTGTGTCACAATTGATCACCAGCCCAGGAAAAGAAAACCTTAAGACAGAACCCACCACCGACACCTTGCCAATTCAATGTGGGGCTGCGCAGCCTCTGCTACAAAAGTCTGGGATGTCCCCCCACCCTGGAGAGCCTCTGGGACCCACAGAGAAAAGGGGATACTCACTTGTCCAGCGTGGGGAAAAGAAAGGTCCTGGACGTTGTGACGTTGTCCTTCACCGGGAGGTGACTCCCTTGGTGTGAAGAGAGCTACCACCTCCGTCCCCCAGGAGCACCAACCCACCAAAAAGGGGTCTGCTCCCACTGGGGGTAGCTTGCCGGCCAGAAGACTGAAGACAATAAATCCAAAAAGGAATTTACAGTCTCTCCCATGGGGTCCAGTGTTATTTGGGGCCCCACATTGGGCGCCAGGTTGTCACAGCATCCCCTGGGCAGCCGCTCTGCCCTTCCCTGCCAGGTCCGACGCTGCCGGCTGCAGGGGACACTTCCACGCTGGGGAGTGCAGAAGGGCAGCTAAGGGTATGAGCCCTTTCCTCAGGAGGACATGGCTGATGATGGTGAAGGAAGGGAGTAGGCA
Source organism: Anomalospiza imberbis (assembly GCF_031753505.1). NCBI lineage: Eukaryota > Metazoa > Chordata > Aves > Passeriformes > Viduidae > Anomalospiza > Anomalospiza imberbis. Next base: position 6,176,912 of record NC_089706.1, read on the forward strand.
CTTCAGAGGGTACTTAAGCCAAGGCTTTCTTGAGAAGAACGAGGAGCTCCTGGCCTCAGGGGGTACAATTCCTGAGAGCCCCCGAGATCAGAGGAACAACACCATGGAATGACAAAGGAGTACAGCTGTCTATCAATAAGGGAACAAAAGGGGGGAAACCGCGGGATAACTGACAATTAAAACAACCTTTCAGAGGGCTTAATGGGAGGAGTTCCTGGCCCGGTCCAATCACTTGACGCCTCTCATGGAAGTTTCCAGAGAAGGGGGATGGAGGATTGAGTGACAGACAAGGTGCCTGGGAGGGGATTAATGGACAGACAGGGAATTTTCTAATGGAATTGGAGGGTTGGAGGAAAGATTGACATCCCAAGAGAGGGAGGCAACATGGGGTGCAACCACACACTGGGGGAACTGAGAACAAACCAATTAACGCAACCCAACACAACCTGAACCTTCCCTGGGGCAACTTGAGATTGCTTCCTCTTATCCTGTCCCTTGTTCCCTGAAAGAAGAGACTGATCCTCCCCTGGCTATAAGTCCCTGAACAGAAAACTCCTGCTCTCCTGCATCCCTGGGTTCTGCTGGGTGCTGTTGGGGAGATGGGAAGGCTGCAGCTGGTGAGAGGCAGAGGGACAGCCCCAGGCAGCCCCAGGTTACAGAGCCCAAGGGACACCACTCTGCCACTGGGGAGACACTGGGAGGTGAGCTGGGATGGCTCTGGGCTCTCTGCACTCCTTAAAGGAGCTGAGAGTGTTCCTCTGGCACACAAGGCATCCTGTGCCAGTGCTGGAAGGGGCCAGGCCTGGGCCCCACTCCCTCTGCAATGGGGTCTTTCACAAGCCTGGTCCCCTTCAGGCCCCTTCAGAGCAAAGACCAGAGATGAAGTTTCCAGCAGTAGAACTGGGAGATACAGGGATCCTTTCTGAAGCTGACAGGCAGCTTTTAATCCACTTGTTCTGCCTCCTCTGGAGAAAAGAAATAGGAGTAGGAGAACCTCTGAAACCTGGCAGCCCCTGCTTTGCTCCTGTGAGATGGAGGCTGGAGGAGGCAGGTCTGCCCATGTCTGCTGCAGGTTGGCATCTGCAGCACCATCTCCTGCACCCTGGCTTAGACACAGCCTCTGAGCCATCTGGCAGAGGCTTCCCAACCCCAGGGAAAGCATGCTCATTCCCAAATGATGTGGTGACATCAGCTCTGGGATATGTCTAACACTCTACAAGGCCTTGGAGATCCCTGTGGGACATCCCTGGCCCCCAGGAGCAGCTGCAGGGGGTGATGTTTTGGTTGACAGCTGCTTAACATGAGTGGTCAGTGTGCCCAAGTGGGCAAGGAGGCCAGTGGCATCCTGGCTTGTATCAGCCATGGTGTAGCCAGCAGGACCAGGGCCCGTCTCTCTGTGCTGGCACTGCTGAGGCACCTCCAGTCCTGGAAGCAGTTTAGGGGCCCTCATGGCAAGAGAGACATTGAGGGGCTGGAGCATGTCCAGGGAAGGGCACAGAGCTGGGGAAGGGTCTGGAGCACCAGGAACGACTTGGGGAGCTGAGGGGGCTCAGCCTGGAGAAAAAGGAGGCTCAGGGGGAACCTTCTCATTTTCTACAACTTCCTGACAGGCAGTTGGAACCAGGTGGAGGTCTGGCTCTTCTCCCAAGTGGGAGGCAACAGGACAAGAGAAAATGGCCTCCAGTTGTGCCAGGAATTTCTTAGCCCAGAGTTCACAGCAAAATTCCTGTAGAATCTGGTGCCAAAGCTTTCCAGGTCCAAAGGAACCAGCTCCCTTCTGCTCTCCCTGTCCTCCTCCCTTCCTGCCAGTTTCAGTTGCACAATCCCAGCAGCTCCAGCAGCCTGGGCTCCCCAGCTCCTGCCAGCAGAATGCCTGCCCCCAGCGAGCTGTGGTGCCTCGGGAGAGGAGTGGGAGGAAGGGTCGCTGAGCCCCAGAGAGCGGCCCATCAGCCTCCTCATGTCAGCTGCCTGTTCTTCAGTACCCTCTTCCATTTGTCAAGGAGAAAAAGGCCAGCCCAGGCCAGAGAAATTCAATGGGAGCCTTTGCCAATGGCATCCTGGCCTCCCTTGGCAATCCTGTCCATAGCCACTGCCATCAGGAGCACTGGAGCATCCAGCTTCTCTCCAGCCTCACCTGCTTCAAGGGCTGGCAGATCCTCAGGGAGCATAGATGCCCCAGGGGCTCCCAGGGCAGCAGCAGCTCAGGGTGAGAAGCCATTTAGCCATCAGCAAAACTGTTCCATTCTCCTGACTTCCCCTCCAGGAGCTTCCTGTGCAGCTGCTCCTGGAAGTGGCAGCCTTTTGCTGACCTCCAGGTCCAGGGAACAGAACACTGATGGCTGGAATCTTCTTGGAATCTTCCAGGGCACTAAAAATACCTAAGAAAGGAAAGATCCTTTCCCTGTCTTGTGCCACCTGGTTCCTGAGCCTGTGTGGGCTTTGCTGGGATCAGGGAGGGTGTCCCACTCCCATCCCTGCTCTCCTCCACAGGCACAGGGGGCGTGCCAGAGTGGGATCGATTCAGGAAACTGTTTCCCAAGGGGATGGAGAACAGGAGTTCCTACCCCAGCAAGCTGCAAATCCGGCAGGGATGAGCATGTGAGGGGACAGCCAAACTCCAGCTGGGATGTGGGGTCCTGCCAGGGCTCTGAGCACGGAGCAGCAACCAGACAGAGCATTCAGGGTGGGCTCAGGCTGCAGGGCCTACACATGGATGACCTCGGCCTTTCAGGGTGTAAACAGCATCTCCTGGAGCCTTGGAATTGTTTGTCACAAGGTCCTGGGCCTTCCTGGGTTCCTGTACTGCCCTGGCATAGAAACACGCAGGAAAAGGGAAAAGCAGCTTTGCAGCCCTGCAGTCACACTTTCTGTAGGCTGCTCTGGGAATGCTTGGGCTCAGAGGGACACGTGTGAGGGTACAGAGGGTGTGTGGGACATCAGGGGAGGGCAGCAGTGTCTGCTCCTGCACTGCTCTGGCCTCTTCGCTTCTCAGAGCTCTCCCTTCACAGGGAGCCAGGCTCCCACCTGTCTTCCAGCTGTGTTGGGAGTGTTTTCCCAACACCTCCTGTGGCCTTTCCCATGCAGTTTGGGGCTGTGCATATTTCTGCCCCCATCTGTCTGCACCCAGAGCAGCACTGTTGTGGTGGGTTCCCGTGGGAGCCATTGCCAGAGAATCTCTCCTCACTCCCTTGCTCTGCAATTTGTTACGAGACACTCATAATCCCAGCCCGGGCTGGGTTTGAAGGGACCTCAAAGCCCGTCTTGTCCCACCTGTACTGCCAGGGACACCTTCCACTGCCCCAGGTTACTCACAGCCCCATCCACCCTGGTCTTTGACACTTCCAGGGATGGGGCAGCCACAGTTGCTCTGGGCACCCTGTGCCAGGGTCTTACCACCCATATTGTACAATTCCTGCTGAAGTCTTATAAACTCCTTTTTATCTGTGGAAAAGCTGCAGTAAGGCCTCCCTGGAGCCTTCTCTTCTCCAGGTGAACACCCCCAGCTCTCCCAGCCCGGCTCCAGAGCAGAGGGGCTCCAGCCCTCAGAGCAGCTCTGGTGCCTCCTCTGGGCTCGCTCCAGCAGCTCCAGCTCCTTCCTGTGCTGGAGCCCCAGGGCTGGAGGCAGCTCTGCAGGTGGGGTCTCACCTGAGCACAGGGGCAGAATCCCCCTGCCCTGCTGCCCACGCTGGGGGATCAGCCCAGCACAGGGGGGGTTCTGGGCTGCCAGGGCACGTTGAGCTTCTCATCCACCAGCACCTCCATGTCCTTCTCCCCAGTGCTGCTCTCTGTCCATTCTCCAATCTTGCAACGTCTCTTTTAATTTAGAGGAAAACGTTCAGCAGAACCAAATAGCGCCGAAACATCTGGGAAGTGCTCCAGCCGCCCGGGAACCAGCCTGGGGCTTTTAGGGCCCCGGAGGATCCTTCCCCTGGTGGTGGGACGGGCTCCCGGGCAGCGTCTGTCGGGGCCGGTCGGGCCGGGCCGTGCCGTCCCCCGCCAGCCCCGTGACATCAGTGCCGCCGCCGCCCCGCGACCCGCCCTGCCCCGCCAGCGACAAAAGCGCCGAGCGACCGCCGGCCCCAGCGCGGCTCCCGACACCGGCTGCGGCACCGACACCGAGCCCCACACCGAGCCCGCATTTGACACCGAGCCCGACCCCGGCGCCGGCACCGAGCGCGGATCTGACACCGACCCCGACACCGTCCCCGGCCCGGCCGCAGGTGGGTGCGGGGCGGAGGCGGCCGCCGGGTCCCGCCGAGGGCAGCGGAGCCGTCTCCCCTCCCCAGCCCGGAGCTGCCTCCATCCCTCTCCATCCCTCTCCATCCCTCTCCATCCCTCCCTCCATCCCCTGAGGATGCCTCATCCCCGCCGCCCCCCAGCCCGGCGGGCCGCAGCGGGGGAGATGCGGGGCTGGAGCGGGGCACAGCCCCGCCGTGTGCCCGTGGGTGGGCACGGGAGCGGTGGGAGCTCCTGAGGCTGCTCCCGGTGCCGGAGCAGCCGCGCACATGGCGGGATGCGGAAGCCGAAGCTCTTGCATCAGATCACTGAACTCAGTAAAGCTCATTTCTTCCAGGGGGCCTGGGGCAGCTCAGATGTGGGCTCAGGTCAGTTCACAGAGATTTGCACTGCTGTGCACCAGGCTGGGCACAGGCTCGAGCACAGCTCCAGGTGCTGCTTTCCAGCCTCAGAGCCCTCAGCCCGTGGGATGGGGGGGGTTCAGGAGCACTGGGCAAAAGCCTCGGATTCTGCCAAGTCCCTGTATCAGATCTTCTGTCTCTCCCTGCATGAGAAGGGGCCAGTGCTACAATAGTGTGAGGGGTGAGGCTGGCTTTGGGCGCTGCTCCTCCTGGCTCTAGAGCTTGGGGAAGGGTGAGAGAAGCCCTGCAAGGATCAACTGCTCATTTGGTCTGCTTCTGCTGGAGCAGAGGAGTCTGAGGTCAGAGCTCCCCTGGGTCTGCAGCTTCCTCCTGAGGGGCAGCAGAGGGACAGCTCTGATCTCTGCTCTCTGTGACCAGGGACAAGACTCAAGGGAACGGCTGGAGCTGTGCCAGGGGAGGGTCAGCCTGGATATCAGGAAAGGTTCTTCCCCCAGAGGGTGCTGGGCACTGCCCAGGCTCCCCAGGGAATGGGCACAGCCCCGAGGCTGCCGGAGCTCCAGGAGTGTTTGGACAGCGCTGCCAGGGATGCCCAGGGTGGCACTGTTGGGGTGTCTCTGCAGGGCAGGGGTTGGATGTGATCCTTGTGGATCAATTCCAGCTCAGGATGTTCAGTTATTCTGCTGGGGGTGAGGCTGGCAAGGTGCAGTGGGCCCTGGGGAGGATTCCCAAGGAGCTCAGGGCTGTGCTGCTCCAGTGGGTCATGGGTTTTGTGCCAGCCTCTGCTGTCCCCTGGATCAGGGGCTCTCCAGGCAGGATGGCAGTGCCTGAGAGCTGCCTGAGAGCATCTGAGCTCAGCTCCCTGCTCCTGCAAGGCAGCACCAAGTGGGGAGGATGCAACCAACTGGGGCATTTCAGGGCTTTGGGGAAGCTCAAGTGGGCTCAGTTCAGTGATGGATCTTGATCCCTGTGGGAGTCACAAGCTTTTCTTAGCACCCCTGAAAATGCTGTTGCTTTTGTTCTGGATCAAGTTGGGATTTTCATGGAGAACCCTGCTTCCAAGGAGACACAGTCTTAAGCTGTGCCAAGGGAAATATAGGTTGGATATTAGGGAAAAGTTTTTTACTGAAAGGGTGATAAAGCTCTGGAATGGCCTGCCCGGGGAGGTGGCGGAGTCACCATCCCTGGATGTGTTTAAAACAAGCCTTGATGTGGCACTGGGTGCCATGGTTTAGTTGAGGTGTTGGGGCATGGGTTGCACTCTATGATCTTGAAGGTCTCTTCCCACCTGGTCATTCTGTGAATTCTTTGTAAGCCAAGCTCAGGAGCCGTGTGCGCAGGCAGAGGCCCGTGGCTGCGAGAGCCGTGTCTGACTGGTGGCTCAGCTCTGTGCTGGCCTCTCTCAGGCCCCTGCTCTGCACAGCCAACCTGAGGCTGCCTTTGTGCCAGAATCATTTGATTGGTACTGGAGTCAAGCCTGACTGCTCTTGGAGTCATAGAGTAGATAAGCCACATGTGAGCATCACTCTCCCAGCAAAGCCCTTAGAGGCATCTGATGTGATCCAGCTGCATCTCCTGGGCCAATTCTGTGATTTCTCCCTGGTAATTCCCAGTGTTTTTCCATGTCTCTGAGCTCATCAGCCTCAGGTCCCCGTTCTCTTGCTCACCAGTTCAACATCACTGGGTCACACATGACTTTCACTTATCCTTGTTTACGCTGTTGGTGGCCCAGAGTCTCCTCACATTACTGCTCCTCCCAGTTCATGACACAGCAGGGGACAAGGGGACAGTTCTAGCTTGCCCCTTGTAGAGCTATTCCCACCTGTGCCCAGGTGATGGGAAAGCTGCTCTGTGACAGTTCCTGTTTGCCTGGGGCAGAGTCCCCCATGGGTCTGACTGCAGGTCCCGATGCTGAACCCCTGGTGCCATCCCCTGGGGCTTTCCCAGGGGAAGTTCCCTGGTGTATCCCTGGGAGCTGGTTCCTCTTTGCTCTGCCCCCGTCTCATCTGTCTGGGTCCCTCTTGCTTCAAATTTCTGCCCATTTTATGGCCATGCCAGCTGCTCTCTAAACTGGAAGGCACTACTCAGACCCCAGAGCATGGGGCTCCTGCTGTGGCTTTCTCCCCTTTGACTCTTCCTTTTGCCAGGACATGGATTAATTCTGCCTGGACTACTGTGAACAGGCTTAGGAGTGAATTTTGTGCAGCACTGATGGTGCTCTTCTGTCATTCACTTGTTTTAATGCTCTCATTTGGAAAAAAAAGGAACTTTCTATATGGGTCAGTATGAGTCTGCTGTTCCTCAGTGATCTCCAAACACAAAGTGATTGCTCTGCAATTAATTACTGTAGGATTTTAGTAGGGCACAGAGACGGGAAGATTTCCCAGCTATTGCAGAAGGTTGGATGCTTGAGCTGACATCCCGGTGGCTGCAGGGATGTTCCTCAGAGAGACAGGTAGGACCTGCCCTGCCCTGAGTGCTCCCATGGCCATGGGGCTGCATCCACACAGCCCCAGGCACTGCTCCAGCTCCAGCAGCTCCCACCCAGCTGCTGTCAGGATGGCAGGGTGGAGGGTGTCAGCTTTGGGGGCAGTGACAGGAGCACACTGACCTTTCAACCCACTCGAACAAGAGGATGACTGTGTTTTTGCTGTCTGATGGCTGCATCAGCTCACTGCTTCCCCTTAGAGCCAGTGATGACAACCCAAAGCACCAGTACACACTGGTTCCATACTGTTTTATGCCTGGTTGTTCAGTGTAGCTTGCACTGCCTCCCAGACTGGTGCAACACAGCACCTCTGAGATGTACGCGAGTCTGAGCCTGGATTTCATAGAACCACAGACAGGTTTGGGTTGGAAGGGACCTCGAAGGTTGCCCAGTGCCACCATAGGCAGCAGCACATTCCACTGTCTCAGGTTGCTCCAAGCTCCATCCAAGCTGGTCTTTTCTGGAGAGCTGGACTGCTGCAACATCAGACTCTGGAATTGGGGTTAATCTCCAGCAAGTGTCAGCCTTGGGTGGTTCTGCACAAGCGTCCCCTGTGTCTGTGCTCCCCGCAGTGCAGCTGCTGCTAAAGGATGGGATCTTGGTTTGGGGACCTCTTTCCTTATCTGTAGTGGATAATGGAGTGGCTCCAGGGCCAAGCCCTGCTTGGCACTGAGAGTGGTGTTTGTAGGGCTCTGGATATGTTTGCTGGGAGTTTTGGAGCTGCAGGAGGAAGGAGAATAATCTTGTTTTTTTTGGCAGCCCCTTGCCTCTGCTCAGTAAGGTCATTGGTTGCAGGAGTGTCACCTCCTGTTCCTTATTTTGCATGGGACCCAGAGTGACTTGGAGAAGTGTGACTGCAGTCACCAAGTGTTGCAATTGGGCAAAATATGCAAAGTATTCTGAAAATAATGCTGAAGGGATTGTAAACACTCTGACATATCTTAAAGTGGCCATTACTTAGGGAACTGGGAGGATGGATCTGTCTGGATGGCAGTTGTGAGGACTTGGCTGGTCAGGTCCAGGCACCCAGAGCAGAGTTTTCCTATTCCTCTTTTTGCTGCTGCTGAAAGCCTGTAGCACAGATTTGGTCTCCAAGTAGCCTGCTGGGCTCACAGCATTGGTGGGGGGGGGGGGGGGGTGTTGTAGACTAACAGGGAATTCTCAGCAACTTAAATCTTATCTCAGCTTTTCTCTGTGTCCAGCTGTGAGCCCTCACATGGATGCCCAGGACAAAGTAATTTCCATGGTTTCTCCCCTCAGAAAATCCATCTTGGTGTGTGCCAGGAGGTTTTGCTGGGATGTGGCTTTGCTGGGGCTGTGTTTGGGCTTCATGGTGAGAGTCACCTGCTCAAATTGCCTAGCATCATTTGAACTGAGTGGAGGCACCTGCAACTTTCCCATGGTAGATTGAGGAAAATCAGCAGCAGTAAAAGGGCTTGGACTCCTCTTGTGGCAAATGTCAGGTGAGCATCACCCAGAAGCAGTTTTTCTCCTCCTGTAGACCTCCAGGCAGCTCAGGGGAAGGTGTCCCACTGCTAATCTCTTGGTTTGAGCAGGGTAGCCTTGATGTTCAGGACAAACAAAGCCTCTTCCTTCACTGCTGCTGCTCTGAGGGGAACAAAATGTGCTGTGGAGGCAAAGGGGAGCAGCTGGTCCCAAACCATGGGGTGCGCTTGTGGATGCCCGGGCACTGGAGCAGGGAGGGTTGGCAAGAGGCTGCCCCCCAAAAGCAGGCCTGGGGAATCCCAGAGATGGGGTCTGCCAGCTGTGGTGGTTGGAAAGGGATGGGGGACCTGGAAGAATCGTAGCCAGTGATGTGTCATTCCTGAGGTGGGATCTGACACAGAGGCTAAAGGGGCTGGTGGGCTCCCACACCATGCAGGGCTCAGGGGGTGCTGCTGGATGTTTCTGCCCTCCAAGGAAACTCCTGAACCAGGTCAAGCACTCCTCCTGATGGAGGGGAATAAACAGGCTCTGGAGAGAAACAGCCTGTGTCCTTTTAAGGCAATCCAAAGGCTGGGACTGGAAGAATCAGGCTGAAAGGGAGGGATTTGGCACAGTGGGAAGCCCAGCCTGCGGGGCCTTTGGAAAAGAGACTTCCCAGCTGCTGGGATCACACCCCAAACACGGCTCCCAGCATCCCGGGAGCCAGCACAGCCTCTCCAGCCCCTGCTCCTCCCCTTCTCTGTCTGCCTGGCCTGCACTGAGACCCTCTAGGCATCTGGAAGCTGTGGCCAGGATAAAGTGGGGTCAGCAAGTCAGTTCTGACCCCTGCCCTGGTACCCAGGCTGGGATGAGTTTCCCTTTTCCTGGCAAAATACTCCCACAGAGGGAAGATCTTGACTTCCGCATGGCCTGGGAGGTGCAGGGATCTTGCTGTGCCTGTGAGCCCTTCATGCTCCCCCATTTCTGTTTGATGCCTGTACAACCCCCAGTCCTGCTGGGTTTAGCACCCACCTCCCCAGCTGGGAGAGCCACTGGGATTGGAGGCCCAGGGATGGGGCTTCAGCTGCCCGAGGTGACCCAGGATCTGCTGCAAGGGGGGGTCTCCAAGGCTTCTTGGTGTGCCCTGGCAGACCAAGGTTCCTTCCTCATCTCCACACAGCTGAGCTGAGGGAGGTGATGAGGTCCTACACACATGGTGGGCTGGCAAATCTTGTACTCTGAAAATGGAGTTTGGTTTTGGAGACCTTGTCCTGCTGCTTTAGCTGTTCAGGGGTCAGGATGCACATGGTGACTTCTGCTGCCTGTCCCCAGATGGGAGCAGGATGGGGAATTCCAGAGGTGTTGATGGAAGGAGGCCCCTGGAGACCTCTCAAGCTGCAGCTTGTGCCTATTGACCTTGCTTGTATCACTGGTCCCTCCAAAAAGTGTTTTATTGTCCTTGTAGCAACCCCTGCTGTTTGATCCTCCTTAGCTTCCTCTTGGCCATAGTCAATTAGCCTGGCTCCCTCAGAATCTCCTTGAGGACTTTGTTGTGTGAATGTCTCAAGGTTTATGTTGACCTTGTCTTCACAAGTGTCAAGGCCCCTCTGGGCTGGAGCTCTGCTGCTCGTGTCAGCAACTCACAGTATTTTGGACTTATCTGCAGATCTAGGGGGCTCTTGATGGTGTCTCCTCGGACACAGTTTAGGAATGGGAAGAGAAATAGAAGCATTTATAGCCTGCTGAGTAGCTGGATGGTGGCTTAGGCTGGTGCTCAGGTCCTTGCCCTGCATTGTCTTCTTGTTTTCAGATTCTCCAGGCTCCATGACTCTGCCTGCAGTCCTGGAGGAGACTGAGATACCAGAGCGCAGGAGTGCCTGGGAGGGCTTGGTCAGGCAGGAGCTGATGGTGCTGTGGGACATGTGCCAGAGCCTGGGGTTTGGTGGTGTCAGGGGCCAGCTCCTGCCCTCGGGCAGCCCTGACTGTCCCCTGCCCTGCAGTGCCGGAGATGGAAACGTTGGTTGGGAGGAGAAGCTGGGACTGTGTCCAGGGCTGTGGCAGCTGTCACTCCAGCACCAAGGCTTCAGTCACAGTCACCCTGAGCATGGCAGGGGTGGCAGGAGGGCTGTGACCTGAGGAGGTGCCTGGGTAACTCTGTGGGTTGCTCTCTCCCAGCATTGTGCTGCTTCCTCCCTTTTCCTGGCACTGACAGGAGCTGTGAGGTCCCACGGCTCCGAGGCAGGGATTTCTGCTGCTCCTGACAGACAGGACCAGTGGTCCCTGGGAGGCAGCTGGCACTGCTGGGTGCTGGGTCCCCAGGTTCTCATGATTCTGCTCGTTGCCAGCCCTGCAGTCTGTGCCCCCTGCAAACACTGTGGCTGCTCTCTGTACGTGTGGATGTGGGAAAGTGCTGGAGCTCCAGGGCCTGCTCCAGCCGCCCCATCCTGGCCCCGCAGAGCCCTGCCCTGTTCCTGACTGTGCTTTCCCCTGCAGGATGCCAAACTGGGGAGGAGGGAAGAAGTGTGGGGTGTGCCAGAAGGCCGTGTACTTCGCTGAGGAGGTGCAGTGTGAAGGCAACAGCTTCCACAAGTCCTGCTTCTTGTGCAGTGAGTACCACCCCTTCCCTGACCCCCTCTCTGCTTCCTGGGCAAGGCTCCTCAGGATCTCTCAGCCCCCCAGCAAGGCAGGAGCACAGATCATCCCAGGACACATGGGCTGTCCAAGCTGTCGGGGCTGACCTCAGCTGGCACCCACACAAAGACTTAGTCCATCCCTACTCCAAGGAAAGGCCAGGCTGGGTCCTCTGGTCTGTGTCCAGATGTTAAGGATTGGAGCATGAGACAGGGCCTCTCCCAGCAGTGGTGGCAGGAGGTGGCACATGCTGTGCAATGCTCAGAGGTGGGGCTGGCTTTAGCCTTCTGAGTGGCTTTGCCACACTAAAAGGTAGTTGAGCCTGGTGAACTGGCATGGAATCTCCTCGTGTCTGAGGGGATGATGGGAAGGAGATGTGGTCCTGTCCTGGCCCTTGTGCCGATGGAAAGCCTCCTGAGAAGTGCTGAGGCATCACCCCCACCACCCTGCATCTGTCTGCAGATCCACTATTACTGAGGGTGTCTCTGGTGTATGTTTGGACCCAAGTGTCACCTCTGGGGAGGGGCAGTAGAACAGGATCTGGCTGCAAGTGATCCAGTGCTGAGCTCCCTTCCTCTGTCCCCTCTGCAGGATCCTACAAATAGTGCTGGGATCCTGCTGCAAGCCCCCAGACACTCTTCCCTGCCTTTGGGGATCCCAGGGCTGGTGGTGTTGCAGTGCTGAGAGCAGCTCCTTAAACCTGGGGCATCCAGAGGGGCTGCAAGACGTTTGATCCAAAAGATGAGCAGTGTCCTCAGCCTGTGTGGTACCAGATTGCTGTCCTCTGTCCCTGGAGACTGTCACGTATCAGAACCAGTGATTCTCCTGTGCCTGCAGGAGATGGGGCATGGAGCAGCCTGGTCTAGCGGAAGGTGTCCCTGCCCATGGCAGGGGGTAGGACAAGATGAGTTTTAAGGTCCCTTCCCACCCAGACCTCTCTGGAATTCTGTGGACAGGAGCACAGATGTTGCCTGTGTCTGCTGATGGCTCCTCGAGACGTTGCCTCTGCCACAGAGCAGCAGAAGTGCATCTCCAGGGTGGCCTTGCAGCAGGGTCCCACTGAGGTTTAATGTTTCCTCAGCTGATCCCAGTGCCCTGGTCCAGTCTCACCATCCCATCACAGCAGGCAGCACAGCTGGGATCTTCTCCATAGGGGCAGCAAGCAGAGGCGGGATCTGGAAACAAGGCACACTCTGGAACTGATCTCTTCCAGCAGGGAAACTCCAGTGCCCTCATGGGATGATCCCTGCAATGTCCCTGTGTCCACCCAGCCTGGCTGCTGGATCCTTCTTGTCCAGCCTGCCTGGGGCTCAGCACCTACAGCTGGCTGGGACAGGGGGAGAGGGAGGCTGCTGCTCCTGCAGGGGCGCAGCGTGGCCGGGTGCTCCCATTTGGGGGAGTTTCCAGGCTGCAAACTCACTCTGGCTGGTAGGGCTCAGCAGGGGAGTTGTTGAGGCATTTCCTGGGCAGGACAAGGATGACTGGCTGGGTTTGTATGGCAGCTGCTCTGCAGAAGGAAATCCTGTTTGTTCTTTGGCCTCAGATAAGGAGGGTGGGGAATGTTGCCCTCACCCCTTGTGCACACAGCTGGTTTGCCAGGGAAAGCTGCTGCCATGGGATGCTGGCACCCAGAGAGCAGGGCAGGCCTCCAGGAACCACAAAATGAGGCTAAAGGCATTTCTTCCAGGTGGGAATACACGGCCAGAGTGGGGAAGAAGGTCCCTCGTGTGTGTTGATGGAAATGAGTGCCCAGGGAGTGGTCCTGGGCTCAGGGCTGCTGTCCCTGTGCTTTGCAGGCATTTATGCCACTCCACATGTACCCAGCAGCTCTGTCCTGGCTGTGGCTCCCCAGTCAGGCTGTGGCTCGTGTGCCAGCCCACCCTGCTGCCCACTGTTCCCAGTCTGTGTCACAGGCTGTGGGTGGTGCTCCTGAGCTCCTGCATTCCCAGCCTGTTTCCCCAGTGCTGCATTTGGGCCCCATCAAGGAACTTGAAACCATTATCTTTAGGGGAGAATAACAAATACTTCAACCAGATCTGCCAAAAACATCATCTAAAAGGAGCCAAGCCTACCACAGTGCATTAGAGCTCAGGGAGCAACTTGGTGATTGACTCCTGGCCATGATCCAGCTGCCTGGGTAGTGCAGCAGAAAGAGCTGGAATGAGCCCCATGGCCTTGGAAAGCAGAGGCAGCTCTGTTTAATTGTTTTGCAGAGCAGCTCAGCTGCTCTTAGAAAAACAAAGGGTCCTTAACTCCTGAGTGCAGCGCACTGGAATTTCTGCAACGCACAAACCTGGGGGCTGGGTAAGAAAATTTTTCTGTTGCCTCTCAAAACTCTGTGAGTACAGATGAGGGACTGTGAAAGGTGGGGCTGGAGCTCCAAATCTATCCAGATCCCACTGAGACCATTCACTGCCACCCCGGGACAAAGCTCAGGACAAAACCCTTTGAAATGCCAGTGAAAGTGCCCAAATTCCTTCCTGATGGTCTGGCTGAGTAGTGTCACTCCAGGGAAATGCAGAGACCCCAGCAGCAGCCCAGGAGCTTGGCAGCTTTGGAACCAGTAACCTGCTCTGGTCTCTCCCAGCTGGGATCCGTTCTCCATGCCCAGCTCCTGCTGTGGTGGGAGCATGTAGCCAGGAGAAGACTCTGCCAGAGCCTCCTTAGATGGCAAGAGATGCTTCCCTTTCCTCCTTCGTGTCCCAGCAGAGGCACACGGGGTTCTCCTGGCTGTATTTAGTCATGGAAGGGCTGCCTTCTGCCCCTGTTCAGTTTGTGCTGCTCCGGGGTGAGAACTCTGCTCTGTTTGCATTCCTGTGATATTGGGAAAGGCCAAGAAACTGCTCTGCTGGCCAAGAAGCTGCTGGAAGCCTCGACATTTAAGGCGTGGAAAGCAGGATGGGGAAGCTGCGGCAGCTGCAGCCGGATCTGTTTGGGGCTGGCTGCCAGCGCTGCAGACTCTGCCCTAGGAGTGGGATCCTGCACGGGGCACGTGAGCACTGGGCATCACCTGGAGTTTGGGTGCTGGTGGCCTCCTGCTGGCTGGGCAGAGTGTCTCAGGAAGGGCTGGGAAGGAACAGGGCAGCTGTGAGCAGAGCTGGGACAGGAGCTGGTGCTTCCAGGACCTTAAGGGGGTTTATAGAAGAGAGGTAGAGTGGCTTTTTACACAGGCAGATAATGACTGGGCAAGGGGGGGTGTTTTAAAACTGAAATATCTATATTAGATATGAGGGAGAAAGTTAGATTAGATATATAAGAAAGTGATTCCCACTCAGAGGGTGGTGGGGCATTGCTTCCCAGAGAACCTGTGGCTGCTCCATCCTTGGAAGTGTTCAATACTCGGTTGGATAGGACTTGGAGCAACCTGGGATAGTGGAAAGTATCCACGGCAAAGGGTTGGAATCAGATAATCCAAATTGAAGGTCCCTTCCAACCCAAACCAGTCTGTGATTCTATGGAAACCTAAAAATCAAGAGAAGGCCTGAGCCCAGCACCAAGCTCAGGGTGGGCTCAGCAGGGCCCCTGAGCCTGGCTGCCATCTCCTCCTGTCCCATCTTACATCCCACATTGACCCCCAGGGCTGAAACACCCAGCTGAGTTAGTGTTCCTCACCTGAGACCCCCCCTTGCACATCCCCAAACCCAGGGCTGAGGTGTCAGGTGAGCCTTGGAGCTCTGGAGAGGTGACTGTGTCCAATGTGTGAAGCCCTTGCAGTGCCTTGGGTGTGGCCACAGGACTGCTCTTGGGTGGTTCTTGGTCCATCCAAACACCAGGAAAACCACGTTTGCTCACATTTCTTTGCCCTGAGTGCTTCCTGCTGTGGATTTGCAGTGGATAAGGCGTGGGGCCAGGACATCCATCCCCGGGCCTGAGAATCCTGCGGTGATTCGTAGGGGAAATTCACCCCCATGGTTTAAGTGCAGCTGCAGGAGAGCAGCACCCAGAGGGTTAAGAGAGCTTTCCTTCCCTTGGTATCACCGTGTTGGCTTTGGTGGTTGTTTCCTTTTAAAGCCAGACACTGCTCTAGTGATCCTTATCTGCCCGGTTTGCATGTGCTCCCTGCAGCTGGGTCCTGGCGAGGCTTTCCCTGCTCCTTGAGAGCTGAGCTCTGCTGGCCCTGGGAGAGCTTGTTTTCCCCAGCTAATTAGCAGGCTCTGGCAGAGCAGGCTGATGCCACACCCTCCCCTCTGTTCTAGTGGTCTGTAAGAAGAATTTGGACAGCACCACTGTGGCCGTGCATGGTGAGGAGATCTACTGCAAGTCCTGCTACGGGAAGAAGTACGGCCCCAAGGGCTACGGCTACGGGCAGGGAGCAGGGACCCTGAGCACGGACAAGGGCGAGTCCCTGGGAATCAAATATGAAGAGTGAGTTTGAGCCTTGTTTTTGACACTGGGGCTGTGGGCACCTTCTCCCCACACCTGTCCTGTGGTACTTGGCTGTGCAGCCTGTGCTGAACTCCCAGCAGTGTCCATGGGCTGCCTGGCCCCTCGGCCCCTCCAAGGAATCCCACTGAACCGTGTTTGGGGGGTGGGATGGGATGGGACATGTCCCCATTGCCTGAGCACGCTCCCCACCCTCTCCCAGAACACAGGCCCCAGGCTGAGCTTTCCATGGGGCTTGTTGTTCCCAAACTTCACTTTAAACGGGGCTGGGATTTGGGATCCCATAGTTCTTCCCTGCTGCACCTTGCATTCCTGATCATGAGCTCTCTGCCACCCACAGGGGCCAGCCCCACCGACCCCCCAACCCCAATGCAGCCAGGATGGCCCAGAAGGTGGGAGGAGCTGACGGGTGCCCCCGCTGTGGCCAGGCCGTGTACGCGGCCGAGAAGGTCATCGGAGCTGGGAAGGTAAGAGGGGATGGTGGCACAGGGCACGGGGATGGTGGGCACAGGGTGCTGCGTGGCAGGGACACCTTCAGAGAGGGTCTGGACCTGCTCTCAGCCAGGGCTGGGCTTGGGTCCAATGGCCGCGTTCACCTGGAAGCCTGGCACCAAAAGGAGATCTTGGCATGTCTGGAAGCCAGGTTGTCCAGGCTGCAGCACTCTCACAGACTTGTAGATGGGGGAGAAATACATTTTATATTAAATATTTACAGCCCTGCTCAGCAGAGGCCACCATGGACATCCTGCTGTGGATGTGCTGGGAGGGTGAGCAGTGACATGTGCCATGGCCAGTGTCACTGTTAACTGAAAGGTGCCTCTTTCTCCCCTCTGTGCCACAGGCAGGGACGCTGTGGCCAGGATTTGGGGCAGGCAGTGAATTCCAGTGGTCAGCACTGTCCACAGGTCGGGCAGGATGCTGGAGCTGTGGGCATGGGTTTGGTGAACATTCCTGGGGCTATTCCGGTGGTGGCTGGGTCAGCTCAGGGTTTGGTGTGAAGGTCACTGTCACAGCCCCGGCACTCCCTGTGCCAAGGTCACCCCTTCACCACGGTTCTTCGCACCCTGAGCTGTGACCCGGTCTCAGCCCAGCTCCTCTGCAAGGCCTGGGGACCCCTTCTGCCCTGCCAGCCCTGGGACCCCAGATGAGGTCCCTGCCTGGAGCTGCCCTCCCCACAAGGTCAGGCACATGCAGAGCTTGTCAGGGACACCAAGCCAGGCTGCTTGGCTTTGTGCCATGGGGACAGGTGGCCATGCTGGGACAGCCTCACCAGTGATGAGGCGTCACTCCCTGACCTGGCTGGGCTCTGTCCTCCTGGGGCTTTGTGCTTGTCCTGTGTCCCCAGAACAAGGAGAGGGGTCAACAGAAAGGGCCCCTCGGCATCATCACCCCCCAGCTGGCTTGTGATGGACGTGTTGATGGTCAGACTAGGGTCAGAAGCTGAATTTACTCTTAAAACCATGATCTGGGCTTCCTGGTCAGTTTCTGGCCCCAATGTTTACAGAGAACCAAAGCTGGTGAAGCAATTACATTAAAGTAGACCCAGAGAGGATTCCAGAGCATGTATTTCATGTGCTAATGTTTGCTGGATGACTCCATCCAATACTTCCTCCTCCAGCCCGTGAATTTCACATTTTCTTCCAAAAAAGGTTTCATGTTTTCCCAAGTGTTTGTTTAAATTCCTCGGTGAGCAGCTCTGGCTACTTAAGGTCTGCCTGAAGGCTGTGAGCTCATTTATCTCCAGGGGACTGCTGGAACCATGGGGGGTTATTTTTAAACACTGTCTGCTTTTGGCATTTTTTCTCCTCTGTTTGCTGCCTTCCTTGGAGCTGTGGTTGTGTGGGGCAGTTGTCCATCCCTGCTGCCACCCCAGCCGTGGGTCTCAGCTGGACAATGGGAGGGATTTATCTTGCTGGTTAAGAGAGTGCAATCCCCAAAGAGGGGGGGGGGGGGATTGCTCCTTACAAATTATTGATGAAATTACTGCAGAAATTACTTCTTAGAGTGTCAGCAAAAGGTCTCCAAAACCAGATCAGCACAGGAGCAGTGCCCACACCTGGTGTTTCCTCTCTGCATTTTCCCTGTGGGACTGGGAGTGCTTTCCAGGGAAAAGCTTTTATCCCGTCCAGAGCTCTTTGCCAGCCCCTTTGGATCAGAAGCAGAGCAGGGAGCCTGGCTGCTACCAGAGCCTGGCTGTCCTGTCCCTGGGGTCTGACCGGGCTCTGCTCCTGTCCCGCAGTCCTGGCACAAGTCCTGCTTCCGCTGTGCCAAGTGTGGCAAAAGCTTGGAGTCCACCACCCTGGCAGACAAAGATGGGGAGATCTACTGCAAAGGTGAGCCCCACCTTCCCTGCTGGCTTCTCCTGGGCCCTGAAGGGAGGGGGTGAAAGGACCCCGGGGGGTTGGAGGTTGGGGAAGGGGTGCCCAGCAGCTGCTTTCAGGGAAGGACTGTGCCAGCCACAGAGCTGGAGAATTTCCTGCTGAGCCAGGGCCTCTGTTTGCCCAGCAAATGTGGCAAACCTTGTCCTGTCCAGGCAGGGTGTGCCCCTTGGGGAGGTCCTGCTCCTGTGCCAGCCTCACCTGTGTACCCCTTCCGTCCTCTGCAGGTTGTTACGCCAAGAACTTCGGTCCCAAGGGCTTTGGCTTCGGGCAGGGCGCCGGGGCACTGATCCACTCACAGTGAGCCCCAGGGCTGAGCCCTGCACTCGCCCGGGGCTCTCCTGCGCTGCCCGCCCGCCCCACGCCGCAGTGAGTGCCCCGCTGTCACCCCAGCCACCGCTGCTTCGCAGCACCGGCCCCTCCTGCCCTGCCCCGGCGCTCCCCAGAGCGGGGGGATCCCAGCATTGTCCCTGTGGGGTCCTGCCGGGGCAGGTGGCCCAGGGGGGCCGCTCCCTCCCACTGCAGAGAGGCCCCGGTGCCCAAGTCCTGCTCCGCGTTGCCCGCCCCGCCGGCCGCGTGCTCAGCCGTGACTCCGAGCAAGCAATAAAACAGCAGCGACATCAGAGCTCACCCGGGCCCGGCCCTGCGCTGACTTGACTCGCTCTCTGGGGCTCAGGACGGGCACTGGCTGCCCAGAGCTGGGGGGGCGTTTGCAGTCCTGGCTTGAAATTAACGCCCAGGGGCAGGAATGTGTCGGTGCAGTTTGACACGGCCCAGCTGTGGCCAGCTGAGCTCTGCAGCTCGGCTGGGATGGGCTCCCCCTCTGCTCCCACCAAGAATCAGCATGGAACGGTTTGGATTGGAAGAGACCTTAAAGCTCTTCTTGTTCCACCTTCCACTAGCCCAGGTTGCTCCAAGCCCTTTCGTTGAAGACTTCCAGGAATTGGGATAGCTATTCCAAAAGCAGAGGTTGATGTGGGAGGCCAGGGACAGCCCTTCTGGGGTGTGTTGGTAGCATCACACGTGTGCTCATGCTCTCAAAAACCCTATCTGTGCTTTTAGGTGGCACCTCTCCAAGCAGGCGTGCCCAGCAGTGCCAAGTAATTAACAGCTTTTCACCTACTCCCTGCTTTTTTAGCAGCTTGTGGATCATTAAGCTTCCAGTTGGGCAGCTGCCCAGGTTTAATTGGTTTCCATCTAAACTCTTCACTCCCTTTTTGTGATTCTCCTGTTGGACTGGTGGGACAGACTCAGATCAGCCTCGCTGCAGCTTAGGGACTCCACAGGCAATTGAGTTCTGGGGGTTTTGAAGTTATAAACATTGTGGTTGAGCAAATGAGATTGAGAGTGTTCTGAGAAGCACAACAGAGGCAGAAATCCCTTTTTGGGGCAGGACTTGGGCTCCTTTATCAACCTAAGTGCTTTCTCCTGTTCATCACACCCTCAGTTTTGCATGGTGTTTATGAAGCAGAGATGGGGAGTTAAGTCTTTACCATCTCAAAAAACTTCCCCCCTCTAGATTCTAGCAGGACCCACTGCTCTGGGCTGTGTGGTGGCTGGGGTGAGGGGTCTGGTGGCACTTGGTGTGGGAGGCAGAAGGCCCAGGCTCGGGTAGGGTTGGGAGCTGCAGCACAGAGGGCCCAGGTGCCAGCCTGGTGTGGAGACACAAATGTGCCTCCCTCGCTTGGCAGAGGCCCTGCTGCTCCCCCAAGGAGAGGGGAGGGGGGAGCTTGTTCTGGAAGCTCCTGCAGAGATGGGGGGTTCAGGAAGCTGCTTAGAGGTGTGAGGTGGGGCTGCTGCAGGGATGGAGGGGTCAGGAAGCCACTGCCTTCTCTGTGAGCATGCAGGGGATGCTGTGCTGCTGGTGTGGCATCTCAGCTGGATGTGCCCCAGATGGGATTGTGCCCAGGCAGTGCTGGTTGGTCAATAAAGCTATAATGAGTCTTTGTTTAGTCCCTTCCTCATGCAGCTGTAGAGGTTCTGTCAGAGAGAAGGGAGGAGCAGGAGTCTCTCTGCTCTGGAGCCAGGCTGGGAGAGTTGGAAATACCACCTGGAGAAATCTCCAGGGAGACCTCAGAGCCCCTTCCAGTGCCTAAAGGGGCTCCAGGAGAGCTGGAGAGGGACGTTGGACAAGGGCCTGGAGGGACAGGACAAGGGGGAATGGCTTTCCACTGCCAGAGGGCAGGGTTGGATGGGATACTGGGACAAAGTTCTTCCCTGTGAAGGTGGTGAGGCCCTGGCACAGGGTGCCCAGAGAAGCTGTGGCTTCCCCTGGATCCCTGGAATTGTCCAAGGTCAAGCTGGACAGGGTTTGGAGCAACCTGGGATAGTGGAAGTTGTCCCTGCCTGTGGCAGAGGGTGGAACAGGATGGTTCTTAACCTTTCAACCCAAACCAGTTGGTGGTTCTATGAGAGAGTGACATTTCACATGTGATGGACCCCAGAGAGGCCAATTGTACTGGAAGCTTGGTCAAAGCCAGGAGAAAATGCTGGATTTGGTTTTGGAGGGCCATGGAAAGATGTAGGTTAGAAGGGACGAGCAGAAGCCTTAACTGCAACCTCCTGCTTAAGGCAGAGTTCCAAAGGTCATGTTGATCAGAGCATTTGGTGTCCACTCAGGTACGGGCACCCTCTGAGGATGGAGGTCCCACCACTGTGGATCTTGTCACAGCATTGTGCCACACAACCCTTGAAAGGGTTGTTTCACCACTGAAAGGATGGTCGGGCCCTGGCACAGCTGCCCAGGGCAGTGGTGGAGTCACGATCCTTGGGGGTGTTCACAAGACCTGTGGATGTGGCACGTGGGGACGTGGGTTAGTGGTGAACATGGCAGTGCTGGGGGAGTGGCTGGAATGGATGATCTTGTGACCTGGGAGGGCTTTTCCAACATTAATGAATCACAGAATCCCTGATTTTCCTGTTGTGCCCCTGTGCCTGGTGTCTCATGCCCTTTTGCCGGTCAGGGCTGTGTCTCCCTTCTCCACAACCCTTCTACAGACAATGGAAAACTGAAGTTCAGCCTCCCCAAGTCCTCTTTTCTCTGGCCTAGTGGGTCTCTGCTGAGGTCCCAGCCCCAAAGGTCCTGGGTAAGCCATGTCCTGGGACAGGGACCGTGCCCCGAGGGTTTGCCCTGGGTGCCACACACCTGCTGACCCTGCACTGGTCACTCAGAGTGGCTTAGGGAGTGACAGAGACCACCATGGGGACACCAGGATGGGATCACGGGGGCTGCACATCCCGACAGAGGCATGAGGGGGGCTGCAGGAGGTGGTGGGACATGGCCCAGGAGAAGCAGGGTGGGACTAGAGGTGCTTTTTGGGCATCTCCTGCCCGAGCTGCAGTGGGACAGCTCTGACCATCTGCTACCCTCTGCTGATCAGCGAGAGCAGCAGGGCCCAGCCGGAGGTGTCTGCTCACCTGTGCCCAGGTGTGGTCCAGCTGCCCCTCGAGGCAGCAGAGCTGCGCTGTGCCCGGCAGCTCCCACCCTTCGGGGGCTGCAGCCTGCCCTGAAGGGATAAACCAGGGATCGGCTTGTGGCCAAGCCCCCTGGAGCCTGAGGTGATGGCACCACTTGAGGGGTCAGACTGGAGCCTCCAAGCCCCATGGCCGGCGGGGCTGTGAGAGGGGATGTCACCCTGTCACCCAGCTCTGTGGGGATGTCACCTCGGGGCAGGGCAGAGCCCGGCAGCCCCGTGACCTGCCCTGAGGGCCCGGTGTGGATGGGATGAGCCGTGGGCAGCCCATGGAGCAGAGCCCTGGGCTCACCCACAGCCTGGCACAGCAAGTCCTGCAGGGTTTGCTGCAGGGCAGGAGGTGCCATGTCCCCCCGGGCAGCCTGGCAGGGTGAGACCCCTGCCTGGTGTGTCTGGGAATGGGCAGCTGGGGAGACGGGAGTGGAGAAGGACATCAAAGCTCCATCACACACAGGCCTGCAGGACCATCACCTTGCCTGGAGAAGCAGTGACTGCAGTGAGCAGAGGGGTGGGGGCCTCGGGCAGGGGTTGGCAGCCCTTGGCTCTCCCCCGGGCTTTGAGGATGGAGCTGGAGCTGGGTGGTGAGCCAGAACTGCCCGCGGACATCCCAGTTTACCAGAACAGTGACAGTCCCAAATCTACTCCCCCCGAGCTCCCAGGGCTCGGCATCCCTGGAGCTGAGCATTACCCGTGCGTGGGAAAACAGCCCTGGAAGGGGAACCCACACTGCTCTGCTCCTTCCGAAGCGCTGGGGTGCTCAGGGTGACCTCCGGGGCCGCCTGACGTCAGGAGCCCGGCTCTCCTGGGACACCCGGGATCTCTGCCAGCGTGGCGAGGTTGGCCCCAGGGAGCACGAACCAGTTCCTGGCTCCGCCAGCTGCCCTGCCCTCTTAATGAGGGATAATGAGGTGCATCTCATCAGCGCTGCAGACTTGCCCCCTGGCCACGGCGGCTGCCGGCAAAGCCCCCGGCAGGGACCGGCAGTGATGGAGGGGCTGGGGCAGGAGGGGACTCCAGCCGGGGGCTCTGCGGGGTTGGGGTCTGCGGGGGGTGCATGAGCAGGGTCTGCGTGCCAGGGGCTGATCCAGCCCCCGTCAGTGACCCCAGCACATTCCCGGGGGGAATTTCTTCCCATTGCAGACCTCACCTGGGTGAAGGAGCCGCTCTCTCAGCGTTTGCAGGGGCACATTCAGCTGCCCAGCCACCTGTGACCGTCACCCGCCCTGGCAGCCCACGGCCCGCACAAGTCCCCAGATGTGCCCCCCGGCAGCCCAGCCCGGCCCGGGGAACCCTCGGTGCCAGGCGCTGGCACAGGAACAGACGGGCTGGAAAGGAGACGGTGTTTGGCTGCAGGGGGGAGGAGGATCAGGCAGGAGGACCGGGATGTGCTGCCCCGGCCCCACTCCACGGCTCCTTCCCCCTCTACAGCTCACAGGGGGCTGGGGGATGCTGCTCCTTGCTGTGGGACGGCCTGGAGGCTTCAAACCCCCGTCCCAGGAGCTTTGAGGGATGGGAGCTCTGTGTGCTGAGGGGTGGCCCAGCACCCTTGGCTGAGTGGCTGGGGGGGTGGGTGGCTTTCAGGGGTTGCCCCATTGCTGCTGTCCGTTCTCTGCTTTTGTCTCTCCTTCTGGGCTGCACTCGGGAGTCCCCAGAGCCCCTGCCTGGCTGGTGCTGCACGCACAGCCTACTGTCCCAGCTGGCACCGCACACCAGAAGCCCTTGCCCTGGCACTGCAGCCCATTGTGCCTTCTTGGCTGGCACTGCAACCCCCAGCCCCCCTTGCCCGGTGGCACTGCACTCTGTACCCCTGCCTGGCTGGCATTTTACACAGAGCCCCCTGCCCAGTCGGTCCTGTGCCCCACAGCCCACTCTCCCCACTAGCACTGCACCCTATAGCCCTGTGCCCACGGGGCTGCACCCCCAAGAGCTGCTCTTGCACCTGCAACATCTGTCCCTGCACCCTGGGCTGTCGTGCAGAAGTCCCTGAGCCCTGCCCCATCCCACACCCTGCAGCGCTGCCATGCAGCCCCATCCCACACCCTGCACCGCTGCCATGCAGCCCCATCCCACACCCTGCACCGCTGCCATGCAGCCCCATCCCACACCCTGCACCGCTGCCATGCAGCCCCATCCCACACCCTGCCTGTTCACACGAAAGCCCTGAGGCTGCGCCTGCCCTCGGGCACCCCAAAAGCTCCTCCCGGGTGAAGCGGGGCTGCGCCGGGCCTGGTCGGGCTTCGTCTGGGCGTGAAGGGAGCCTGAGAGCAGGAGGGGCCAGGCGAGGCGGCAGGAATGCGAGTGGGAGAGCGGCCGGGCAAGTAGCGACAGCTCCTGGGAGCGCGGATCCCACACGCGGCTCGGGCAGGGAGCGGAGCCCCGGCACGGGGCAGGCGGCCGGAATGGGGCACCCCATGAATCACCCCCGCTGAGAGCCGGAGCGGAGGGCGGCGAGTCCCCGGGGGCAGCACGGCCGCCGCGGGGTCCCGGCCCCGGGGTGCTCGGCTCCAGTGTGGAGAGGCTGGAATTCCCCCGGCGGGTAATGCCCGGCTGGGCCGGCACAGGGCGCTGAGGATCCGGGGGCCCGAGCAGCCGTGATGACCCCCGAGAAGGTGCTGAGGGAGGGGGTGCTGGAGAAGCGGAGCGGGGGGCTGCTGCAGCTCTGGAAGAAGAAGCGGTGCCTGCTGACGGAGAAGGGGCTGCAGCTCTTCGAGCCCAAGGGCTCGCGGCGCAAGGAGCTGAGCTTCGCCCGCATGAAGGCCGTGGAGTGCGTGGAGTGGAAGGAGCGGCACATTTACTTCACGGTGGTGATGGACGACAGCCTCGAGATCGACTTCCGCTGCGCCCAGGAGGACCCGGGCTGGAACGCTGAGATCACCATGGGGCTCGTGCGCTTCAAGAACCAGCAGGCGATGCAGGAGGTGCGCGCCCGGCACAGCTGCCGAGCAGGTACCGCAGCCACCGTGGCTCAGGGAGCAGGACCCAGCCCAGGATGAGGTCCCTGGCCGCAGGTTCCCATCCCTGAGTGGTTTGGGAAATCACAAAGGGGGTCCCGTGGACCGGGTGGGTCTGCAGGTTGATGTTCCCATGTCCCCCTGCACTGGCTGGGACGCCCTGTGGGTTTGGCCTCTCTGTGTCCCGGGACGGGGACTTTCTAACATCCTCCCTCTGTCTGGGGTGGCCCGAGGGATACAGGGCCCTTTGCCATCCTGCAGGTGGGATGGGGTGGGGATGGTATCTGGCCCCACTCCCCAGTGCCCTCAGGATGCCCCGTGTCCCAGCGCTGGCCGAGCGGGTGACAGGAGCCTTCTCTCTGCAGTGGTGCAGCTGGACGCAGCCCCGGTGGGACAGCCCAGGGAATCACAGCTTCCCAGGAGTCGGATGGAGATGGCCCTCGGCTCGGCAGGTGCTGGAGAGAACGGGATCCCTGCGGGCAAGTGAGGTCACCGCTGTGCAGCCCGGGGACGAGGACAGTGGCCCCAGGGAGGCCGGTGCTGGCGCTGGCTCCCTCTTGTCGGGGCAGGACAGAGGCACCGCAGGAGCTGGGCGGGCACAGCCACCTCCCCTTGGCACAGCAGGGCAGAGGACACAGGCAGGGCCACCACCTGGAGCTTCAGACAAGGCAGGAGGTGACATCCCTGCTTGGGGCCCCACCACCCTTCATTCAAGTGACGTGTGCAGGACTTGGTGCACTGGTGGGGACCCCAGGCCTCTCCTGCAGGACAGGGGATGGATGAGGCTGTGCCCGAAGGATCCGTGCCACAGGGAGCTCTGCCTGTGTGACAGTGACACTGGGAGATGGATGTGGCTGGGTCCCAGTTTTTAAAAGGGGCTAGAAAGCTGCTGCTGCAGCAGGGACCCCTCAGCAGGGCACTGACGCGATGGTGTGGTGACACAACCGTGCTGCTGGACATTGTCTTACCCTGGGATGTCCTTGGGCTGTTGGGGAATGCTGGGGACCCCGATTCCCTGTACCAAAAGTGTCTCTTAACAGGACTTTCAGCTTCTTTCCCTGGTGTTGCTTTGATTTGTGGGACCCCGCAGGGCATGGGAGAGCACAAATCCTGCACAGAGCTTTGCCAGTCATGACCCCTAAACCGGCATCCCCTAGGCTCCTTGATCACCAGTCCCGCTGCGCCGTGTCCCCAGGGATTCCCACGGTGGTTTGCGTGCCGGTGACGCGGGAGCAGCGCTGTGGCTCTGCAGAGGGAGGGATGGCCCTGCCCCGACAGGCAGCGCAGACAGCAGCGCCTGGAGCCAGCAGCGCGCTCCGCCAGCCGGAGCCGGAGCCTGAGCCCAGCCCGGGGCCGGAGGCGCTGCGGATCCTGCTGGAGATTTCCCGGCCGCGTGGGAATCACGGAGTGCGGTGTCCTTACGTCCCGGGCTGCGGCAACCTGTACCCCAGCCTGTACCCCATTCTGTACCCCAGCCTGTACCCCAGCCTGCACCCCCCATTCTGTACCCCAGCCTGCACCCCAGCCTGTACCCCAGCCTGCACCCCAGCCTGTACCCCACCCTACACCCCAGCCTGCACCCCATTCTGTATCCCAGCCTGCACCCCAGCCTGTACCCCACCCTACACCCCAGCCTGCAACCCATTCTGTACCCCAGCCTGCACCCCAGCCTGTACCCCACCCTACACCCCAGCCTGCACCCCATTCTGTACCCCAGCCTGCACCCCATTCTGTACCCCACCCTGCACCCCAGCCTGCACCCCAGCCTGCAACCCATTCTGCACCCCAGCCTGCACTCCATTCTGTACCCCACCCTGCACCCCAGCCTGCACTCCATTCTGTACCCCAGCCTGCACCCCAGCCTGCATCCCAGCCTGCACCCCCCATTCTGTACCCCACCCTGCACCCCAGCCTGCACCCACGGGCCCGCGGGGTCCCGTCCCCATGCCGGGGCAGCAGCGGGTGGTTCTGGGGACGGTGGCACGGCCGGAGCCTGCTCGCTGTGCAGGGCCAGGCTCGTGCTGGCTCTGCAGGAACAGGCACGGGGGGTTCCACGCAGCGAAGCCTCCTTGGCCAGCCGGTCCTCAGAGCTGCATTCACCGGGACCTCCCCAGCTGGGGGTGCAGAGGAGGTGGGGCCAGGCCGGGGGTGCAGATGGAGCCGGACCCAAACGCTGCACAGACGGAGCTCTGCACCATCCCAGGGTCATGACAGGGACACGGGGGGCTCCAGGGATGGTGGGACCCTCCACAGGACACGTTTCAGGTGTGGTGCCCTGTGTTTACAAGCCCCAGACCAGGTCCCTGCACACGTGTCAGGAGGGAATGGGGTGGTCAGGAAGGCGCTGGTGCTTACACAGCATTTCCAGGGCAAGTATCACTGTCCTGGGGTTTCCCCTAAATCCCAAGCTCCCAGAGTCAGGGGATTCAGTGAGGCTCAATCAAAGCCGTGTGAGCATCCCAAGCCTGTGCCGTGGTGGGTGCCAGGGTGGGGAGCACCCAGTGCCAGGGGGTTCCCAAAGTTACCCATTTTATTCAGTGTGACTCCTTTTTTTCATTTTTTCTGCCTTCTTGCCCCCTGTAAATAGATATTTTCTGTTTTCCAACTGTCAACAACGAACTGTCAGAGAAAATGATCAAGGAGGGTGTGTAAGCACTAGCCCTGGCCATGGTACATCCCTGGGCACTCATGATGAGGCAGCAGAGAGGACACGGTACCCCAGAGCTGGGGAGAAATTCAGGCAGTCAATGGAGGGAGAGGACAGTAAGAGAACACAAATCCTTGTGTCAGCATTTCAGGCCCAGGCATGGGGAAAGTTCAGCTTTTCCATCTTCATCCCCAGCCCTTCATCCAGACCAACACACATCCAGGCTCCCTGCCTGGACCCCATATCCCCCAGGGACTTTAGAGCTCCCCAAGCCACCGGGTTTGGGAATTTCTTTTGAGCAGACACCCACACCTGCCCCTCCCTCAGTGGGTGGATTCCCAGGCTGACCCTGGAGCAGGGGCTGGGGTCAGAGCCCAGCCAGCAGCGTGGGGGTGGAAGGTGTGTTGGCTTCATCTCCCCTGGGAGGGCTGAATGTCTCTGCAGAGGAAAAGTCACCCCGAGACTGATAAACAAATAAACAGCCCAGGAACCCGGCCAGGGAGTGGAATAGGGGCAGGGCCAGAGGCTGGAGCATCCCCCAGTGCCAGGGACATGGTGCCAGCACACTCCCAGGCAGCCTGGAAAGCAGGAGAGGACCCACAAGAAGCGTTTCCAATGCTCCCAGAGGTGAGGAAACTGAGGCACAACAGAGGGATGCAGGGTGGCTTTGTGGCCCCTCAGCCCCTCCAGCACATGGGCTCCTGTGGTGAGGAGGGGCTGGCCAGACCCCTCGGGCCTCCGGGGAGAGCCCCAGAGAGGAGAGAGGTGCCCCGGAGCACCCCGAGTTCAAAGGCAGGAGCCTGAAAATCTGGCTCTGCTGCTCCCAGCCCGCGGTGCCTCTGTTGCAGCATCCCTCCCCACACTTCCTGAGGGTGCTGAGGCTGCTCTGGGGGGGCTGCCCTGTGCCCCCCACCCTGGGCAGGGGCTCTGCCAGCACCCGCAGAGACTGGCACCCTCCCTGCAGCACCACGAGGGTGCAGTGGGTGCACAGGACAGGAGTTTTTTCCACCTGATGACATCCCAGGTCTGGCTTTGGCATCAGTTTGGGGCTGGCTGGACAGGATGCCCCAGGGAGGGCAGTGGGGTCACAGTGCTGAGACAGGGAGGTGCAGCCTGATGGTGCCAATGCTTTTGTCACATGGGACCTCCTCCATCACCAGGTGCCCCGTGGAGAGCCTGGCACTGCCCTGCTTCTCCTGGGATCGTCTCTGAGCTTGTGGGTGGTTCCTCTTTAGATAAAAATGAAAAAAAAAAAAATCCCAGCTGTAGCAAGTAGTATTCTGCTTTTTGGCTTTAGGTCAACTGTTCAACTTCTTCCAGATGTTCCTAAAATGATTTCATTGTTGGCCATCCTTAATTACAATTCCTAAATCACTGGATTTTGGTTTGGGACACGCCACCTGCCCAGAGCTCTTCTATGTCTGTATGTCCATGCTGCAGGGAGCAGAGGCTGGGATGTCCCCAGCACTGCTGTGGGGAGCTTGGCCTTCTCCACTGAATCCTCCTGCACTGGAGTGTAGGAAGAAATAACTGTCCTTGTTCCACAGATCCTGGGGTGCTGAGGGGGTCGGGGCAGGGATTGCAGGGATTACACATTAATTCCCCAGCCACAGGGTCCTGCTGCACTCTTGGGCTCGGTGTCCCAGGGGGTTCAGAACTGTGACTGTGACATTCCCCAGCAGTAGAGCTGAGGTTGTGGGAGCCCAGGAAAGGCAGGGAGAAACAAAACGAGGGCCCAGGCATTGCTGGAGCTGCAGGGGGAACAACCAGCACATGCCAGCACCCATCTGTCTCCCACTGTCCCCAAGCAGGAGCCACTGAGTGGCTCTGGGGTGGGGGTGGCCCAGCCCAGCCCAAAGTGGGTACTGAGATGTGTCTCAGAGACATGTAAAAATTTGAAAATACCCTGAAAATGTCCAAGAACTCTCTCAGGGTCCCTGCCTGGGCCAGAAATTTTGGATTATTTGGAATAGTCTTTTTTTGCTTATGTAGAATATTTTGCCTTAGGCTGGAAACCAGCCTGGACTTTGTGATACTCAAACTGATGTTGCTGCTGAGCCATGGCTGCCCCTGGCACAGAACAGCTCAAATCCCCCTCCTGGTGAGAAGAGCCCACAGGATCAGCACTGGGAAGGTTTCATGTGTCATTGGCAAAGCCATTGAAAGCTTAAAGTTTTCAGCAGGTGGCTCCATTTCAATGATGTCTTTCCACTATCCCAAAGCAGGGAATTCCTCCTTATTTAACAAAGCCTTTTCCATGTGCC
This sequence comes from Anomalospiza imberbis, assembly GCF_031753505.1. Classification (NCBI taxonomy): domain Eukaryota; kingdom Metazoa; phylum Chordata; class Aves; order Passeriformes; family Viduidae; genus Anomalospiza; species Anomalospiza imberbis. The sequence goes on from NC_089706.1 coordinate 6,206,147, forward strand.
AGAGGCACAAGGCAGGAGCCTGTGCTGTTCCTAAAGGGCCCCTTGGCTTCTGGGGACCCTTCCTCAACTTGGCACCTTCTGCAAACATTTCAGGCCTCCCCAAAGTATTCAAGCAGAGAAAAACAAACTGGCCATGACACTTCTAGAAGTGGGAGGTGTTTCTTGCATTTTTGGATAACTGTCCTGCTTTGGCATCCAGCCCCAGAGCTGCTTCCAATGGATTTGCTCTCTGTAGTGGGGAGGGCGAGTCCCATGCCCACGGAAGGAGGGGCTGGCACGGGCACCCTCCTGAGCTGCACCAGGCCCAAGGGGGTCCCTGGAGTTTGGGGTTCCCAGAATGGGGCTGTGGCTGCAGGAGCAGGACATGGAGCAGCACATCCCAGAGGGATGAGAAGCCTCTGCCCCGCCAGGCAGTGGGAAATGGGGGTGCCCTGGTGGGGCTGATGCAATGGGGTGAAGATCAGTGAGGCAGATGAGCGGGGAGAGGTCTCTCAGCCCCTGGGGAATATTTGGGGTCTGGCCTGGGGCTGTGCTGATTATCCCAGGCCGGGCTGTGGTAATTACCCAAATTCTGGCCCCCTTTCCATCTCAGGGCATCCCTCAGGTTTGGCGGGACTTGTTCACAGATGCAGCAGGGTGAGGAAATTCGCCCCAGGGCTGCAGAAGCCATCGGCTCTTAGAGAAGCACCCCAGGAGCTTCCACTGCACTGCCACCAATCCACAGAGCAGGTGGGACTGGCTGGGTTCCTCTGGCAGCTCGGGAGGGGTGAGAACTGCTGGATGGTCTGCAGGAGAAACACCACGGGGGACCATTCCTCAGGACAAGTCCCATGGCCCTTCACCACTTCACTGCCACCTGACCCTGCAGCCTTGCAATCACCTGGCTGAAGGGGTGACCTCGCTGTCCCCTGGTCCCTGAGCTGTCCCACAGAAGGAAAACCTTCTCCCACACCGTGGTGAGTCTGTGGGGCATCATCTGTCCCAGTCCAGTGACAAGCCTGGTGCAGCTGGGGGTCTCCTGTCACCCCCCAGTCTGGACTCTGAGCGTGGCAGTGAGGATGAGTCCCAAAGGACACCAGAGGCTCAGTCCCAAAGGACACCAGAGGCTCAGCTGTCATTTCTCAGTCTGTCCTGGATGCTCTGGGAGCTGCTGGCTTTGTGAATTCCATTGGGGTTGATGGAACGAGGATGGTGGTTGGGAGAGGGCGAGGACGGCATGGGTGGGAGGGTTCTAGAGGAGGGGAAGAGATCTCTCCAGCATTGCTTCAAGTCCATTTCTTCAGGGAGATTGGCTTCATGTGGGGCAGCTGAACTGCTCACAGGAGTCAGGTACCTTTGCATTTGGAGTCCTAAGACCTTGAGGAGCCAGGGACCATTGGGCAGCTCTGGCAGCCCCTGCCATGGGTGTGGGGCTGATGCACCAACACCCTCCAGGGACTTGGAAGGTCCAGAGGGGGAAATGCCCCATCCCTCTAAACACATGCCAGAAGGTCCACTTGTAAGAGACTAAACACAGGTGACCTGTAGATCCCAGGGACATTCAGGGACAAGCAGCTATCCCTGGGGACCTGCTCCTGGCTGGGTCTGACCTCCCCATACAGCTCTCTGGGAATTTTCTGTTGGCATCCATCCCTTTGGTGGCAGCCCATGGGGAACACTTCCCTTCAACCAGTGGCTCCCAGTAACGGGGGTATTTGATTTGTAGCAGCAGCAGCACATGGACAAATCACAGAATCATGGAATAGTCTGAATTGGAAGGGACCCACAAGGATCATTGAGTCCAACTCTAAAGTGAATGGGGATCAAACCCATGACCTGGGTGTTATCAGCATCCAGCTCTGACCAACGGAGCCAATCCCAGATATATTTTCATTATTTTGCTCTGAATTTGCCCTCAGCACTGCTCTACCCTGTAGATTTCCAGCCTGATCCTTCCCACCCCCACCAGCTCAGAGCGGTGCCCAAGGCCCAGGTGGCACCTGATAAAACAACCCCTCACCTGGAGGCAGCTCCCTGTGGTCTGTGAGCCAGGGATGGGATGGGGACTCAGAACGTCCCCTCTGTGTCAGCTGGGGAGGAGGGATGGGACATCTTGGTCCCCTGCCAGTCCCTCTGTGCAGCCCCCATGGCAGAGCTGGGGCTTTGAAGCCCATGGAAAAAACCCAAATATAGGGGTCCCATTGCCCCACCCCTCTCCTGCCCTTTCCTCCTCCTCACTCCGGGTCCCAGCAGAGGATGAAACCTGAGACTGGAGCAGATGGCATCCGAAGCAGCCCCCGCCCCATCCCCGGAGCTGCGGGAATGCAGCGCCGTTGTCACAGGCTAATTTTGGCTCCTCTGTGCTCTGAAAACAATTCCAAGGCATCCGGGAGGAAAGATGCTGGAGGCCTGGCCCCGAGGGGGCTTTTCCTTATAAAGGTCTGACGGGGCTGCTTAAAGCCTCCTCCTCCTGCTCGGAGGGGACAGCAGATCCTCTGCGCTGGCGTTTGGAGCCAGGGAAGGGTCCCTGCTGGGGTCCCGGCGGTGGGCTGGATGCAGGGGGGCTTCTCCCCTGCCCGCTGGGACTTGTTGGTGCAATTCACACGAGGATGCCACTGCCACTGCCATTGCTACTGTCACTGATCTCCCAGCAGCTCCTGCTGGTGTCCAGGCAGGGGGAAGGACTGGGGAGGCTCTGCAGGGTGGGGGCTGTCTGTGCTCCCCACCATGGGAGCTGCCCCACTCCTGCAGCTCTGTCCCTCTCCTGGCCATAAAAGCCCCAGGATTAACATGCCACGCATTGTCCCTGCTGGGCCCCACGTTGGGAATTGTTTGCTCCTAAATTTGTCCCTAAAAATATCCCGGGGAACAGGTGTTGCCTGCCCTGCAGTCCTTGTCATGCAAAGGGACACTGGGCAAGGGGCTTTGTGGGGAGCAGTGGGGACAGACAGCAGCTTTTTCACTGCTTTTCACGGGGAAAACCTCAGGGCCTGTGAGGGCTGGGAGTTGCTTGAGCATGCCAAGCTGCAGTGCTGTGCGGGGGGAGTGGGGCTGATCCTTCTCCATAGAGAGGGGACTGTGTCCTCCCTGGTCCCCACCCTGCCTGGCCTGAGGTGTGACCCCACATTTGCACCATCACCCCTCAGCAGTGCAGCCTGGCCTGCTGAGGTTCCCTGTCCTGCTCTGGTGGCTGCCAGGAGGCCCCTTGGCCAGCACTGTCCTGTGTGTGCCCCACCGTGCAGGGCTCAGCATGGCAGCAGCTCCCAGGCTGTTCACACCCCCTCCCCTGCCTTTTCCAGCATCTCTGGAGCTGTCACAGCAGACAGACACAAGGCAGAGGTGCCAGGAGGATCCAGCCCATCCCCACAGCATCACCAGCTCTGGTCAGCCTGAGCCTGTCTGTGTGTCCCCAACAACCCCATGTGAGCAGGTGCTGTCCGAGCTGGGGGCATTCCAGTGCCCAAAGGGGCTCCAAGAGAGCTGGGGAGGGACTGGACAAGAGCCTGGGGGGACAGGACAAGGGGAATGGCTTCCCATTGCCAGAGGGCAGGGTTAGATGGGATAGTGGGGAGAAATCCTTCCCTGTGAAAGTGGTGAGGCGCTGGCACAGGGTGCCCAGGATGCACAGGACTGCCCCATCCCTGGAAGTGTCCAAGGCCAGGCTGGACAGGGCATGGAGCAGCCTGGGATAGTGGAAAGTGTCCCTGCCATGGCAGGGCTGGAACTGGATGATTTTTAGGTCTCTTCCCACCCAAACCAGCCTGGGATGATTCGCATGCAAACAGCCCTGGAATTCTCTGAACCAAAGGGGGGTTGTGGGTGCCCTGGGACACAAGTGCACACACGGGTGACCTGTGTGTGTCCCTGTGTTCCAGGCAGGGCCCCAGGTGTGAGCAGCAGTCCCAGCACTCCCGGGGCTTGCAGCAGATGCCTGCAGAGGAGGGGATTTGTGCTATTTTTACCGACCACTTGCAGGCAGGGCTGGGATTCAATACCCCCGCTCAGCCCCAGCCCCGGCAGAGCGCGGCTGTCCCCAGGCCAGGCGTCACCTCCCTCCTGCACAGCCAGGTAAGGCACTGCCACTGCCACTGCCCCTGTCCCCCTGTGGGTGTGCCGGTGCTGAGATGGGCACGAGACCCCCAGCACTCGCACGTGACAGAGGGGAACCCCCAGCACGAGAATCTGCCTGAATTTCTCCCCCTCTCTGAGGTGGATCAGACATTTCCTCTGCTCTTGGAGAGAGGATTGGTGAGGCTGCAACTGCAATGAGGAAAAAGACTTGAGCTGGAATTTGCCTGTTTTTTTCCCAAACCATGGCAAACAGGACTGTTTGGGGAGCACTGCCCCAGTGTTCCAGCCTGGCTCACTGGTGGGAGGTTCGGGGTGGGAACAGAGTGTGGAGTCCTGGTAGCTGGGAGAGTGCTTGTGGTTTGTCTCCAGCCTCCTGGGATGGGAGTGGATGTCGGGATTGACCGTGTTTGGGTCTATGGGATTATTTCTTTAAGGATTTCCATGATCCAGTGGTTCAATAAGCTTTATTAGCTTTTCACAGCTGGGACAGTGCAAATAGTGCAGAATTAGCTTGCCCAGATCCTGTCGTCCCCATCAGGGCGTGAAGTCTCTCATGGATGCTCCAGATCCAGCTGGAGTCCAAAAGTCCTGGCACTGGGGATTGCTGGGGATGTCTCACTGGCACAGCTGAGTCCCTGCAATTGTTTGGGAAACCAATTTAGGACCCGAAAATGTGACTGACCTTGGCAGAGGTCGTGAGCTCGAGGTGTGGTGTGGATCTCACCCCAAGGAATGCTGGGCTCTGCTCCAGCAGGGAACAATGGAAACGCTGAGAGGCTGCTCCCAACCCTCTCAGCTCCAGGGAAAGAAAGGCTCCTCTGCCACCCCCGAAATAAACTTGGGGGCAGCAGCTGGGACCCAGCCTGTTCAAGGCATCAGTGCTGCCTGGGATGCTTGTCACAGCACCAAAAACCTCTACAAAGGCAGGAAACAGAATCTGTCTGATGTGGTTTGAGGACAAAGAAATTCATGTTCTTGGGATTTTGCCTTGTAAATCCAGGGATCTGGATTGTGGGGCTCTGGGGAAGATGATTCCTGCTGGGATTTTATTACATTCCCCCCCCCCCCCATCCCCTAAACTTCATTTATTCAGGACATTTTTCTGGCTGAGCTGTGCGGGCATGGGGAGGGAACAGGGACAAGGAGACAGAGCCAGGAAGTGCCCTGAGATTTGCTTGGCACAGGCTCCACACAAACCTGTGGGCAGCTGTTTGAGACCAGCTTTTCATTTCCCCCAGCATGAATCCTTAGGGTCTAAAACAGTTTCCAAATATTGGGGGAGGCAAAAGGATCAAGGCAAAAAATCCCAACTTGTCCATTTCACTCCCAAAGAAAAGGACTAAACCCACACCTGGAAAATGCTGTTTAAGGAAAAAAAATTAAAAGGGATTGCTATTTCCCCCCACATTTTTCTGCTGCTTGGGCTCACAGGGTGCCCCAGCTGCTCAGCACAGGAAGGGACAGCGATGTCAGAGCAGGGCCAGGGGAGCAGCGTGGGCTGGAGCAGCTGCCTGGGCTTGGGATCACCAGGCAAATGTAAAATAGGCAACCCTGAGTGTTTCACCTGGAATGTGACTGCTGAAGGAACCTGCTCAGCTGTGGGCTCTTAGAGAATCCCAGAATGGTTTGGGTTGGGAGGGACTTTAAAGACCATCCAGTGCCTCCCCTGCCATGGCAGGGACACCTTCCACTAGCCCAGGTTGCTCCAAGCCCAGTCCAGTCTGGCCTTGGACACTTCCAGGGATGGGGCAGCCACAGCTTCTCTGGCCAACCTGGGCCAGGGTCTCGCAGCCAAGAATTCCTTCCCAACATCCCACCTAACCCTGCTCTCCATTCCTCTTGTCCTGTCCCAGAGCTCCTCTCCAGCTCTCCTGGAGCCCCTTTAGGCACTGGAAGGGGCTCTCAGGTGTCCCCAGATCCTTCTTTTCTCCAGACTGGGCACCCCCAGCCCTCTCAGCCCGGTTCCCGAGCAGAGTTGTTGCCCTTTGCTCCGTGCCCGGATGGGTTTTGGCTCTCCCATCCCTGCCGTTGCCCACGGGAGCTGCAGGCCAGGACTCCCTGAGCCCTCACAGTGGGGGAGCCCCCGAGGCACCCCCATTTCTCCTGCCATTTCCAGCCTCCATCCCTTGCCCCGGGCTGGGGCGGGCGCCGCAGCCGGCGGGGGAACAGCTGGGAGCTTGGGAACAGCCCCGAGGAGCCCGAGCCCGAGCCCTGCAGGGCCGGCTGGCGGCACGCTGCAGCTCGCCCGAGATGCGGGCAGGTTTTCCCGGAGCCCGGCGGCTCGTCCCGTGTTCCACCGGGGATGGAGGCTGCGAGCCGCTTCCCTCCGCCGACAGCGCGGGGCAGCACCGCACCTCGGCATCGCTCCCTCGCCGCCTTGTGCCTCTGGGTGCATTGGGGATTCGCACCTTTGTTCCAGCCGCTTTCCCCTCTTTGGCAGGGATCCGCACACGCCGCGATGCCAGAGCCGTGAGTAGCTGCGGTCCCCTCGGATCCCATGAGCTGCGCTTGTCCCTTTGGGGAGGATCGGCTGGGAGACCCTGCCCTGCCCCAGACCTCCGTGCCACTCCCCTTGCAAAAGCTGTCTTTAAATGCCAATTGTTTGCCCTTTCAGTCTCCCAGTTCAAACGCCGGGGCTTTCCTGGACCCCAAAATGCAGATTTGAAGGGGGGCAGCACCTCTGGATTTGCCGTGAGGTTCTCTGTAGCACATTGCACAAATACAACACATTCCGCGGTGGGCAGAGAAGGGAGGCACTCCCTGTAAAGCTTTCCTGGAGCAACGACCTGGGGATGTCCCAACCCTGTGAGCCTGAGCAGGATCCAAGCATCCCGACCCAGCTGAAGTGGGAGTGGGGGAATGAGGGTGTCTGAACCACAGGGACTGAGCTGGGGTTGGCACGATGGGCACAGTGCCAGCTCACCTGTCACACCTGAGTGACATTTTGGCTTTCTTAGCTGTGGCCCCCTCCCACTGCATTTCCAGAGGGCACCTTCACCTCAGACCTGGTTCACGTGCTGATGGCAGCTGTGAGATACAGAAATAAGGAACCAACTGCAACCCCACGAGATGCATTCCTTGACTGTCCCCTCTTTTTTACTCTCATTCCTTGATGCCCTGTTCTCTTCTCTTGTTTTTTTTTTTTTTTGCTCCTCCCTGGCTGCTCCCCTGCCTGCAGGGAGGTAAGTGCCTTTCCCTTTGGGAGAGACCCTAGTGCTGCTCTGCGTTTGCTGTGCGTTTGTTTTCAAAGGGTGTTTTCCTTCCCTCCCCTTTCCCCTAGAGAAAATCCAAGATCACAGCCTCACGCAAACTCTTGTTGAAGGTGAGTCCCGAGGGCTGGAAACTCCCTGGGGTTTGTCTTGCTGGGAGAAAGGAGCCGGGTTGCAGCGTGTGGTCGGTGGGACAGGGATGAGGAAAGCTCAAGGATGGGCTGTGGGTAGCAGCTCCCACCCCACCTTTCTCTTCTCACTCATGTGGGATTTGCGGTCCAAACAAACCTCCCCTTCACTGAGGTGGGGAGAGACCCCCACACCTTCAGCTCTGAAGCCTCAGCCCATTTGTGCTGCAGAACAAGCCTGGGAGCTCCCTGGGCTCTGGCTTGGGATAAACATTCCCTGCCCCAGCAGAGCCAACGTCAGCCCCCAGCGGGACCGGGGCCCACAGCCCCGTGCCCGCCCCGCCTGCCCCAGCCAGCCGTGGGGAGGCTTTGATGTGCGCTTGGGGACAGCAGGGAGGGGGTGGCACACGAGACTGCCCCATCCCAGAGACTGTTTGTGAGAGGCTCAGGGGAAACAGGGGCCTATTCAATTCCCACTTCTGCATTTCCTTGTGCTCACAGAGTTTGATGCTGGCCAAAGCCAAGGAGGAGTGGGATCAGGAGATTGTGGACAAGCAGGCAGAGAAGGAGAGGTACCTGTCCGAGCGGGTCACTCCACTGCACACCAGCGGGCTCTCCTTGAGCCAGCTCCAGGTATTCCTCAGGCCAGGGGTGGAGTGAGCTCCTTGGGAGCATGAGGGGCCTCGCTCACCGCTCTCCTGTTTTCTTGGCCGCCAGGACCTGTGCAGGGAGCTGCATGAGAAGGTGGAAATTGTGGATGAGGAGAGATACGACATTGAAGCGAAATGCAACCATAACACCCGGGAGGTAGGAGGGAGGACAGGCTGGTTCCTTCTGGAAACTCCCTCCCAGTGGCAGCTCTGGCCTGAATGGGGATGTGTCATGGACCAGGCTGAGCTGGGATGTGGGACAGGCACCAGGGTTTTCTCAGGGCTGGTGTTTGCTCTGCAAGGCACCACTCAGAGCAAGGCTCATCCCTGCCCAAGGGAATCCCAACTGTCCTCGGGGTCCACAGAGAGGTTCCTTACTCTCCTGGTCACCCCTGTGGGTCTGAGAGCTTCTTGTGGTACAGCTGCTGCCTGAGCAGGCTGGGCCCAGCCCATGGCCCAGCTCTGAGCCTGGGTGGGCAGAGCCTTGGTGGGGGTGGTCCTGCAGGAGAAGTGCAGATCCCTCTGGGGCTCGGTGCTGGCAGAGCCTACTGCTTCCCACAGGGGCTCTTTGTGCAGGCAGCCAAGCAGTGACCTCCCACTCCTGCTCCTCCCCTGCCCCTGCAGATTAAAGATCTGAAAATCAAAGTTCTTGATCTCCGAGGGAAGTTCAAGCGCCCTCCCTTGCGCCGGGTTCGTGTCTCGGCCGATGCCATGCTCAGGGCTCTGCTGGGCTCCAAGCACAAGGTGTCCATGGATCTCAGGGCCAACCTGAAGTCTGTCAAGAAGGAGGACACGGAGAAGGTGGGTGACTCCTCTGGAGGCTGGAGATGGACAGACTTCCTAGGGGTGCTCTTGCCCTTCTCCAGGGCACCCTGTGTTCACCCTTGTCAGCCTTGGAAAGAGCCTTGTGAGGCCATTCCTGTTCTGGGATCTTGTGGGACCACGTAGGACCAGTCTGGCTGGGCCAGGCAACTGGTGGACGTGTGAGATTCAGGGCTGTGTCCGTGGTGCTCTTCCCTCCCAGAGTGCGTGGGGGTCTCTCAGCTGGGCCCCCTCGGCACCGTGGCTGAGCTGCACATGCAGGGTCTGATCTTTGATCTTGTAGGGAACCACGAGAGCTCCTGTTAGGCACAATCACACCCAGAAATCTCCCGGGGGACTCCCGGACCCAGATTAGATTAAACAGAGCAGCCCAGCACTTGGCCTGAGATAAATGACCCAGTTCCCACCAGCTTGGCAGGTGTGAGAAGGGAAAGTCTCAATGCCAGCAATGCCCAAACCTGCCTGGGCTGTGCAGGTGCCCCAGCACCAGCAGCTGTGCCTCATCCCCAGGCACAGCTGGGAATCCCCTCTCCCCAGAGGGGTTTCACTAGCTCGTTCCAGCTCAGCAGATTGAATGAGAATTGGATGAGCAGAACTGGATGAGAATCTCAATTTTCAGCTGTTTTTCCTTTGTCCCCCCCATTGTGGTATAGCACTTTTCCAGCCCTTTGGACAGAAAACTGTGCTTACAGCCCTGAGCACCAGCTGGAGAACAGATCTGGCTTTGTTGTAGATGTGGTGAGATGGTGTTGGGGCACAGCTTGTAATCTACGAATGCTGGGGGGTGGCAGAGCAGACACCTGGGCTCCCAGAGCTGCTGTCACCTGCCCAGAGCTGCTGTCACCTGCCCTTTTGCTCTAGAAGTGCCAGGCTCCCACTGTCACACCAACAATCCCAGTCCCCAGCAAAGGCTCAGAGAAGGTGGAGGTGGGAGGGCAATGCAGGAAGTGTTTTTCCTTCACTAGAAACATTTGCCCCACTGTGCTGGTGTAAACCCAAAGTCCCACATGGTTTCTTCCTCCTAAAGAAATCCTTCTGGGATTATTCAGCCTTCTGGTGTATGAATGCAGGCTTTGAGGAGGGGGGTATCCACATGGATCCAGACCTCCCTGTGGAGATCAGGCCGCTGTTTGCCACCTCCCCAGGCAGCTCCTTGTGCAGGGACACATGACAGAGAGACAGGGACTTTGTGAGGGGGCAGCTGTCTCCCAGGTGAGGGCTCTGTGCAGGGGAGGGACGGGGCAGGGCTGCCAGACCCTCATCCCCAGCCCTGTCCCTCGGCAGGAACGCCCTGTGGAAGTGGGCGACTGGCGCAAGAACGTGGAAGCCATGTCGGGCATGGAGGGGAGGAAGAAGATGTTCGACGCTGCCAAGTCCCCCACGGGGCAGTGAGAGGTAGGGCCGGGTCCTGATCCCCCTGTGCTCCCTCAGCCTCCTGGGCTGTGCTTGGAGAGACGCAGAAATGTCCCCTCTCCCTACAGCAAAAGGCAACCCGTCCCCATGTCCCACCCCACACCTGGCTGGGGGTCTGTCCCACACCTCCCTGCCATGGCGTGCCTGCCAGCCCCTCTCCTCTTCTCCTGGGTGCTCCCCTTTGGGCGTGCTGCCTGTGCCACCCTCATCCCGTAGGCATTGCTGGCACCACCCTCAGCCAAAGCCGCCCCTCTGCTGTTTCTTTCCCACAGGAGCACTGGGAAGAAGACCGTCCCCATCCCTGCTGCCGGCCTGCCCTCGCTGCTCCCCTGCCCCTTCGTGCCCTTCCCTGAATTCCCACTGCGCTGAAACGCAAGGACAACGGTGTGGAAAGGAGACCTGAGCTTCTTCCTTGCAGCAGTGCGCTCAGCCCTGCTCCGGCACAGCGTCCCCCCTCCACCAGCCGCACAGGCCGTGCTGTCCCCAAGGGCCACTGGCACCCGCCCCCTCCCAGCCCTGCAGAGACGCCCCAGAGGCAGCAGCTGCTCCCCCCGTGCCCGGCTCAGCCGGGACGTGGCACCCCGAGACGTGGCACCCCGAGATGTCCCCGTGCAGCCAGACGTGCATTAAAGGACTGTCCTGGGCCGAGGCCGCGTGGACTCCTCTCTGGGGGAACTCTGCCCAGGGCCAGGGCCAGGTCACCCTGCAGTGTCCCCATGCTGGCACTCAGACACCACGCCCTGGGCTCACACAGGCTTCGGGCTCGTCCCTTCCAGCCCCAGGTTGCCCCTCATATGCCACCAGCTCTGCTGAGCCCCCCGGCCCCGTTCAGGGCCACCCCTGCTGGGCCTCAGGGGTGCAGCAGCTCCCCAGGCACCAGGCTGGGGGAATAGAGCTGCCTGTTCTCCATCCCCGCTTCTCCTCTGGGTTTGGAAAAGCCTTCAGAGCTCCAGACACCAGCTCCCCACCAGCTGCCCACCACAAGCACTGGAGCTGTGGCAATTGGGGCAGCCCCATTTCAAGGCTTAGTTCCAGAGATGAGCCCATATTTCAGGCCAAACATCCCGTGCTTCCCCCCAGCACAACCATTTCTGTGTCACAGCCCCCCAAACTGCAGCTGGTCAGTGAAAGCAGCTGGGAATGTGTCAGCTCATTCTGGAGCAGGGCTGGAGGGGTGAATTAGTGAGAATTCAAACTACTGGGGTCTCCTGGCTGGGGGCACTGCAGGAGATGCTCAGCCCACATGCAGAGCTTGCTCCTGGTAGTTACAGCAGTGCCTTGTCTGTGTTCCCAGGGTACCCAGAGGAATTGCAGCATCCACAGATTCAAGCCCACGCCACACCGGGGTGTGTTGCAGCACCCCCCATCCCTTTGGAGTGAGCAGAAAATGCCATAAACTGGGAGCAAAGGGCAGGTCCCAGACAGGGCTGGAAGGAAATGGCATCAAAAAAGAGTCCGGGCTCCAAGAGAGATCAGCCTTCCCAGGAAAGCACTGCATTCCCAAAGAAAGGGATGGCAAAGGATGGCCCCATGCAGATGGCTCCTGCAGGACTTCCCACAGCAGACTCATGGCTGGCAGTGGGAGTGAGGGAGAGGCATTGGGAGGTGGGTTTGGGTTTGTCTCCAGGACAGCTGAATTCCTCTGGCATCACATCCCTTCCTTTGGCCGATTCAGGGATCCTGAGCCAAGCTGCTCACTGTCCCTGGGCACAGAGGGTGATGGGGGACACTACTGGGGACACTTCTCTAGCCCAGCCACCAGCACTCAAGGCTGCCACAGCACCCTGCAGCTCCTTCATGGAGGATTCAAAACTCATCTGCAAACTCTTCCCCAAATCAGGAATGGATCAGAGGAGGCTGCCACTGGAAAATCTGCTCCTTTAGCTCAGTCTTTGGGATGCTCAGTCCTTGTTCTTCCAACTGACCCTTCCCCCCCACCTCAGCATCCTCCTGCAGGACTGGAGCAGTTGCATGGCACACAGAGCCTTTCTTGCCCATTTTTTGTCTTTTCAAGCTTAATTTGGCCAAGCAGCTGCAGCCTAGCAGGGTGCCAGGACTACTTCGTCCTCATCCCAGGCACCCAGGACAGGTTCCAGGCAGGCCCAGCCCTGGGAAGTGTCTCTGTCGTGGCCAACACCGGTGTCTCAGCTCCCAGGGTCGTGTGGTGAGACCCCAGGGTCTGCCATGGCCCAGCCTGCCCACCCTGGAGGCAGAAGGTTTTGGTTAGCAGCTCACCCCTCCAAGCTCAGGGCCCAGGTGGGAGCAGTGCCGAGGTCTGAGATCCTGGGATGTCTCCAGGAAGCCCCAGAGGGAACTCACACAGGTCCTGGCAGAGGAAGAAAGATGTGCAGGGAGAGTTAATAACTGTGACCCGACCAACTGGTAGAGCTGGAAAATGCAAGAGAGGTTTCATGGAAACAAAGCCTTCTTCAGGCCTGGAACAGAAGCAGAAAACGGCACAGCAGGGCCTGAATACAGTTCTCTGAGCTTAGCACAATTATGCTAATTTAGTAATTAAAAACAGGGGTGGAGTTTGCGGGGTTGGGGAGGGATGGAAGGGAGATGAAAGGCCATAGGGGTGCTGGCTGCTGTGCACCAGGCCCTGGTCAATGCTGGGCACTCTGGCTGTCCCTGTGTCTGTCCCCATGCCTGTGCCCAGCCTGTCCCTGTTGCTGTGCCCAGCCTGCCCCTGCCCACCCAAAACTGCTGCAGAGCCAAACTTAGGGGCTCCCCAAGGTGAATCTGCAGCCACAAAGGCAGCCAAGTGTGCTCAGCGAGGTCCCAGGGCCCATGTGCCTTTGTCATGGGCTACAGATGGCTTTGTACAAGAGGCCCCCTTGTGTTTTAGATTGAGTGGGGAGAGAAGAACCCACCCCCAAAACTTTTCCCTCTACAAGATTCCCTACTTTTTCAAGGTATAATGCTCTCCAGTCACTGGATCCCATTTTCATCCTTCTCTGGTGGAAAACCACACTGACTGCCATGGGAAAATAAAAAGTTCTACAGATTTCAGTTCTATGAGGAGCACAGAAAAAGTGGGGGGAAAAAAAAGCTCCTTTAGTGGGACTGAATCTCCAGGGGAAGACGGGACAGTCAGCTCTGAGCTCTCCTGGTTGGATCAGGGACTGATCCAAGTCTTCCTCTCCATCTCTGCTCTGGAGCTGCTGCTGTGGCCCTGGGCCAGCTGGATCCCAGGCTCCCCATGGCAAAGGGGAAGGCTGAGCCTTTCATGCAGGGATGCAGCTGGCTTCCCACAGCTCTGCAGTGCCATGGTGGTTTCCCCCCCAGGCGACAGCAACCTCTGTTTCTGCTCACTGAATTAGAAAGGAACCCTCCAGTACATTTTTACTGAAAATTCAGCCCAAATGGGGGAGTTCACAAGGCTGATCTCAGGGAGAGAGACTGATGCTGGAGGAGTCACTGGTGTCTCTTTCTAGAGGAACTGGAAGTCAGCCCTGTCTCCTCCAAAGAGGAGCAGAGCCCAGTCCCCACTGTCCTGCACTTTTCTCCACTGCAGCCTGGACTGAAAGAAATCAAAGCAAAGCACTAGAATCTTAAAATTACACAAATTTCAAATTAAATTGGACAGAAGGAAAGAAAAAATATAATCAAGATAGTATGGACTTCAGAAAACATCCCTCCTTGTTGGTTGTAACGTGGTCCCTTCCAAGTTACACGGGGGCTGTGTGACCTCCTTGCTGACCAGTCATGCTCAGAGACACCTGAACTGTGCCCAAATATTTCCCTGAATATTTGCAGCTCAGCTGGAGGCTGGTGCTGCAAAGGGAGGATGGGAGAAAGGTCAGTGGTGATGGGAAGGGAGTGAAGTTTATTCCACAGCCTCTGCAGGTGACTGCAGCATCTTGCCCTGCACAGGGCTGGCACAGGCTGCAGTCCCTGAGGTGAAGGTGAAACATCACCCGGGGACCCCTGTGGGCTCTGGGTGCAGGATCAGACCCTATGGCACAACCCCCTGTCACCCCTCCCTGCCTTGTCACGTCGTCCTGTGTGTCCCCTGTGGTAAAAGCCGGGAAGGAATTTTCCCCTCCTGGAGCCTCCCAGGCTCAGGTGCTGCAGCTCCAGGGAGGAGCAGGGTTCAGGGTGAGCAGGGCATATCCCTCTTGTCCAACTGCCCTTGCTGGGCCTGAGCCCTGCCCCTCACTGCTCACGGACTCCTCAGGAATCACAACCAATTTAGGGGTGCCCAGGGACAGGACAAGCAAGGAGCAATGGCCACAAACTCAAGCAAGAAGTTCAACCTCAACATGAGGAAGAACTTCATTCCTTGGAGGGTGCAGAGCCCTGGAACAGCTGCCCAAGGAGGGCCTGGAGTGTCCCTCTCTGGAGACAAGCCCACCTGGATATATCCCTGTGTCCCCTGCTCCAGGGGTTGGGTCCCCTGGGCAGGGGTTGGACTGGCTGATCCCCAGAGGTCCCTTCCAGCCCAGCCACCCTGGGGTTCTGTCACTCCCTGTGCTGTGAGGGAGCAGTTGTCACAGAGCTGCTGGTAGTGAGCCAGGCCTGTACTGTCCATCACCTCAGAAGTTTGCACTCATGTCACTTTTGGGGGATGTCCCTCGTTTGCCATCATTAGATCTGGAGTGTGACAGGGATGGCATCTGATGAGGGGGCCAATCTGCAGGGAATGGAATGGCAACCTGAAGGACAATGAGTCACCATGGTGGAATTTCTGAAGCAAGATTTTTTTTTTTTTTTTTTTTAATAAAAAGCTAAATTCTAAAGGAAAATAAGCCCTCTGGTAGCTGGTGCCAGGCCGTTCAGACAATAGATAATTCCTTTCCTAGGAATATTTCTGTTCCTAGAAAAGGCCGTGATTGGGCTTGGTTCAGTTTCTGAGCAAGCACCAATTCCAGACCCTTCTACAGAGCTCTCTCTGTACCATCACACATATCTCTCCAAAAGCTGAATACATTTTAGGGGGAAGGAGAGCCCTGGACACTCCCAGGGCCTGCAGAGCACCCTCCCAGGGATGGAAGGAGACCTCCAGCTCCTCCCAGAGCTTTTACAAGCTGGTGGGACCTCTGGGAGCTGTAGCACCACTGCAGCACTGGGATGGAGCTGAGCAAGAGTGAAAATCCCTTTTTCTGGCCATGGAGCCCCACATCCCAGCTCAGGAGGGAAGCCTGGGAAGAAAATGCTGCTCCACCATGGCAGAGCGGCAGGGGTGAGCCTCAGGAGATAGGGAGGAGCTGAGCCGTGGGTGAGGGACCAGCACAGCACAAGGGATGGAGGTGGAGGGTTCAGAGCTGGGCCCCAGGAAAAGCTGAGGAATGCCATAATTACAGCACAGTTGTGAAAACTGGGAGCTCTCCACCACCCTGTAGCCAAAGAAACAGGCTCTGCACTGTGATGAGACACAGGACACTGTTCCCAAGGGAAAAACCAGCCCTGTTGAAACTGGTCTAGCTCCTTAGAGGGTATTAATGAGCTCTGCTGATCACACCAGGGGAAGCTCTGGGCTCCTCCTCGGGTAGGTGCAGCTCCCCTGGGCAGAGCAGGGGAGAAGGGTTTGGCCCTGGAGCTTCTCTGCTCAGGGCACATCCTGCAGCTCTGCTCCCTGGGCCACAAGCACAGAGCCTTCCCCTCGGGGCTGTGGGTCTGGAACAGCAGATAGGACAGCCTGGAGAATGGAGCGGGTCTGGATAAACATCAGATCGGTTCTCTGGGCATCCCTTCCCTCACAGACTCATCTCTGCCTGATTTCATCACCCTCAGCTCTGAGGACCTGCAGCTTGGGCTGTGCTTTGAGGATGACCTCAGGGTGGCCTAAATAACTTTGTTAAGGGAAATCCGGTCTGACAAAGTGACTTGTTTGCTGAAGGCATCAATGAGCCTATGGATAAGGGTGACCTGGGAGACAAGCATTTCCCTGGGTTTCCAGAAGCAAAGACCTTTAAGACAAGCACAGTTCAGAGGGAAAGTCCAAACAGAGCTAAGTAATCAACCAGCAGAGAGGAAACAGCAGTGAGATAACAAACTGCTGATAATTCCTGCGATTTTGTCACAGCAGAGGGGAAGACTGGTGATGCAGACATAGAGAAAGATCTGGCAGCACTTGGAGTTTGGGATAAAGGAGGTTTAGAGGGGCATGAAGTGACACACAGGGGAAAAATCCATGAAGCATGACTTCATCTATGAGCTGAGGGGCTCTGGGCTGGCTTTACCTCCTTGGGAGTGAAATTTTGGGGTTATGGTGGACATGAAAAGATGTGAGGAACATCAGGGAAAACAGGAGCTCCATGGCAGCAAAGATCTCCAGACATGAGAGGTCAATGCTTTGTGCTGCTGTACAGCCCAGCAGGATTCATCCAAGATAAAGGAGGAGATTCCCAGCACTGGGGAATAGGCCTTGGGAACTTCTTGCTGAAGGATATTTTCTCCTCTGACCATTTTCCTGGGTTTGAGGGAAACGGGGCAAACCCATGGAGGAGAAACCCTCTGAGGGATCTTGAATAAAGAGGAAACTGTTCAGCTTCAAAGGTTTCTGAGCTGCAAATAAAGCCCCAGGAAGGGGCAAGTGTCAGTGAGGGGGCGAGTGTCAGCCAGGCTCATCCTCTGACTAATCCCCAGGCACTAAATGCCCATCTAGAATTTCTTCAACTTAATAACCAGAGGAATTGCAGACTGGGAGGTTTTATATTCCTTTGCTGTGTAGATCCTAGCTGGGGGTGTTCTTTCACTGCCACGTTCAGTCTAATCCTTTGGAAAACCCCGCTAAGTCCTGTGCTCCAGTGCTGTCCTTTGGCAATGAGTTTTGTGAGCGCCGTGCATTAATCACAGAGTTTTTATTGCTCTAGAGGAGCTGCTGATGCTGGACTGCTATATATAGTCTGTCAGCAATTAGCAGGATGCTTGCAAGGTTATTTAAGTAATTTTTTTCCCTTATGCCACAACTAACTGAATTCTCTGTGTATATGAAAACACTTGAAAGATGAGCGATTACTGCAAGAAGAAAGAAGAGCAGAGAGCGAGCCCTGCTTGGAGCGGGCGGCTCGTTTGACAGGGCTATCTCCTAGAAATGGGCTTTTAATCAGGAACCTTTGATTAAAATCGTTGCTCAGGTCATGGCACACCCCTGTGGGCTGGAAGCATGCAGGGCCAGCCCAGCCTCACAACCAGTTCCTCGGGCTGGTGCAGGGATGGGTCTCACTGGGAGCAGAGGTTGTACTCAAGGGGTCCAGGATGACATTTCCTGCAGGGAATAGTGCCTGGCAGCCCGAGCACTGGGGTTGTGGCCATGCTGTAGGAAAATCCAGAAAGGGACCCAGCTCTGCTGTGCCTGGGTCCCCCATCCTCCCCTAAGACAACCCCCATTCCCCCAGTAAAGGCAGTGACCCCGTGGCTTCACACCTGCCCTTGGTGTAAGGGTGGGCACAGCCAGAGGGGGATGGGTTTGATGGGCTGGGTCCAGGTGCAGGATAAAGCTGGGCACACAGGTCCTCTCTGGCACAGAGCTCCAGTACACAAAAATTGGATCCCGCCATGCCCCAGGCCCCTCCGAGACTCTCTGAGTGCTCACTGCTGCACAAAGCTCGAGAATGAGAAGACCTTGACAGCTCCATTCGAGACATCTAGAAAGGGTTGGAAGGAGCAGGGGACCCTCCCAAGCTCTTTGGAAAGGGCTGGACTGCGCCCAGCCGGAGGTGTTTAATGACTGTTTTGGATCCCCGGGAGCCAACCTCCTCCCACTCGGCCCGGGGTAATTCACCTCCTCCGCCGGGCTGCCGGAGTTGTTGACTGGTGGATTGTGGCTGGTAGAACAGGTTCTCTGCAGGGAGTTGTCTCCGAAACCCTGGGAGACGTGGATGGCCCGAGCCGCGGGTCCCGGCTCGGAGCCTGGCAGCGAGGAGGGCTCTGGTTTTGCGTGGCACTGCTGGGCAGGGCGGCTCTCGCCCCGCGCCGCTGGCACACAAATCACAGCCCTGCCTGTGTCAGGTAGATAAGGAACCATGTGATGCAGCTGGTGGGAGCAGGAGGCTGGCAGGGTAAAGGTGCACAGGGAAATAACCTTGCAGGGAGTTCCTCCCTCCCTCCTTCCCTTCTCGGGGAGCAGTCTCCGGGCAGCGCTGATCGCCGCGGCTCCCACGGCACCTTGGCCTGGATGCCTGCTCAGGTTCCGGGGCCTCTCTGAAACTCCCGGGTGGCAGGAATGTCCTTTAGCAGAAGGAACTGGTCCGATCTCTCCAGGTAAGTGCCGTGGATTAATGCTTAACCCTTCCCATCGCCGGCAGGGAGGGGTGAGGGTGGGCTGCTGGTGGCCGAAGGGGCTTGGGGAGGATGGGAGGAGGGGGCAGCTGCCCTGGGGGTGTTTGTTGTTTGCAGGGGTGAATGCCAGCCCCACGAGAGCGCGGAGCTGCTGGGGTTTCTTGTGGCTGGGCAAGATCAGAGGCGTTTTTGTTTCTGCTGCCTGGGGAAGCTGAGCCAGGCACAGGAAAATTACCTGGATAAGCATTCTCGCCCCATGCTGGATACATTTTGGGTCTGTTTTGCCTTTCTTTGGGGAACAGACTACCTGAGACTATTTCCAGACTTGCTCTGAGCTGGCTGGGGGCGTTTCCCCTCCCCCATGCCCATGCAGCCCCTGGGTGTGTGTCCTGCGGACACCGCAGCCCATCCTGTGCTGAGCAAGCCCTGATTCAGCGGCACTGACTGAGCAATCCCTGAGCAATCCCCGCAGCACCGCCAGCTCCCTCGGCCTTCCCAAAGACTGCTCCAGAGTAGGGGAGGCTCCTGGGCACCCTGGGGTGGGTCAGGCGCTCACACAAGGCTGGGGTGAGGTGGGATCAGCCCTGACCCCCTGCAGACCCCAGGGGAGCCCTGCCAGCCTTGGCTCTGCGGGAGCGGTGATGGAAACTCACAGAGCCACGCTGTCCCACAAATCAGAGCAGGAACCCTGGCCCAAGTGGATGTTATGGCTCCGAGACTTAATTGCAAATCTCAGTACCAGGTGTAAGAAAGGGAAGTTTACAGAATCCCAGAATGGTTTGGGTTGGAAGGGACCTCAAATCCCATCCAGTTCCACCGCCTGCCATGGACAAGGACACCTTCTACTATCCCAGCCTGACCTTGGACACTTCCATGGATCCAGAGGCAGCCACAGCTGCTCTGGGCACTCTGTGCCTGGGCCTCCCCACTCTCACTGTGAAAAACTTCCTTATTTTACTGGAGACCGCACTGCTCGGAGGCTACTAGCTCTCAGCTGCCTCTGGGGACAGATCCAGAGGCCACTCCAGCCCTGTCCAGATCCATCTCCCCTGAGCCACGGACCTACCCCAACACCAGCCCAGCTGGGTCCTGCACCCCGTGTGCTTCACAACCCCAAAGGCATTTCCTGAGCTCTCCTGAGATGAGGCAGCACAGAAACAGCAGAAGTGTCAGAAATCTCTGCACTAATCATTGACAGGGCAGGAGAGGACAAGGCAGGGACACTTGCCAAAGTTTTTTACTTATCTCTTTGAGTTAAAAAAGGCAAGACAGCGAAAAATAAATCCCTCTTTGAAAAGAGGAGGGAAATATTGACAGAGCAAATCCATAGCCTGATGGGTGGATCGCTTAATTACAAATAACGAGGAGCTGCCTGTGGATAGTGCCAGGCTTTGTGCTGCCTCAGAAGGAGCCGCGGTAATTCAAGGCAGGAAAATCCTATTTTCACTTCGAAGGAGACTGTAAAATCAAAGTACCCGGTCGTCGTGAGGCTTTAGGCCGGCATTAGTGCTCTGTGCTGTCACTGCTCGAGGGACAGGAGTGCAGAGGCCCCGGGATGTGTGTCCCCCGACCCGGGAGCCTGCCGCTGGGACGTGTGCGCAGGGATCGCTGCCCGGAGAGCGCCGGGGCTGTGCAAACACGGCCGGGCTGTCCCGGCTGGGGATGCTCCCTGGGCACATCCCAGCCTTCGCCAGCCCCGTCTGTCCCGGTACCGAGCGTGGCATCGGAGCCCGGCCGGAGCTCCCCAGCCGTGGGTCCGATTGCTGCTGGGGCTGTTCGGCGGTGGGGTGAGCGGAGGGCAGGGCAGGGCAGCAGAGCCCGGCGCTGCCCTGTCCCCAGCCCGGCCTGTCCCCAGCCCCGAGCTCTCGGCCGGGTCCGGGCGCCCTTCGCGCTCCGCTGGCCCCGCCGCGCTCCCGCCTGCCCGAGCAGGAAGAACAGAAGCCGCAAACACTCGCGGGGGGTAAAGCGGTTTAATTTATGACCGGCTGCGATTACTCAGTAACTCGGAACCAGCCGCGAGTCCTCGCTCGCTTTAACGCGGCCCTGCCCCTCTGACTTTCGCTAAAAGTCAAATTCATGGCAAAGCCTGAGCCTGGCCGGAGGTGGGATGAGGTTCTGGCACGGACCCTGAGCAGGGAGGCTCTGTTGGGGTGCCGGGAGCTCCGTGGGGTTCCCTGCAGTGTTTGTGGCTGATTGAGGGCTCATGTTGGGGCAGATGAACCTGACTCTGAAAAGCTCCATCCAGCCAATAAAAATATTTTCCAACACATTTCATGCACCAGTACAGAGGGTGGGCAGCTTTGGCACAAAGAAAGAATGGCAGAGCTGGTGTTTTCCAGACAACATTTTATTCCAAGTGGCATTTTATTAAAACAAAACCCCAAAAAGAAAAAAAAAAAAAAAAAAAAAAACCAAAAAAAACCCAAAAAAACCCCAAACACATTTGGCTTGTGCAAAATAAAATGCTTAAAGATTATTCCAAACCTTGTCTTTTTGGCTCAGTCTGTGGTTATAAACAATTCTCAGTCCAGGCACATGCAGGGGGGAAGAGAAGCTGCCAGCCCCATCCCCAGGCAGAACCTCTCAGCAGTTGCCTTCAGCCTCTGATACTTTGCATTTGAGGCTTTTTGCTCTATAATAATTAAGTTGTCATCACCACAGCCTGGTTTTGGCCTAAAATCTTGTGCCATAGTGGTTACCCTTCCAGTTTGTGTGGGTGAGATCTCTGTGGTAGCTCAAGGGTTCTGGTCTGGCTGAGTTACAGGTTCAATATCCTTCCCCTGCAAGGTTTGCTTAATCCAGGGACTCCTTTGAAATGAGTGCTCCCCCCAGCAGGAGAAAATAGGAGTTGGGAAGTCAAGTGCTTGCTTTGAGAAGGGCCTGCATCAGCTGGGTGGAGTGAGAGCACTTTGGGGCACTTGGCTCGTGCTGGCCTCGCTCTCCTCCAGCAAGGTGACTTCTGTCAGCCCTTGGCCTTGCCCAGGGTGTAGCAGTTCCTTTCTTGTCTGGCACCAGGGCTTCAGGGTGCCCATGCAGGACAAGCATCCCCACGTCCTTGTGTTTCTTCCCAAACAGCCTGGCCAGGCAGAGGACCCTGGAGGATGAGGAAGAGCAGCAGAGAGAGCGCCGGCGAAGGCACCGGAGCCTGCTGTCATCCACATCCACGGATGAGGAACCTGCCAGCCCTGCCAAGGACACCAGCCCAGCTTCCAGCAGGTCTGTGGGGTCCTGCTGCCATTGGCCTCGCTCCTGACAGCGGGCCCTGGCAGCTGCTGCTGCGGGCGGCTCCTGGCTGAGGGAGGGCTCAGCTGTGGGAAGAGCTGTGCTCCAGCCAGCAGCCCTCGGGAGGAGGGATGGGCTCCCAGGAGGAGCACAAGGGGGGAGCCTCTCGGGTGGGCTCCCCACGGCACAGGAGCCCGAGTGCTGCGGGAGGGCTGGTGCCAGGGCCGAGCTCAGGATGGTGCTGCAGGTGGGATCTGCAGCAGGTAAGGGGTGCCCAGCTCTGCAGGGCGGGAGAGCAGAGCAGGCAGAGCCTGGCTGGCTGTGCTGCCCCTCTGAACCTCACAGTGACGCTGTGGCACCTTTGCTGAAGTGGGGATCTGACCCAAGGGCTTTCCAGTGGTGCTTCCAAAGTCCCTGGCTGCAGGGAGCTGGGGTTTGGACGTACTCTGGGACCAGGCTGCCCTTACACAACCTGACTCACTCGCTGAATTGATTCTGGAAGTGTCCAGGATTTAGGTGGTTTGTGTCTGCAGTGAGGCTCCCACTCCAGAGGTGTTCCTGTGTTTCAGACAGGATGGAGTCAGGATGCTTGGGCGGGATATGGGGTGGAGGGGGGCTGGGCGTGACTACAATGAACCAGGTGGGAAGGACAAGTTCCTCTTCCCCGGTGCTGACACAGGCTGGCCGTGTGGTGATTGCAGTTCAGGAGGAGGGCAAATGTTATCCCATCTCCTCCCCAATCCTGGGAGTGTGCAGACACAGCCTGCCAGGTGTCCTTCTGCCCCTTCCCAGGCTTTTGCCTGTTTGCCTGGGGGAAGGAGGGGAAACAGCTTTTCACAGGTCATGTTGGGACTGTGGGTGGACCTGCCAGAACAGATTGACTTCCAATCAACACTTCCCACTTTAAATTGGTGGGATTTTTCCTCCAGTGAAGAGTCACAGCCACACTTATCCAGCAGCAGACCCAGCACACTGCCCTGAGGCTGGATCTCCTTTGTACAGGACTTGGTGGGTGCTGGTGTCCTGGGATGAGGCTGCAGAAATGCTCCATCTCTACAACAGAAAGGAAAAAAAAAAAAGAATTTTAATCCAAACTTTTTCTCAGACAGCTGAGCTGGGGTGATGGGGATCAGAGTGGCTGCAAGCCTTGGTCTGCAGGGAGGACTCCAGGATGTTTGTGGGATTTTTATGTCCCTATCCAGAGCCTTTTGCCTCACTTGCAGCATGAAATCCACCCCTCTAACCCCAGGTGCTGAGGTTGTCATCCCATGTTGTCCCTGTTCCTAGACCTTCATCCCTGGTGAAGCCGCAGTCTCCAGAGGATGGGGAGGAGCGAAAGCTCTCAGAGGTGCAGAAGACACGAGAAGGGAGAAGGACGAGGTGCCTCCCACCTGTGTCCGAAAAGCCGAGGCAAGAGAAGGAGCAGAAGGAGCCAGGAGTAGGAGAAAGCTGCCCAGAGACAGAGCCACAGCCCCGTGGGAGGCAGGAGAGCAGCCGGGCTGCAGAGCGGGCTCAGGAGGCGGCCAAGGGCAGAGGGGACCCGCCAGGAGACAAGAACCTGGAGCCAGCCTCCGAGAGGAAGGTGGTGGTGAGGGCACGGCTCCAGGACAAAGACCAAGGAGTGCAGACTCCTCAGGGGGAGCAGAGGAAGGAGGCCAAGGAGCCGCCAGAGGTGGGGAGCTGCCGGCTCCGCGAGGTGAAGATCCTCACCAGGGTGGGGAACCACAGCACAGAAGAGAAAACCTCAGTGGTGTCCTCATCTCTGGAGCAGCAGGTAGGCAGGAGTGGATGGGGCACCAGGCCTCGGGGGGAAAGGTCCTGGGTGCTGGGAGGACCAGAGAAAGACACAGCCCAAAAGTACCAGGAGGGAAATGGAACCCGAAGGATTTTGAGGAAGGTTTTTCTGAGAGCTGCAAAGCACAAGCTGGTGGACGGGGTCCCACCACCTCCTTCCCCTCCCTGGTGTGTGCTGTCCTGATCACCTTCTCCAGCAAGTCCTGCTTCATGGTGGCACTGAAGGGCTGTTTGGGACTCTGTATGTCCAGCGGAGACAGGAAAGGTTTGGAGGATTTTGATCTCAAACTCCAGCCTCCAACCCAGTTCCCACCCTGTCTGCTCACCTCCTGCACCTCAGTCCTCTCTGCAGGCTCTGCAGGGATGCATCTGAGATCTTTTCCCTCAGCAGCCATCCAGGAACCCCTCAAAGCAGGTAATCCAGCTGTCCCCTCCCCGAGATGAACCTGCAGAAAAGCCAGACCCTTCTCCAACTCACGTCACCTTCAGCAGCTCCATCCGACGGGCCAGCCCCAGAACCGTCTCCTTTAGGGTAAGAGCTAAAGCAGGTGGGGAAAGGATTCTGTTGAGGCAGTGGAGGATGGGGGGAAGGAAGGATTGCGTTGGCCTCTGGATTATGTGGGCAGAACTTGTTCCTAGAAGTGTGTTCAAAACTTACCCTTGGTCTGGGCACTGCAGTCCTGCTTCCCTCTTCCCCCCGTTTTCCTCCTCATGTCTGACTGAAGGCTTGTGAGGATGAACATGTCCAGTTCTTCCACCTTGTGCTGGCCAGAAAACTTACGGGAAGCGATGAGAAAACAGGCAACTCATTGTCCTCAGAATTTCCAGAGCCACAGGAATTGCCATCCACCTTCCAGCCTTTCCAGTCTTATGTGAAAGCACAGGATAAAAATAACATCCATCCTCCCTCTCATCCCATGTTACAGTCTGAGAATATATTTCATTTCAAAAGAGATCTCTGGAATAAAGTGATTGAAGAGGCTGGGAAAGCCAAGAACTGTCAAGATCATCCCTGCTGCAAGTCAGGGCTGACTGGCTACACTTGATTGACTTCCATGAGGCTTTACTGGGAATAAAACTGTTATCACCATAATGTATCTATAGTCTGGGGAGCTTTGAGATATGAGATAAGCTCTGGTGTGGGTGCAAATGGAGCTTTCCTGGGGGAGATCAGTGAGATAGTGTCTCCCATGCTTATCTTGGATAACCAGAGTTCACTGTAGGATCTCCTCTCCTTGTCTCTTCCAGATCATCTCCAAGAAGCAGAAAGAAGAGAGCCAAAGCCCTCTCACAAGGAGGTCAGCACCTTTCGTCGTGTTGCTTTGTTCCTGCTGGGCAGGAATGGCCATCCTTTGTTTTCCAAGGGAGGAGGAGGTGCTGGGGCCTGACAGGCCTGGCACAGATCTGGACATTGGTCCCCAGCTTTCGGGAGTGGATGGGCAGTGATGCTTGGCAGGGGGCAGGACAATGTCCAATGTGCAGCTTGCATCTGAATGAGATCCTGGAACCACAGAACGGTTTGGGTTCCAAGGGACCCTAAAGATCTCATTCGAACCCCTGCCATGGGCAGGAACATCCTCCACTGTCCCAGGTTGCTCCAATATCCCCCAGCAAGCCCCCACTTCTCTGGGGTCATGTAGTTCCATGTTGGTGCTTGGGTCTGCACAGGTCCCATCCATGGGGACATCAAAACAGGTCCGTGAGCAGCCTGACAGCGACCAGATCAAGGGATCCTCCACCCCACCTTGGGCAGGTGCATGCTGTAGGCAGAGCCACACTGACACTGGGACAATGCAGTTCAGAGCTGGCAGAGCTAACCCAGGGCAGGCTGAGGAGCTCCGAGATATTTCAGTGTTCAGTGTGGCCCTGGAAAGGCAGGGACACCCAGATGATGTAGGACCCAGACAGATGCAGGAGTGCCTGGGTGGGACAGGGCCGTCTCCTGCCAAGTGCAGCTCCCCAGGACCCTGGGCTGATCCCAGGAGATCTTGGGGGAGCTGGTTTCAACTCTTCTTCTTCCTCAGTGCGAGTCTGAGGATCCCAGGCAGCAACAGCACCATTGGGGAGAAGCTGGAAAAGTACAACTCGGCTGTGCAGGTACCCAGGGCCCTTGGCAGAGCCAGGCAGGGGTGGGAGAGATGTGTGGGGAGGCATAGAGGGGTGGCCTGGAGCTGAGTGGGGAGGGCCTGAGCTGCACCAAATACCAGAGCTGATGGGGATGAAGGAGATGGTCCCAGGCAGGAAAAGGGATTGGCCTCAGGGTTTTAGGAGCAGGGACCCTTGGAGGGGGTCTGGGGATGCTGTGGTCCATTGGAGGAAGCAGTGCACAAGGCTGTGAGCTGGTGATGGGCAGGAGGGGACCAGACACCAAGGAGCTCAGGATATGAGCCAGAAGCTGGACTTCTCATCCCGGGATGCAGCACAGTCCTGCTGACACCCCTCTCTCTCCCAGCGCTCGGAGGGGGTGAAATCCTCCGTGCCTGCCCAGAAGAGTCGCCTGCTCTCCTCGGAGGGGGTGGCGAGCAAGCGCAATTTCTTCGAGAGAAGTGCTCCCATCAAGGCGGAGCCGGCGGCTCTCAGGAAGGTGAGGCAGGAGCGGCGCTGAGCGGGGACCTCCGAGCGGGTCTGTGCTGGGGCAGGCACCGGCTTTGGGGCAAATCTTCCCCGCTTTGGATACCAGGCTCAGCCTGGCAGGCTGCTGCAGGGATTGGTGGGAGCTGGGTGCCAGGGCTGCGTTTGGGCACAGGAGCTGCCCCGGCACTGTGTGGGTTCCTGCCGAGCACTGGAATTTGAGGAGCTGGGATGGAGCCAGTGTGTGGGCTGGGCTCTGCCTGCTGCAGCTCCGCTCTGTCTCCTCGTACCCTGGGGACTGGGCCGGGTTACATTCGTGCAGAGGGAGAGCCACTGCTGTAACCCTGGTGTCCCTCTCTGTGCCACAGGACAACCTGAAGATCCCAGGGTCGGTGACATCCCGTATTAATCTGTGGATCAGCCGAGCTCAGGAGCCTGCCAAGGAGGAAAACAGCAAGGTACCAGCTTGTGTCACCCTCAAGTGAGAGCCCGGAGACCAGGCAGTCTCACAGGACATGGTGCTGCACCTTGGGGCAGGATTGAAGGGTGGATGAACCCTTGGCTGAACCTATTAAAGGGTTTGAGAGCAGTTTAGCCAGGTTTGGAGGTCTCAGAGCTGCAGGGCCACCATGATGAGATATCAGGGCTCTACTGGTTGCTGTGTCCTGATTGTGAGCCCAAAATTCCCAAGACAGCTGATTCCAGCCCTTGGTGGGTTGAGGAGGGAGCGGGAGCCAGCTGGGTGCATGTCCCAGGACACGCAGGGGTACCTGACCCTGCCACCCCAGCATGATCCCATCTCTGCCATCCATCTCCTCTGCCTGGATGAGCAGCTCTGCCTGGAGGGCAGTGGGAGAGGAGCTGTGTGCTCAGCCCTTCAGCTCTGAAGGGCTTGGAGACCTGTGTGTGCTTGCAGAGGTCCTGGTGCATGAGGGGTCTGGAGTCATCTGCACCCCCATGTGAAACCAACCCCCCAAAAATAGGGGGTCTTGTGGCTGTGGGTGCAAAGTGCTCAGCCAAGGGGACTCAGAGGTCACCACTTGGCCACCGTGGCTACTCCCTGGACATGTGCAGGAGAGGGACAAGAGAGCCTTTGGCCCCAGGCTTGTTTGGTGTTCTTGGAAAGGAGGGGCTCAGCAGGTCTCACTGCTCACAGCAGGGAGGGCTTTGGCCACTGCTCGTGGCAGCCAACTGGCCCAAGAAGCACAGCTCCAGCCCAGCCCTGAAGTCAGGGAAGGTGAAGCCAGGGAAGGTGAATCCAGGCTGGGCTGGGAGATCAGCACTGCCCAGACGTGTCTGTGCCAGGCAGCTGTGCCAGCAAAGGGTTTGTTCCTGGAGTGACTCCTGGGGAAAGCCTGCAGCTCCTTGATCAGTTCTCCTTTAATAGTGCCTGTTCCACTTCTGTGGCTGGAGCTGCACTAGGCTTTGAGGGTGTCCCCATTCTGAAGCTGGCTGGTTTTACCTGGACAATGTGTCCTTCAAGGTTTGGATACAGTCAGACCAAGGCAAGGCTGCACAAAATGCATGGGGAAAACTTAGTCCTGTCACTTGTGACTCTCCTGTTTGCAGGAAATCCGGAGAATCAACAGCCTGGCAAAGCGAGACGTCTGGATAAAGCAGCCTGGAGACACCTCTGGAGACACCAAGGTAATTATGGAGCTGCTCTGGAACCTGGTGCATCATCTGAGGCAGAGGCAGAGCCAGGATGTAAGGGGAGAGGTGACGTGGGCTAATCAGGACCCTGTGACTTTGGGGAGTCAGCAGGAGGGGACAGCTGGGGGCATCTGTAAGGGAGAGAAGGACTCTGGTCTGGGAGGAGAAGGGACGTGGCCTGTCATGGGATTTAGGGGATGCCTGTCTGCCCCATCCCCTGCTGGGGACAGCCGCTGTCCTGGTTAAAGCAGCTGCATCTGAGGGGGTTGCAGCCTCAGGCACAGCCTCAGTGGTTCCCACTTTCTTTTGCAGTTGCAGTAATACCAGCTGTGGTATCAGACCATCTGGGAAAAACTGGTTTACTCCAAAGACCAAAGCCCAGTCCTACCCAACCGTCCAGCAGCCACTGCCATGAGTCCCCTGTGCCATGTGTGGGTGCAGCCCAGGTCATGGGGTCCTCTGCTTGTGGGATGGGAAGGAAGAAGCCTGGAAGAGTCTCCCTGTGCCCCTAGTCCCCACTCACTGCCTGTCTGTGGGTGTCCAGGCCTACAGGCTCCCCACAGATGCTGAAGGCAAGCTCCTGCCTTGTTTGCCCACCACATTTTGCTGTTCTGTTCCTGATCTCTGCCTGTGCCCCAGAACTGCCCTGGCAAAGGGGATCCCCCACACGGCTCCCTGGCAGCTGGAGGATGTCAGTGGGGCGAGAACCTGCCTGGCTGAGGGAGTTCCAGCTGCACATCCATGGACCATGTCTGTCCCTGCTGCCTGGGGCAGGTAGGGCAAGCAGCTGTCACCCCTGCCAGGCTGTCACTGCCAGAGGAGCCCAACCAGAGGCTGATGTTCACGAAGCTACACGAGTGCTCGAAGATGTCTCATGGAAGAAGGGGGGACTTGGCCCTGGTGTTTCCCTCCACATGCAGCTGAACCAGAGACTTGTCCTTGTCCCTGCCGTCCCCTGCCCCTGCAAGCAGTGACCCTTCATCCAGTGATCCAGGGGAGGGTGAGCTGGCCCTGGCCATGGCCACAGCCCTGTTTGGGGTATTTCACAGAGCTGAGTGCCCTGTGCTGGGCCCCATTTCCCTCTTGTCTTTGCTCCTGAGCCCTTTGCTGCATTCCCATGGCTGCTGAGCCCACCCAGCAGGGATGGGGGATGCTCTTTCGAGGACTTTAGGGTGGCTTTAGGGTGCCATGGGCAAAGGGCTGAAATTCTCCTATTGGGGCCATTCTTTGGGTTTGGGTTGTGCCTTGAGCAACCACTGTGGTGATAAATTCAGTGTGGGAATCTGCTGCTGCCCCTGGAGCTGATCCTGCTTGTCGGGCTTGGGGAAGGACTTGCATTTCTCTGTGCTTTTTTTTTTTTTTTTTTTCTAATAAAAGTTGCTCTTTCTAAGACACTCCTGGTCACCTACTGCTGTTTTGGGACTGGAAACTGTTCCCTTCCCTTCTCCTGACGAGGGGAAAATAGGGAAAGCCCCGAATCAAATGTGTCCTGGGGGATTAAAAACGGACTTTTTCCTTCTCATTGCGGCATCCCGAGGTCGGAGCAGCGGCTGAGGGAGCCGGGTCGGAGCTGCCGGGCAGGGTCTGCTCCTGCACTGGTGACAGCGCTGCCTTATCAGCGTCCCGGCCCCGGTGACAGCTGGGCTGGCTTGTGTCAGCCCCTCGGGCACTCACGTATCTCGGTCCGGAGGGTTTAAAATAGCAAATCTCTGAGGCCACACAATAGCTTGGGCTTATATGGGCTCCTGGGGGGGAAGGGGGAGCGGCGGAGGGGGCCAGGGCCGCGGCTGCCGAAATAGCAGCTCACAAGTGTTGCATTCCTCGCTGGGCGCCGGGCACATTCCTGCGGCGCTGCCCGCCCCGGGGTGGGCGCTGGAGCCCCCTTAAAGCCTCCTGCCCCAAAGAGCCTTTCCCAGACCCGCCGGCTCCCCGCGCTCCCCGGCATCTCCGGCGCTCAGGTACGGCTGGGGCGGCGCCCGCCCCTCCCGGGGTGGGATGCGCTGGCTCCAGAGCCGGCAGGGGATCGGCTCCGGGCTCAGGGTGTCCCCGGCCGCGCTCTCTGGGTGTTTTATGCCATGGAGCCGTTCCCATGCATAAAGCATCAGGAGCCTCACCAGCGGGTTGTATTTGCCATTTGTCTTTTGAGGCAGCTTGATGGGTGCCCAGGTGGCTCAGATGGGTTTTGGCTGCCCTGGTTCCGGGGAAATCTCCCGGATTCCCGTTCCCTGTGTCGCTGCAGTGATGTGATGCCCATGGCCAGCCTGGCCCTGGCTCTCTGGCAGCCCAGGGGGTGGGTTAGGGATGGGATGCTCCTGTGCCTGGTCTCACCCTGCCAAGCAGGACTGGAGCAGGGACATGACCCATTCCGGAGCAAACGGTGGGAAAGGAGAGCTCCATGTCTGGGCAGTGTGGAGGAAAGCAGAGACTCAGGACTGTGGAGGATTAACTCAGCTCCAGAGCTGTGAGCAGCCAGCCCTGAGCTAAAGGATAGGGGAATTTTGAGGAGTGTGAGGAATATCTGGAATGTTGAATACACAGCAAATTCTGGGAGACTTTTTGTAGTCAGTGCAATATTTCTTCTTTATCTCTGTAATGTCTGCTGGGTTCTCCTACTTCTACCAAATCAAGATTTCCAAGCTTTAATGAAAAGGTTTATGTATTTCTGTGCAGAGGATGCATTAATATTTCCTGGAGCCACTTTTTCTTTTGTGTACCCTTTAACAGTGCCGGACTTGTTGCTGTTCCCTCAGCTCTGTGGGTTCTAATGGTGTCTGAGGGAGGAGGGAAGCAGTGAGAGTGTAGGAAGAGGCTTTCACACTGTGGGGACCAGGAACCCTCTTCTCCCGTGCCATGAAATGATTGTGTGGAGCCTTGGGTGCTCAGATTTGGCCAAACTTGGGGCATCAGGACCATGCTGAGCCTGGGGGAGAAGTGGGAACTGATGTTGGTGGGGAAGCAGAGATCCCAGGGATGGTGCTGGAGGGGGGGCTTCGAGCCAAGCCCTGGACCCATAACAGGAAAGGGAACAGTGGTGGCAAGACCAGGCAGTGACCCCAAGGCAGAGGGGCTCAAGTTCTGTCTTTATTTGTCTCCAAAAAACACCTTGTGAGGAACGGTGAGATTAGAGACCCTGTGGAGCCATGGTTATGCCAAGGTTCCCCGCCTGGAATGCCCCTTTCCCATGCCTGAGCATTCCAACCCTGGACCCAGCATCTTGAATAAGCACTCCTGAGGCCTGGCCTCCCCATCCCGGGTAATAAATGCCTGACAGATGTAGCCAGGAGCAGTTGTTCCCAGACTCTGGGTAGCAGGAGCAGGGAAGCCTTGCTGCTCTGGGAACAGGTGGTTCAGCACATGGAAGTTATTTCTGAGCTGCCTTGCATCGTCCTGTGGCATCTCAGCCCTGCTGAGGGCTGGCACGAGCAGGGGATGGGGCTGGGCTGGGCTTGGGCTGGGGTTCTGGGCTGCCCCAGGATGTCCAGGGATGGGGCTGGTGGGTGCAGATCTCACAGTGCAGTGCTGGGTGAAGGTCAGATGAGGTGAGATGATGAGCAAACTCCTCCTGAGCACAGATGGGAGACAGATGTGCTGGGAAGATGTTTCTGCAGAGCTTTTAGCCCTAAAATGAGGGCTAAATTGCTAAACCAGACTGTAAATTATTCCTTTTAGCTAACAGGGGAAAAATGCACCTGCTGAGCCCAGGCTGCCCCTTTCCCTGCAGTTCTGCACTTGGAGGGCTGGGCTGGGAGGGTTTGCTGAGGGCTTGTGCTGTGCCTGGTGCAGGGCTGTAAATCTGAGAGAAGGGGTCAGCCCTGGGCTAAGAATAGTCAGGAAGCAAAACAAGCTGAACACTGCAATGGGGTGATTTTCCTGTCCCCTGAGCAAACACAGCCCCTGAGAGGGCTGGGCCAGGGGGGCTGAGCGCCCTGGACATGGTTCCTGACAGAGTTATCAGTGTCACAGGAGGTTGTGTCCAATCTCCTGCCTCCTGTTTGGGGCAAGCTGTGATCCTGGGACAGGAGCGGGGCAGGCACCTTATCTCTGCTGAGATAACGCTGTCACAGCCTGGCTAGGGACAGCTGGAAGCTCCAAGCGCTTTGGAGAGAAGCAGCATCTCTGAGCCCCTGTCCTGGTGCTGAGGGACAGGCTGTGCTAGCCCTTATCTCACTTCTAACCCTCACTTTTTCCAATCTGCCTCGAACTCTGCCAGAGAACCAGGGATGTCAGACACGGAGGAGGTCACCGAGGAGTATGAGCAGTAAGTGGGGTGGTTTTAACCCCCTTTTTTTCTCCCTATTCCCATTTTCCCACTGCAGCATTGCTTGGAAGTGCTCTCAGTGTTAGTCCAGCACCCACCATGGACCCCCAGCCTGTGCCCCTCTGCCTTGGCAGTGCCTGACCCCAGCAGTGGCAGCTTCGGTTGGAGCTGTATCCGCACCCGTGGGCAGGACAAGGACGATTCCTGTGTTAAAAATGCTGCAGTCTGAACCTGTGAGACAGAGATGGGAAAACCCGAGGTCGATGGGGATATGGGAAAACCCAGTCTGCTGCTGCTGGAGTCCTGCTGCCAAATCCAGAGCATCACTCTCCAAGGCCCAGATTTGAGAGCAGCTTCTGCTGATGGAGGCTGCTGGGCCAGGGGGCACAATCTGGAGAGATGGGGTTGGGTTACAGGGGTGAGCTCCAACACAGCTCCCACTTCTCTTCCACCAGCAGAGAAAGGGAACCTGAATCCTCTGGTGTTTCAGTGCCACACCAGACACATGTGTGTCACCAATCTGTCCTTGTGGGACAGGCTGTGCATCTCCCCCACTGCCAGGGAAGGACTTGGGAGCAAAGGTGGGATGTGAGATGCCCATTTCTGAGATTACAGGCCAAGGTCACTCATCTTCTCATGCTGCACAATGGTGGGGTGCCCTGACCACTGTCGAAGTGCCAGTCCAGACCTTCAGCCCCTGCTCTCCACAGCCTGCAGGGTGACCTGGGCCTTGTCCCTGTCCCCACTGCCACCTGCCAGCCACCCACTCAGCAGCTGCCCCGCAGCCATGGCCTGTGCTATGAGACAGGGGAGCCAGCCTTGAGGAAATCCCAAATTCACCTCAGCCTCACTGATGGCCCTGTTCCAGCAGCTCGATGTGACTCTGTAAATTTCCTGTTGTGCTTTGCAGGGAGCAGGAAGGTAAGAGGACATGGAGCACCTGCAGCTGCCCTGAGGCCACAAACTGATCAGAGAAACTCCAATAACCTAAGGCTTCTTTCCCTTCTCTCTGTCCGTGCCCTGTGTGCTCTGTGAAGAGGAGTGCGTGGAGGAAGGTAGGAGTTGCACCTGCAAGGACCAAGAGCCAAATGCGAGGGCTTCAGTGTTTTGCTGGGGGGTTTGGGGGTCAGCTCCATGGCTGCAATGGGCAAATCATGTCCAGGAAAGGCAGATGTGACCACGTTTGAGATGCCTGCACCTGAAACATTAGTAGGATCAAAACCAGTCGGAATTTTCTCAGGATCTCTTTTGTCAGTGATCCTTTGACTCAGGCCAGGGCTGGCAATGCTGGACATGGGTGTTGGCTGAAGTGTAATCCCAATATCCCAACGGGAGCCTCTGCTGAACGTGTGACAGTCGTGCCCAAAGTCAAACTTCCACCTGCCTCAGCCTGAGATACAGCCCCAGCACGGGAGCTGGGCTGGGCTGAGCTGGGCTGGGCTGAGCTGAGCTGAGCTGGGCTGGGCTGGGCTGGGCTGGGCTGAGCTGGGCTGGGCTGAGCTGGGCTGGGCTGGGCTGGGCTGAGCTGAGCTGAGCTGGGCTGGGCTGGGCTGGGCTGGGCTGAGCTGAGCTGAGCTGGGCTGGGCTGGGCTGGGCTGAGCTGGGCTGGGCTGGGCTGGGCTGAGCTGAGCCGGGCCGGGCCGAGCCGAGCCTCTGGCTGCTCTAGGGCACTGCCAGGCAAAACACCCTGAGTGTAAAAGCAAAGAGAGGTGCAAGGGGAAGCCCCTGCTGTGCTCCAGTCCTCATCTCACGCATGCCCAAACTCTGTGGCACCCAACTAATCCCTGTGCTTATTCCTTCCCTCCTCCCTGGCTCAGAAGAGGAAGAATGGATAGAG
Organism: Anomalospiza imberbis; assembly: GCF_031753505.1. Lineage (NCBI taxonomy): Eukaryota > Metazoa > Chordata > Aves > Passeriformes > Viduidae > Anomalospiza > Anomalospiza imberbis. Next base: position 6,239,980 of record NC_089706.1, read on the forward strand.
GAAGACGACGGTAGTTATTGCACCTTTCATTATTTCCTCTCTCTTCTCTTGGGAAAAGTCGTGGGTCGATGTGTTCCGCCTCTCCCTGGTTGGGGAATGGTTTTCTTTCATTCTTCCACTTCTCTCTCTTCTTCCTGCACTCTTCCCATGCCCTGCTGTGCTGTGTGTCCATCCTTTGTCTGTGCCTTGTCTCTTATATCTGCCAGCCATGGTTTGCTGTCTTTGCTGCCTTCTTTTTCTTCCCTTCTGTCTGGCTGTGGCACCGCGGGTGCTCCCAGGGCGTGCGGGCACAGCATCGCTCTGGCTCCGCTGGAGGAATCCTGTGGGGACGCTGCTCCCTCCAGTGGAAAAGGCTCCAGCAGTGTCAGAAATGCCATGGCAAAAGTGCCAGAGGCGTGTCCTCAGCCGCTCCTGGAGCTCCCTGCTAGAGCAGAGCAATAGAAATCCCTCCTTCCTTCCCGGGCTGCGAGGGAACAGTAGCATGAGAAGGGATGAGGGACAAGCGAGGAGGTGGCGATAAATCCTTCAGCTTCATTCATTTAGGGGTGCTGCCCTGAGGAGCACAGAGCAGCCCCGGGGTAAGGGTGGAGAGGAGCCCTTTGCTCCCGAGCCGCGGCGGCTCCCCGGCTCCCTCTGGGCTCTGTGCCGCAGCTATCCCAAAGCAGGGATAAACGTGGGGATAAATGTGAGGAGTAATTGCGAGGATAAACGTGAGGGGTAAACGCGAGGGGTAAATGCGAGGGATAAATGTGAGGGGTAAATGTGAGGGGTAAATGCGAGGGGTAAATGCGAGGGGTAAATGCTAGGGGGAAATGCGAGGGGTAAATGCGAGGGGTAAATGCGAGGGTAAATGCGAGGGGTAAATGTAAGGGTAAACGTGAGGGTAAGTGTGAGGGGTAAGTGTGAGGGGTAAGTGTGAGGGATAAGTGTGAGGATAAATGTGAGGGGTAAACGTGAGGATAAACGTGAGGATAAACGTGAGGGATAAGTGAGGGTAAATGTGAGGGTAAATGTGAGGGGTAAATGTAAGGGGTAAATGTGAGGATAAATGTGAGAGTAAATGTGAGGATAAACGTGAGGATAAACGTGAGGGGTAAACGTGAGGGGTAAACGTGAGGGGTAAACGTGAGGGATAAGTGAGGGCAAATGTGAGGGGTAAATGTGAGGGGTAAATGTAAGGGGTAAATGTGAGGATAAATGTGAGAGTAAATGTGAGGATAAATGTGAGGGGTAAGTGTGAGGGGTAAGTGTGAGGGGTAAATGCGAGGGGAAAATGCGAGGGGAGAATGCGAGGGGAGAATGCGAGGGGAGAATGCGAGGGGAGAATGCGAGGGGAAAATGCGAGGGGAAAATGCGAGGGGTAAATGTGAGGATAAACGTGAGGGTAAATGTGAGGGGTAAACGTGAGGATAAACGTGAGGATAAACATGAGGGGTAAACGTGAGGGTAAGTGTGAGGGGTAAACGTGAGGATAAACATGAGGGGTAAATGTGAGGGGTAAATGTGAGGGATAAATGTGAGGGATAAATGTGAGGGATAAATGTGAGGGATAAATGTGAGGGATAAACGTGAGGATAAACGTGAGGATAAACGTGAGGGGTAAATGTGAGGGTAAATGTGAGGGTAAATGTGAGGATAAATGTGAGGGATAAGTGTGAGGGGTAAACGTGAGGATAAACATGAGGGATAAACGTGAGGGGTAAATGTGAGGGGTAAATGTGAGGGATAAATGTGAGGGGTAAATGTGAGGGGTAAATGTGAGGGGTAAATGTGAGGGGTAAATGTGAGGGGTAAATGTGAGGGGTAAATGTGAGGGGTAAACGTGAGGATAAATGTGAGGGGTAAATGTGAGGGGTAAATGTGAGGGCTAAATGTGAGGGGAAAATGTGAGGGGTAAATGTAAGGGTAAACGTGAGGGTAAGTGTGAGGGGTAAGTGTGAGGGATAAGTGTGAGGATAAATGTGAGGGGTAAACGTGAGGATAAACGTGAGGATAAACGTGAGGGGTAAACGTGAGGGGTAAACGTGAGGGATAAGTGAGGGTAAATGTGAGGGGTAAATGTAAGGGGTAAATGTGAGGGGTAAATGTGAGGATAAATGTGAGGGGTAAGTGTGAGGGGTAAATGCGAGGGGAAAATGCGAGGGGTGAATGCGAGGGGAGAATGCGAGGGGAGAATGCGAGGGGAAAATGCGAGGGATAAATGCGAGGGGAAAATGCGAGGGGAAAATGCGAGGGGAAAATGCGAGGGGAAAATGTGAGGGGTAAATGTGAGGATAAACGTGAGGGATAAACGTGAGGGTAAATGGGAGGGGTAAACGTGAGGATAAACGTGAGGATAAACATGAGGGGTAAACGTGAGGGTAAGTGTGAGGGGTAAACGTGAGGGGTAAACGTGAGGATAAACATGAGGGGCAAATGTGAGGGGTAAATGTGAGGGATAAATGTGAGGGATAAATGTGTGGATAAATGTGAGGGATAAACGTGAGGATAAACGTGAGGATAAATGTGAGGGGTAAATGTGAGGGTAAATGTGAGGGTAAATGTGAGGATAAATGTGAGGGATAAGTGTGAGGGGTAAACGTGAGGGGTAAACGTGAGGGGTAAACGTGAGGATAAATGTGAGGGGTAAATGTGAGGGTAAATGTGAGGGTAAATGTGAGGATAAATATGAGGGATAAGTGTGAGGGGTAAACGTGAGGGGTAAACGTGAGGGGTAAACATGAGGGGTAAACGTGAGGATAAACATGAGGGATAAATGTGAGGGGTAAATGTGAGGGGTAAATGTGAGGGGTAAATGTGAGGGGTAAATGTGAGGGATAAATGTGAGGATAAATGTGAGAGTAAATGTGAGGATAAACGTGAGGGGTAAATGTGAGGGTAAATGTGAGGGGTAAATGTGAGGGGTAAATGTGAGGGGTAAATGTGAGGGGTAAATGTGAGGGGTAAATGTGAGGAGCTGCAGGGAGCCAGGGAACGCTGCTGCTTCTCTGCTCACTCTGCCCTCCTTGCACAGGTCAGGAAGAGCAGGTAGAGGAGGCGGAGGAGGAGACCACCGAAGCCACGGCAGAAGGTGAGTGGGGGCTGTGCCAGGGAGCTCCGTGGCTTGGCTGAGCCATGCTCTGCTCCAGGGGATGCCAGCTGGGGGCTGGGATGTCCCAGGGTGGCTGTGACAGGGGGACATCAGCACCAAGGGGCAGCTGTCCCCCAGATCTGGTGTCCAGTAAGGGGGTGTCAAACTGAGATGCCCTTCCCTGCTCTGTCTGGGCCCTACAAACATGAAACGGTGAAGAAATATGTGAAATACAAATTGTGTTTGCTGCTGGTGGCTGTGTCCAGCCCTCTGAAATAATGCCAAAAATGCACCAACGCTGTTTCACCAAGGGATCCATTGCCTTAGAGGGGGTTTCCAGAACTGGGATTGAGCTCTGATGTGTCTGATCATCAACAGAGCACTGGGTTTCATGAGATGGCTTTGGGGCATGGTGTGTGACCCTGTGCTGTCACTTCTGCTGGGGCAGGCTCAGATCCCAACTGTGACCCTGAGTCAGGGTGCTGGGACCCCTCTGTGCTGGGGGATGTGACTGCCGTCACCCAGGGGTGCTCACGTTCTCCCATTGCTTTTAAACAGAGCAAGAAGATGAAACGAAAGCAGGAGGAGAAGGTAAAGCAGGAGCAGAGGAGAGATGGGTTTGGCCATTCCAGTGCTGATCCAAATCCCCTGAGACACTGGGCCCTTGTAATGCGGTTTGGGTGCTGAATTTATTTGCTGCCAAAGGGACAATTGGTAAATGGGGCAGAGCTGCCCTGGCTATATCCCGCAGCAGGACAGGGGCAGCAGGAGGGATGGATTTGTGCTGCCTCTGGCAGAAATGCACCCAAAATACAGCAGGAGAGGGAGTCACTGCTGCTTTTCCAGCCTGACATTCTGCAAAACTTGTCTGGATTCCTCCTGGAGAGAACCTGGGGCTCTCCTGGCCACCATGTGAGTGAGGGATGTCCCTCAGGGGCCTGCTCTCCCCCCATTCATCCTGCAGGGATGGAGCCGGGGTTTGCAGTGGGGACAAGCCAGAGACAGCCTTCCCACAGTGTCCCTGGGCAGGCCTGGCCACGGGGATGCAAAGCATCGTGTTTTCCACAGGCGGAGAGGGAGACCGGGAGCAGGAGCCTGGGGAAGGTGAAGTATCACCCTCGTTCCTTCTGCCTGACTGGGGGTACCAGGGTCTGCTCTGCTCAGCCAGCAGCACCAGCTGTGCCTCGGGCACAACCTGGGCTGGCACTCGCTGCTGGGAGATGGTCCCGGGGAAGCCCCTGCTGCTGCCGGGGACAGGGAGGGCTCGGCTCAGGGCGGGGCTTGGGTCAAGGTGTGACAGGAAACCCCTCGCTGACACTGACCTTGTCTTTCTGTCCTGCTCCTGGGACCTGCAGGTGAATCGAAGCCAAAACCCAAGTAAGTGTGGCAGGGTTTTCCCTGGGGCAAGGTCTGAGCCGTGCCAGGGCAGAGGCTCCGTGTGACAGAGCCTGGTCCATAAAGGACAGGGCACAGGGAGCCTCCAGGGCATGGGAACAGGGTGGGACTGGGGCATGGAGAGAAACAGGGAGAGAAACGGACAACAAAACACATACCATGAAGGGGACTCTGAGAATGAGGTCTTTAGGCAGTTCTGAAGCATTTTATATGTTCCTTGGGAGAAGCTCAGCTGCCCTGTGAACCCTGCAGGTGGCAGAAGTGTGTGTGTGTCTGTGTGTGAGCATCCCAGTCTAGGATACAGAGTCCAGGCTATGGCTGGCACGAGGCACATGTTTCCAGGAGTGCCAGGGACTGAGCCCGAGGGAGCAGGACTGTGAACCATTGCCAGAAACCTGGGGGGTCCTCCTGGGCCCCTGGGATTCTGCAGTGTGGGAGGCAGATCTGCCCTCAGCCATCATCATCCCTTCATCCCCTTGTGCCCCTGCTGAGCATCTCCTGCACTCCCTCAAGCCCCACAGTATGAGAGGATGCAGTTGCCTGTGCCAGGTCACACCGGAGCACACAGTGCCCTTTGTGGGGAGCAGTGGGTGCCTGCCAGCTCGGTGGTCCTGGCAAAGAGCCCTGCCATGCTGTCTGCAGCTTGCAGTTATTCCAGCCATGCAGGCACCTGGGAGTGTTTCCTGGGAATGCCACAGGTCTTCCTCTGTGGCTGCCCAGCTGGCACCTCCAGCAGGATGCATTGCACTCCCTATCCTCCAGCTGTGCCCACTCTGCATCCCCGGGGACTGCAGGGCTCAGAGGGGAGGTGGGATGGGTGAAGGGCACATGCTGTCCCAGGCCTGCTGCAGCCACAGCGTGCTCCGGCTCCCCTTCCACTGCAGGGTCTTCATGCCCAACCTGGTGCCTCCCAAGATCCCAGATGGCGAGAGACTGGATTTTGATGTAAGTTCTGGCCCAGTTCCCACTCCTGGGGTGCTGCCCTCCCGCCGCTCTCCCTCAGTGTCTGGCAGCTCCTGGAGGCTCTGGCTGTTCGTGTCTGGTGCAGGACATTCACCGCAAGCGCATGGAGAAGGACCTGAACGAGCTGCAGGCCCTCATCGAAGCCCACTTTGAGAGCAGGAAGAAGGAGGAAGAGGAGCTCCTGTCCCTCAAGGACAGGATTGTATGTGTTCAGCCTTCCCCTCTCTGGCTATTGCCACTCTGTCCCTGTGGGCACTCAGCCACTGTCCCCTCCCCCAAGTCCTGGCAGACCTGGGACACCCCTGACCCTGCAGGACAGAGCCTGAAGGTTGAGCCAGATTTCTATGAGCCCCAGTGCCTGCAAACCATCAAATTCCCTGAGCTGGAAGGGACCCACAGAGATCACTGAGTCCAACTCCTGGCCCTGCACAGAAAACCATCCCACCCCATCCCTGGGAGTGTTGTCCAAACGCTCCTGGAGCTCTGGCAGCCTTGGGGCTGTGCCCATTCCCTGGGGAGCCTGTTCAGTGCCCCAGCACCGTCTGGGGGAAGAACTTTTCCTTGATATCCATCCTAAATCTCCCCTGGCACAGCTCCAGCCGTTCCCTTCCTGTCCCTGCTCACTGGGATGCCCCTGGTGTGGCTGCTGTGGTGCTGCGGTGCCTGATGCGGATGCACCTCTCCCCGGGGTCACTGTCGCAAGGCTCCCTTGGGGCTCTCGGGGTCAGGGATCTGTCCCTTGGGACAGAGAGGATGCAGATTCCCTGCGGTGTCCAAGCCAAGGTCCCCTCCCTGTGCAGGAGCAGCGGCGAGCGGAGCGGGCAGAGCAGCAGCGGATCCGCAGTGAGCGGGAGAAGGAGCGCCAGGCCCGCATGGCTGTGAGTGTCCTCTGGAAATGTGGCTTGGGATGGGCTGGGGGAGTCTGGGGACACGAGCTGTGTGTCCATCCATCCACTGCTGACCGCCTTCTGACCCTGGCAGGAAGAAAGAGCTCGCAAGGAGGAAGAGGAGGCGCGGAAGAGGGCGGAGGAGGAGGAACGGAAGAAGAAGGCGTTCTCCAACATGCTGCACTTTGGGGGTTACATGCAGAAGGTGGGACCCTTCCCAAGGGGGCTGTGATGGAGCCACTGCTGCTCCTGGGAACAGCTCAGCCATGGGCTGACCTCATTCATGTGACCCTGTGGGGTTTACAGGCAGGAGGGGGCAGGGAACTGCGCTTGGGTCAGGAGTTACAGGGCCAAAGTGAGCTCAGAGCTGCCCCGAGATCAGCTCTGCCCTGCAGATGTGCAGCTCCAGCCTTGCCTCAGGGACAGGGATGGGAACAAGGACAAGGTGTCCTGTCCACTTTTGCCAAAATGTCCTCAAGGACCTCTTGTGCTTCTGGAGTCCCAAAAGCTGAGGGTGTTGGGTGAAGAACTGGGGATGGGGGAGAGCAAAGGCTGGGCAGACTTCCTTCTCTCTAGTGGATTGATGGTTTCCTCAGTCAGAGAAAAAGGGTGGGAAGAAGCAAACAGAGCGGGAAAAGAAGAAGAAGATCCTCAGTGAGCGACGGAAGCCCCTGAACATTGACCACCTCAGTGAGGACAAGCTGAGGTGAGCACAGGCTGCAGGAGGGATGGCCAGGGCAGGAACCCTGGGCTGGGTCCCAGCTCCTGGGCAGGATCCCGGGCTGAGGACAGCTCCCTGGGGCTTCCAGCTGAGGGGGATGGGCTGTGACACCCCATGGGGGACACAGGCTCCAAGGCTGTGCAGGGCCACCATGGCCAGGCTGCGGCTGATGGCACCAGCCATGAGAGGGAGCCAGGGTCACACGGGTGGGGCAGGTGTGTCCCGAGGAGCCAGAGTCACACAGGTGGGACAGGCATCCCCATATGCACTGACCTCTCCCGTGGCTCTTGTCCTGAGCTCACTGCCTGGATAACACATCCCTGTCTGGGAGCCTCCCGAGCCCCATCCCCGGGAGCAGATGAGGGGTTGGCATCAGTGCCCCGTCCCTGCGCTGAGCTCCCTGGGAGCCACAGCCCTTCCCTGCACTGTCCCCAGCCGGCTCTTCCTGCAGGGACAAGGCCAAGGAGCTGTGGCAGAGCATCCATGACCTGGAGGCTGAGAAATTTGACCTGCAGGAGAAGTTCAAGCGGCAGAAATACGAGGTGAGCCCCAGGGCCTCTGTGATTTGTCCACCCTGTGTGTTCCTGACTGCTCCTTCTGCTCCCCAACCAGGAGATGAGCTGGGGTGTGCAAGTGATCTTCCAGCTCCTGGGGATGTGTACCTGGCACCACCACAGGGCAAACACATCACAGGCCAGGCAGGAGGGAGCCCTGAGCAACCTGGGACAGTGGAAAGTGTCCCTGCCCAGGGCAGGAGGTGGAATTGAGATGGGCTTGAAGGTCCCTTCCAAACTCAACCATCCTGGGATTCTGGGATTCTAAACCCCACAGAAAAACTGCCTGGGAAAAGAGAGCAGTGATGCATCTTCAGCCAGCCCTTGTTCCCAGCCTGGGGCTTCTTGTCAGACCTCACCATCCACCTGCAGCTTTTTTTATTGCCCGACCTCACCACCCACCATTTTTCCTTGCAGATCAATGTTCTTCGAAACCGCATCAGTGACCACCAGAAAGTGTAAGTGGCTGCACATCCCTCCTCCAGCTCCAGCTCCAGCTCCCCAGTTCCCTCCTATGGATCTCCCTTGCTAAACCACCTCCTCCCCTTCCCCCTCCTGCCTCTGGTCTTGCTGGTGCCTGGCATTCCTGGACCTGCAGGTCTGTCCCAGGGATCTCAGTCCCCGCCCTTCTGCTCCCGAGAGACCTCCCTGGTCCCACTGTCACCAGCTATCCCCCTCCCCAGAGACCTCGGCAGGGGATGGACCCCAGGGAGAACCCACAGAAAGCATGGGAAGCTTTGTGTCCTGTGGGGTCCTTCCAGTCTGCAGCCACCCCATCCCTGCAGGGGCTCTGCCCAGCATCTCAGGAAGCTGCTGGAGATCCCAGCTTGTCTAGCAGGGGAAGTCCCAAGGGCTGTGGGATTTGTGCAGGCCCACAAGGCCAGGGGAACTGGTCCCTGTGCCCATGTTCCCTGCATGTGGCTGGGGAACCCTTCGTAGGAGGGTGGGAGAGGGTGTTTAACTCCCAGGAGCAGCCTGGTGCTCTCCCATCCCCATCCCACTTCCCCCTCATGTGTGAGGTGCTCAGCCCACCCCATGTGTCAGGGGCAGCAGCTCCCACCCGCTTACACCAGGTCTCTCTTCTCTCCTGCCCCACCATGGCGTGATCCTGCAGCAAAGGGTGAGTACAGGCATTTCTGAGGGCTGCGTGTCCCTGCACAGGTGCTGTGTGTGTGTGTCCCTGCACAGGTGCTGTGTGTGTGTGTGTGTGTGTGTGTGTGTGTGTGTGTGTGTGTCGCTGCACAGGTGCTCTGTGTGTGTGTGTGTGTGTGTGTGTGTGTCGCTGCACAGGTGCTGTGTGTGTGTGTGTGTGTGTGTGTGTGTGTGTTGCTGCACAGGTGCTGTGTGTGTGTGTGTGTGTGTGTGTGTGTGTGTGTCGCTACACAGGTGCTGTGTGTGTGTGTGTGTGTGTGTGTGTGTGTGTGTCGCTGCACAGGTGCTCTGTGTGTGTGTGTATGTGTGTGTGTGTGTCGCTACACAGGTGCTGTGTGTGTGTGTCCCTGCACAGGTGCTGTGTGTGTGTGTGTGTGTGTGTGTGTGTGTGTGTGTGTCCCTGCACAGGTGCTGTGTGTGTGTGTGTGTGTGTGTGTGTGTCGCTGCACAGGTGCTGTTGTGTGTGTGTGTGTGTGTGTGCTCTGTGTGTGTGTGTGTGTGTGTGTCGCTGCACAGGTGCTGTGTGTGTGTGTGTGTGTCGCTGCACAGGTGCTGTGTGTGTATGTGTGTGTGCTCTGTGTGTGTGTGTGTGTGTGTGTGCTCTCTGTGTGTGTGTGTGTGTGTCGCTGCACAGGTGCTGTGTGTGTGTGTGTGTATGTGTGTGTGTCGCTGCACAGGTGCTCTGTGTGTGTGTGTGTGTGTCCCTGCACAGGTACTGTGTGTGTGTGTGTGTGTGTGTGTGTGTGTCCCTGCACAGGTGCTCTGTGTGTGTCCCTGCACACATCCCGTGTGTGTCCCACTCCATGTGTGTTGCAGGGACACCAGGACCCCAGGGCAGGAGCAGGGCTCAGGGACAAGGTGATCCCAAGGATTGGCAGCCAGAAATGCCCTTCACTGCCCACCCTGACCTCCTCCTCTGTGCTGCCCTGTGCTGGTTAAGGCGAGCAATAGGCTGGGTCCTGAAGGATCCTGCAGCTGCTCTTATCCCTCTGCAGCCACAGATGCAACTTGTCAATTCTTCTTGGAACAATTCTTGGTGGGGAGAAACATGGGAAGGAAATGCTGGGTCCTTAGAATCACCTGGCAACTGCATGAGCTTGTTCCCAGAGTCCCAAGACACTTTGACTCAGGTCCCAAGGTTTTCCTGGGGCCAGTGAAGACCGTCGACCCCCAGGGCAGCTTCAAACGGGAAAAGGCTGCAGGCACTGACAGCACCCACCTCATCCTCCCTGTGTGGTCACTGATGCCTTTTTGCACGTGATTTTCCTCTTCCCTTGCAGATCCAAGGGTGCCCGTGGGAAGACCATGGTGGGCAGCCGATGGAAGTAGAGACTCAGGGAGAGAGGAGGCCGAGCCTCAGGAGCTGCAGTGGCTGCACAGAGCCCTGGCTGCAGGAATGGGGGCTCCAGGGGGCAGAGGCCTCATGAGTGTCCCATCTCCACCCCCCAGTGTTGTTGTGTCTGTAAATAAAGAGGTGATGAGGGGGTGCAGATGTGGTCTCCATCCTGAGGCTCTGATCCCAGAGGACACAGGCTCAGCACAGCTTGAGGAGTTGCCCACCTGCTCTCCAGGCTGTGAGAGGTCACAGCAACCACCCAGGACCCCCCAAGTAACTGTCCCTGTGCCTCCCAGCATCATCTCAGCTACAGTCCTTGGCAGACCTCAGTGGTCTGAGCTGCTTTTCCTGTTGCACTTTGGGGCAATCCTTGTCATGGCCACTTTTGTTCTGCTTTTGCTGTAGCAGAGCCCCACTGGCTCCTCTATGGTCACAGCTGGCCCTGTGGCACACCAAGCCTCTTGGCCCATGGAATAGTCACTACCTCACCTTCCAGGCTATTTCCATTCCTATTTCTAGCTCTTGCTAAAGGCTCTGACCAGCTGTGTTTGCCTCCTCTGCATGTTCCTGACAGCATGCAATGAAGCCTTGAGATAAAGTTGTGTGGGGAGGCTGCTTCTCTGTGCTTCAGTGGGCAGATCTCTTCCATCTGGCTGGGAATCTGCAGCACATCCCATGTGTGCTGTCCCTGGGGACATGTCACCTGCAGACCTCCCAGTGTTCCTGGCGGATCTGGACCTGGATCTGGACCTGGCAGCCAGCCCCAGGCACCAGTGTTCCTGGAGGGCTGTTATGCTGCTTTTTATGTTAGGACAAGCTGTCCCATGCTGTTGATAAAGCAAAGTCCAGCATCTGAGAAGCCTTTCCCAGAGTAGTGGGGACGGGAGGCTGCACAGGGTGGTGAATCTTGTCCCTTGGCACGATGTTTTCTGTCCCCCTTGCTGGGGCTGCCTGTCCTCCCCATCCCTTGCCCGGTGATGTGGGGGTTCCTGCAGGTTTCTCCCATGTGCTCCTGTTGGATGAAGATTTATTTTCCCTACTTCAACACACACCACCAGGTTTTGGGGAATAAGGCTGTGGGAAGCTCAGAATCAGTGAGGCACAAGTGGAGGACAACCAGCTCCCCACCACCTCCCTCCTCAAAACCGAGGTGTGGAGGGCAAAGGGGAGAGCTGGGTAGGGTGGCAGTGCTGGGGCATGACACATCCAGAGGGTGCCAGAGTGATGGTGCAGCAAGTGACATTTCCAGCCTGCCTGATGCACGGCAACAGGAGACGGGAGCGCTCGGGGCGGTCAGCTGTGTCTGCTTTGGAAAATACATCCCCTTCTGCAGGCTCTGAAGATCCATGCTCCCGGCTTTTCCTGCGGGCGGAGGCAGGGCCCTGCCAGTGCCCGGTGCCGCAGCGCAGCCCCGCAGCCGCTCTGCCCGTGCCTGGGGCTGGCACCGCCCAGGGCGGGGGCACCCGGGCACTCCCTGCTTCCCTCAGCGCTGCCTGTCCCGGCAGCTCCCGGCCCCGCTCCAGCCCGGATCGCGCCGGGCCCGAACCCGCCCGGCACCGCCCCGAGCGCCGCTGCGCGCTGGCACCGCCGGGGCACCGCGCCTGAGTCAGCGCCCGGCCCGGCCCTCCCGGCCCTGCCCAGCCCAGCCCGGGCATTCCCAGTGCCCTGCTGCCGTGCTCGGGAACGGCGGAGCGGGAGCGGGGTGCTGCAATCCTCTGGGACACGGCAGAGCAGCCTGGGGTGTTCGCTGGGGGCTCCCTGGGTGCTGGAAACGTCGCAGGTGTTGCACCGGCTGTGGGATGGTTGCCGTGGTTCGGGAGGTTGTGCCGAGGTTGGCTGGAGCATGGCACGGGTTCTGTGCTGCTGCTGGGGAGCAGCTCTGCCCCGGACCCCCCTCCAGGGGTTGCAGCTCCTCCCAAGGGGCATCTCCGATCTCTGCTCTCTGTGAGCGGCGACTGGAGCCGAAGGAAGGGTCAGGCTGGATTCCAGGGAAAGGTTCTTTCCCCAGAGGGTGCTGGGCACTGCCCAGGCTCCCCAGGGAATGGGCACGGCCCTGAGGCTGCTAGAGCTCCAGGAGTGTTTGGACAGCGCTGCCAAGGATGCCCAGGGTGGCATTGTTGGGGTGTCTGTGCAGGGTAGGAGTTGGACTGGATGGTCCCCGTGGGTCCTTTCCAGCTCGGGACATTCCAAGACTCTGTAATGTGCTGCTGTCCCCACCTGCCAAATGGTGAGTCTGGGGCAGCACAACAGAGCAGGGCTGAGCCCAGAGTGAGGGAGCCCAGGAGCAGCCTGGGGAGGGTCGTGCGGAGTGTTCACAGCCTTGAAGTGCTTTATTGTGGAGATCTGAGCAACCTGGTCTGTGGAAGGTGTCACTGCCCACGGCAGGCGGTCGAACGGGATGAGCCCGAGATCCCTTCCAACCCAGTCCATTCAGTGATTCCGTGTTTGCAGTGCTCTGCTGTTCTCCAGCTCTTCTGTGTGTTCTCACTATCCCCATGGGCAGCAGCACCTCTGGCTGCCAGATCAAGGCACTGCCTCTGGTGTGAGGGGTAGGGAGCTCTGCCCTTCCTAGCAGGGCACCTTCCCGGGAGCTGTGAGGTGAAACATTCCCTGACAGGCTGCAGAAGAGCAGCATCTCTGCCACAGGACGTGGACCTAGGGTCACAGAATTCCCTGCCTTGGAAGGGGCCCACAAGGATCATCGAGTCCAGCTCCAGCTCCATCCTGTGGTCCTTTGGGGAGCCCCTTTGCAGCACCCCTCTGGAACACAGCTCATGGGAACCATGTCAGCCTGAGCACTGGGGTCAGGCTGTGTCCCACGGAGTCTGTGCAGTGCAGGCAGCCAGGAGCCCTTGGCTGCTCAGTGCAGACACTGGCAGGAGCTTCAGCGCGTGTGTGCTGTGTGCAGCACAGGGCTCTGTGCCCTCCCCGGGGTGGTGCCAATGTCCTGGCAGGAGCGCAAACCTCCAGAGGCTGCTGCCAGCCCAGGGTCCAAATCCTTCTCCCACAGTGTCCAGCACAGGTGTCCCAGCACTGCTGAGAAGCCCAGCCTGCAGCAGACTTGTGCCAGGGCTCACAGACCTGCAGCTCATGGTCTGTCGATGCATTCCTGTGCCAGGGTGCTCCCCGGGGTGCCAATGTCCCCATGGGGTGGGATGGATGTGAGGAAGGATGCATTTGGTACTGAGAAGGTGCTGATAAATGCAGGGGCGATGTTTGGAGCTCTCTTTGTGCTAATGCAGTGCTGGGAGTGAGGCAGCCTCGTGCTCTTCTCTGCCTGCTCGAGACTCAGAGCAAAGCCATGGTGAAATATTGCAGAGCCTGGTGCTGCCACTGCGTCCCACACAGGAGCTGCCTGCTCATGGCTTTGTCCAGCTCCCGTTATCCAGGGGGAGTCTGGGCAGCACGGGAGATGTTGGGATTGCTGTCCTGGGGCCATCTGGCCAATGCATGTCCAAGGAAGCAGGGTCAGGCCAGTGCCCACAGCGTTATGGGCCAGGAGGGGGCTGCAGTGGCTCACAGACCATGTGGGACAATGGAGCAGAAGCTCTTGAAGCTGGAATTCTGCCAGGGTCCCAGGGTCTCACCAGATGGGATGTGGGGCCTCTCACTGGGGCCATCAGTTGGGGCACAGAGTGAGGGATCCCCTCACCCTCAGTTCAGAGATGGCAGATCGTGGAATGGTGAAGGTTGGGAGGGGCCAAGGGAGGTTTGCTAGGATGGAGCTGTGTCAGGGGAGGGTCAGGCTGGATATCAGGAAAAGTTTTTCCCCCAGAGGGTGCTGGGCACTGCCCAGGCTCCCCAGGGAATGGGCACGGCCCCGAGGCTGCCAGAGCTCCAGGAGTGTTTGGACAGCGCTGCCAAGGGTGGGATTGTTGGGGTGTCTGTGCAGGGCTGGGGTTGGACTGGATGATCCCTGTGCATCCCTTCCAGCTCAGGACATTCCACAATTGTGTGATTCTGTGATTCAGTCCCTCCTCCCTGCTGAAGCAGGGGGATGTTGAGGAATTGTTTCCCCCTCAGGCCCATCCCGGGTGGGTGGACTGCTCTGCCTGTCCTGCTTGTCTCCCTGGGGAGCCCATCAGCCCCATTCCTGGTGCAGGATGGGGAACCTGGGTCCTGTGGGGCTGGAGAGGGGAGAGCACTGCAGGATAACACACCCTGACTCCTGTGCCCATGGTGGACTGGGGCCAGCACAGCCTCCACTGCTCAGGTTGGGGTTTTGGTGCCATCCAGGGTGTGCAGGGCAGCATGGGGCAGGTGGCACTGGATGCCATCACTGTGGGTGGCCGGCAATGAGCTTTGGAGCGTCCTGTGGAATTCACAGCTTCCAGCACCCGTGAATTCATGTACAGGGTGCCTGTGTTGCCCTGATCCACAGTGCCATGGTCCCCACATAAGCAGCGAATGCCCAGCCTCCAGCTCAAACTAAGGCCAAATGACAACCAAAAACTGCAGAAAATGGAGAAGTACAACATTGGATTTCTTGCAGGTCAAGTCCAACAACCACCTGTAGATTTGTAGATAAAAAGACAGGGAAAAGAACATAAATGCTGAACTTTGCGACACCTTCCAGATGTTGAGGCCTCACCCTCAGAGTCCCAAGCCCTGGTATTGCTGTGCCATGGTCTCTTCACACAGCCCCTGCAGGGCAGTTCCGTTTGTTCCTGCAAACATCTGACATCTGCAAGTTTCTCATGATTGTTTTTAAATGCCTTATAAAACTTCCAGTTTAATTTAGTGTTAGCCCTGTAAATCACTGCCCGTAGCAGCTCATTCACAGGTCTCAATTAATGGCCTTTAATTGGGTAAAGTCACCCATGGTTTCTGCTGATTCCACAGATGTGTTAAGTCACCAACGAAGTCTTTAATGCACCCCAAGCGAGGTTTGGGTTTGGCACTGACACAATGGCCCGTGTCCGCAGACCAGCCCCGCTGACACAGCAGACAGTGATGCTCTGGGAGGGAAGAAAGAGGCTTTGGCTGCTGTCTAGAAGCAGCATTTTATTGGCACTTGGTGGAAGGAAAATGAGCTTCCTAGTGATGTGTGAATCATTGCCTTTGCGTGTGCTCTCATGCCCTGGTTTCAGTGTAGGGCCTGGGTGTAAACTCTGCTCCTGAGCTCAGGGCAGCAGCCCCTGGCAGGAGCACTGAGGGGTTGAGCCCTGCCTGGAGCTGGGACCCGCCCTTTGCCCAGCACTGGATTCCTGAGGTCCTTGACAGGTGAAGGTGGTGCTGAGCCCCAAGTGAGCCCTGCAGTGCTGGCTCTGGCAGGCACAGGCAAGGGAAGGCACATTTGGAACACTGCAGGGAACTGGTCCTGCTCAGGCCAACCCCCAACCCACCCACCTTCCCAAAGGCACATGGAGATGGGACTCACCCCATGGGTCTGGGACTCGCCCCATGGGTCTGGGACTCGCCCCAGCTGAGCTGCTCACGCGGCTCTGCAGGAGCAGTGAGTGTGAGTCAGGAGCCTTTAGCGGTGTCCCCCAGGTGTCCCCTCTGGCAAACCCCGCAGTGACAGGTCTCAGAACCCACCTCTGCAGTTCTGTGGCCGTGGATCTTCAGGACATTCCTGCTGCTCTCTGCTGACACCGCCTGCTCCAGGCTGCCCTGCACACGCAGACACAGACACGCACACGTGTGCAGTGCCAGGTGTGCACACACACAGGAACTCCACACTGCCAGCACCAGTCCCTGTGGAACCCCTCCAGAGGGAGGTGGAACAGCAGCACTGGGTACAGGGGGTACAAGGGGTTAATGGGATACAGAGGGCACAGGGGGTAGCGGGAGCACAGGGGTGCAGGGAGCACAGGAGTGCAGGGGGTGCAGGAGATGGAGGGAGCACAGGGAGCACAGGGGGCACAGGGGTGCAGGGGGTGCAGGTAGCACAGGGGTGCAGGGGGTGCAGGAGAGGGAGGGGGCACAGGGGCGCAGGGGGCACAGGGGCACAGGGGGCACAGGCGATGGAGGGGGCACACGGGGCTGTCCCCATGGCATTCCCGAGGCGCTGCTGGTGGATGGGCTGTCCCAGAGGCAGGGGATGAGGTTTTGGGTGTCGCCCACTCACAGACACCCGTTCAGAGTGTGGGGGGCCCAGGGGGGCACAGAACACGGCAGAGGGGCAGGTGGGCTGTGCTGGAGGGGTGTGGGTGCGATGCTCAGTTTTAGCTCGGGTCTCTCTGGTGGAAGCTCTCAGGTCCCAGATCTGACCCCTCAGTGAGCTCGTTTAGTGAAGGATGGGATTTCGGTAGCCAAGAGCAAGGTCCTGCACCGTGGGCTCTCACTGCAGGAGCTGTGCGCCCAGCTCCACAGCTGGGGTCTATCAGAGGCTGGAGGAGATGGAAATGCCCAGGTGCGAACTCACAGGCTTTCCCTTCAGGCCTGAAATGACCCGAGCCTCGGAAAATCCTCATTCCACAGAATTCGCTTTGGATGTCCTGCTGTGAGAAATGGATATGCGAGAAGCTGCTGTGGTGCAGGCGACTGAAGTGCCTGACCCCCGTCCCGATCTGCCACCACACCTCCCTCACCCTCACCTGCTCTCTGGGGCTGCTGCAGCCTCAGCACCTGCACAGAGCAGGGGGGTTTATCCCAGTTTGCCTCGAGCCTGAGCCTTAAACCACAAACAAAGAGGAGGAGGGAAGAGCAGCAGAGAAAGGGAAAGCATCCCTTATCTGACAGCTCAGAGGGTGCAGCACTTGCTGATGGGGTGGAAAACGCGAGTTCATGTCCTTGTCTGATACAAACACGGCTTTGAGCACTGGTTTTTAACCCAGCTGAGGTGGGGTTGAAAGCTGCAGCGCTCAGTCCTTTGTGAGGTGCTGGTTTATCACAGAATCCCAGAGTGGTTTGTGTTGGAAGGGACCTCAGATCCCATCCTGTTCTACCCTTGCCATGGCAGGGACACCTTCCACTGTCCCAGGCTGTTCCAAGCCCTGTCCAGCGTGGCCTCGGACAGTGCCAGGGATGGGGCAGCCACAGCTCCTCCGGGCACCCTCTGCCAGCACCTCCCCACCCTCCCAGGGAAGAATTTCTCCCTAACAGTCAATCCAGGTCTCTTCTCTTTTAGTTTGAAGCTGTTGTCCTCGTCCTGTCACTGTCTGTCTGGGTAAGAAGCTGCTCTTCCTCTAGGTATCAGAAGGCCACAGCGAGGTGTCCCCGGTGGGTAAACCCCGCGCTTCAGGCTCACGGCCACGCTGGGTTGTGGCACCCCGGGATGGGAAGGGCTCCATCCCGAGCTCTGCTGGCTGCTCCGGCTTTGGGAAGGGCTGGGAGCCACTCACACCTTTTATCTGCCCTATCAACAAACACGGCTGTGCCTCGGCAGAGCAATAGATCCGGCTCTGATATCATGACAAAGAGGGAACACTTTGATCCCGGGAAACGCTTTGATCTCTCCTGTGAATCAGATGCTGCTGATTAGCTGTAAAAATAGAGCAATTATGGGCACTTTTCACGTGGTGTGGCAGCGGCTGTGCCACACGGGCTGTCCCTGTCCCAGCTGAGTCCGCCACACCTCAGGGAAAAGTGACAGGGCACGGAATTCAACAGAATATCAGGTTCAACTGAATATGAAATATAACTGAATATTAAAATCAGCTAAGTCCTGTCATTCTCAAATTCTCAATTTTTTGGACCAGCATATCCTGGAAAAGGATTGTTTGGCTTTTGAGAGCTTTTCCACCTCAGGGTTTTTGTTTTGTTTCAGACCCGTTGATGTAATTACATCCTGGCAAAGACTCAGAAGCATTTCTGGGCTGCTCTAACAGAATGGAATGGAGTTCATATGTGTCAGGAAAGTTAATCCACAAACATCAGAGCTTTATGTCCAAAGAGGAGACAGAGGAATCCTTTTACTTTATTTGAATAAAGGGAGAGGCCATGGGGCATTCCCCTGGGGTCTCTCAAATTTTTGGAGGATGCAGCCTCCTTTTTATCCCAATTTCTCAGCCACATTTCCCTTCTCTCTTTCCCCACTGGCTGAGGTACTTGAGAGGTACAGATTTCCCAATATGCCTGGTACCAGAGATTTCCCTCTAATGTATAACCCTCCCTTTTAATTTTTAATTCTTATGGAATTTAGGGTTTCCCCCCACTGCTTCTCTCATCTTTCAATATCCAATTTCATTTATCAGCCAACCTACAGTTTGTTTGTAAAAGCAAATATCTTTTTCCATTCATCAATTAGTGGAATCCTTCCCATTGTTTCTTTTATCTCTCAGTTCTAGTTTTATCTACCGGCAGACCCACAGCTGGTTTGTAAAGACAAATCATTCCCCTCATTTGGAATCAATGGTCCCGGGAAGAGGCTGTCTGCAGGCAGAGCCTCGCTGTGTGCAGCGGGATGGGTCCGGCCCCCTCCCCGAGCCCAGGGTGTGAGCTCAGCAGTATCACCCCGCGCCTGCAGATTAAAAGGAGGAAGCCACACGGTTGGGTTTGGGCCATTCCTGCCAAGGTGTTGCTCTTTTGAAGTTGCTTCTCCCGGGTCTGTCCCTGGAATGTGGATTGGGGCGACCAGTTGGGCCAGTAAAGCCCTTCCTCCAAAATGAGTTTTTACTGAAAACTGCAAGGAGCTGTTGTAAGCACATTGACTCACTTGGTTTCTCAGCTCTTAGTTATGAGCTTGTGCTCTGGACAATTAATTATTTGTTCTTGTGGAGGCTTTGAAGATGCAAAGCAGGCCGGGAGAGTGAAGTGTTATTAGCTCATCTGCAATCCTTTTTATGTGACAGAGCAATGAAGTCCAGGCTCAGCCTGAGATGCTGAACAGCACTAAAATCTGAACTGTCCTCACGCCCAGCTCTCTGATTTCTCTCTGTCTTATTCAAGGCTCAGTGACTCTTCAGTCTAAAGCCCCTTAACACCAGCCAGGCACAACTGGAGGGCTCAGCATCCCAGCCCAGGCAATCAGCAACAGCTCCAGGATTAACCTTACCCTGACAGAACACCTGGACATTTGGAATTTGGGCCATTAATTTGAATCTTCTTTCTATTTATTTCTACTCAAAAAAAAAAAAAAAAAAAAAAAAAAAAAAAAAAAAAAAAAAAAAAAGTGGGGGGAGATTGAAGACAGTTTGGGGTTTTTTACAATTTCTACCTTGATGTGGATGTGTTCAGGGTCAAGTTCAGCATCTGAGAACCTGAGATTTTTATAGAGAGGAGTAAAATGAAGCAGCCCAGAAAGCCATGAATGAGCAGCTGGGGATGACTGAGGAGTTCTGATTAGTTTTGTCCACAGGAAGCAGCTCCTGTGTGTCTGGCTCAAAGAGCAGAACTAGTATTGACAGTTTTGTTTGTGCTTCTGCCAAGGAGAACTGGCCAGGCTGCTGCCCTGGGAGCAGCAGCTCCAACAACTGTGTCATAGCTGGGCACTGGTGCTGCTCCTGGAAATTTGGGAACTCACCAGAGGCACTTCAAAAGCTGGAGGGTGCAGGGATTTGGGCTGCTCCAAGGAATTGTGTGTCAGAATTGGTGTTTCACCTCTGTTGGCCCCATTGCAATGGTCTCACATGCAGAATGAGCCTCTGGTTGAATTCTAGCCCATCCTGAAGCAGAAATATCCATCTGTTTCTGAGAGAGAGATGGCACGTGGGCTGTCCTGGTCACCCTGCAGTGCTCCAGCTGGGCCTGGGTGTGCTCCAGGAGCACCACAAGCCCAGTCTGTGGGAAAAGGCCCTGCTGAGTGTGAGCCTCAGCCCTGGGCACGTGCAAGGGCCCAAACATAAATGTGAATTAAATAGGCAGCTGCTCCCAGGGCTCACTCCTCACTGCAGGTTTCACTGATACCATCTCCCTGAGCACTCACCTTCCCAGAGTCTGCTACGAGTTTTGTTTCTTGGTGTTGCTGGACAGAAATTATTAATTCCTCTCATCCCTTGATACTAGGATGAATTAATGATATTCCTTGTTTGGGGAACAAAATGTATCTTTTTCACTGCTTTTTGTGGCTACTGGCACCAGTTCCCAATTTCCAGCTCTCATTTCAGTGCTGGCTCAGAGCCCCGTGAGAGGCAGGGTGGACAATCAAGTGAAGCTTCCTTTGCTACCCAGCCTCTCTTTGCATTGCTCTGTCTGACCGGAGAGAGGGAAAGCAGCCACAAATTGCCAAGGAAATGCAGGTAGAAGGGTTTCCACAGAGGCTGAGCACAATGAACATGAGTCAGAGCACTCAGGATTTACAGAGAAGTCTCTTAATCCTGGCCATAAAGATGCATTACCCTGCAGCACAAGGGTGGTGCTGAGTGTGCCAAGCTTTTCTCTGAAGACTTCTGCTTGCAAATAAAAGAAAGCAAATGTCCTGGGTAGGGTAGTGACTGCAAGAGGAGGGAATTTCAGCTGGCAGCACTGCAGTGGTGGGAGCCCCTCAGGTGCAGCAGAAGCTGCAGGAGCACTGCAGAGCTGCTGTGGTTTCACCTCCTTTGTTGGGCTGGCAGCAGTTTCAGCTCCTGTCAGAGACACAAGGAATGTGTTGTTTGCCATCCCATCCTGCCAGGGCAGAGCTGGTCTGGCTTCCTGGAAAGAAGATTGTTCCTTTGCAGGGAACACAGGCTGCATGTGCCCGTGCCTGTGCTCTCCCAGGAGATAAAGGGTGAGGTTCGAGCCCTCCTGGGCCTGAGCACTGCTCGTCTTAATCTGCACTTCCTCAACCAGCAGTGGAAATAGAAAAATGTTCATTTGCTCCTCCATCCACCTCTGCCTGGTCATGAGGTGAATCACATGCTGGGCAGTTTATTTCTCCCCACTGGCTACGAAGAGAACCCACAGCAACTGTCTCAGAATTCAGTGTCTGTCTGAAGCTGTCCAAGTGAGGGTGCATTGATCCTTGGAGATTCCTCCTAAAAAGGAAGGAGCAATAAAGGCCAGGAAGGTGGGGAAACCTTCCTAGATGTGGTTGTTGAGCTCAGCTTATGGACAGGTGTTGGTGGCACCTTAAAAACAACCAAGGAAGCTGCCAACACAGCAACACCATCTGCAGAGGTGGGAGGGCAGGTGCTGTGGGCATCCTCTGCTTCCACACCTGGCACGGCTGCCCTGCCCTGCACCAGCACTGCTGGCACATCTGTCCTGAATAAATCATGCTGGAGACACCTCCAAGCTCAAAAATACAGAATCAAAGAACCATAGAACAGTTTGGGTCAGAAAGGATCTCAAGGATCATTGGTTCCAGCCCCCTGCCATGGGCAGGGACACCCTCCATGAGTCCAGTTTGCTCCACCCAGGTGTCTGGGGGATCACAGAGCATCTGAGGTTATGTGAGGAGTTTTCTGCCAGGATTTCCAGGAAGGAGGAGCCACAGAGAACTCCCTGGGACACCTGAGCTGCCTCTCCTGCAGGGAGTTGTGGAGCCACCTCAGGACCAAAGCAGGTCCCCCATGTTAAAGGCCTGGGACCTTCCCAAACCCAGCAGAACAGACACCCCAGGGCCCAAACAGGCACCTGGAAAGGAGAGAAACCCACTCCTGGCTGGGCCTTGAATGTTGAAGGAAAGAGGCTGTCATGGTGCCAGTCCCTCTGCCTACTGTGGTTCCAGGGAAGGGTGACAGGGTGGTGGCAACAGCCTGGGCATGGGAACCTTGTGGTCCTGGTCCTCCTGGGAAGGAGGAGCAGCCCAGTGGCACATCCATAAACCTGGACAGAAATAGCCACAGTGCTCTCACATGGGGATTGTCCCTCAGCATCTACCCAAGGAAAGCTGGACACACCAATGGTTTTGGCCTGGTTCCTCCTCAGGGCTTGGCCTTGGGCTGTGCCCCACTGGTGCTTCCGTGGTGAGAACCCAGCTCTGCACTGGTGTGGAGGGGCTGCTCTTGGACAGCTTCTGGGCAGGCTGCATTCCCCTTTGGATAGCTCATGGTAGGTGCCTGTGGCTCTGCTGCTGCCAGATCACGGTCACCACCCCGTCCTTAGCACAGCCATGGCTGCAGGACACTTCACGTGTCCCCTGCCACAATCTGCTCCTGTCTCTCAGCTCAGGTGGAAGGGAAAAGGTTCCCTCCCTTTGCCAAACCCCAAGAGATGTGTGGGACAAACCCCTGTGGCAGCAGCCCTCTGGCCACAGAGAGAAGGCACAGACTTTCCCAGGCATTTTCCAGGGGAAGGCTGTGAGAAGATCAGAGAAAGCAATGAGAAACAATTATTATCTCCACTTGTTGCACCTGCTGTTGTGCACATGTGGAATGTGTCATGGAGATTTGTTTACCAAAGGGTGATTTCTTAATTGGACACTGGATGGTGTTTGGATGGATTGACCAATTAGGTCAAAGCAGGATCGGACTGGCTGTAAGGGTTACTGAGTTTCTGAATAGGTATAGTATAATATAGTATAGGATGATATAATAAGGCAATTAATCAGCCTTCTGCAATCACAGAGTCAATGCTTATTATTACCCGGCTGGGGACCTGTGGTGACAAACCCCAGCCCTGGTTTCTGGAGATTGCACAGCCCCAAAAATGTGCTGGCACTTCCCCCTGCAGGGATGGTCCATGGCAGGAAGGTGGTGGCAGGGGACTCTCATCGGGAAGATATTCCCACATCCCATGCTCTTGGCTCTGTCAGCACTGGGATCTGCTTTGACCTCTCCCAGGGCAAAGTAGAGCAGTCCTGCCCATAAGTAAAGGTGTCTGCTCATCCCATCCATCCCATCCCATCCCATCCCATCCCATCCCATCCCATCCCATCCCATCCCATCCCATCCCATCCCATCCCACCCCACCCCATCCCATCCCCTTCCTGGAGACCTGAAAGTCACCATCAGCTTATCACTGCCTCAGTCACTGGAGGAAAAGCTCATCCATCCATCCATCCATCCATCCATCCATCCATCCATCCATCCATCCATCATCCATCCATCATCCATCCATCCATCCATCATCCATCCATCCATCCATCCATCCATCCACCCATCATCCATCCATCATCCATCCATCATCCATCCATCCATCCATCATCCATCCATCATCCATCCATCATCCATCCATCCATCCATCCATCCATCATCCATCCATCATCCATCCATCCATTCATCCATCCATCCATCCATCCATCCGTCATCCATCCATCCATCATCTGTCATCCATCCATCCATCATCCATCCATTCATCCATCCATCCATCCATCCATCCATCATCCATCCATCCATCATCCATCCATCCTCTATCATCCGTCATCCATCCATCATCCATCCATCATCCATCCATCATCCATCCATCCATCCATCCATCCATCCATCATCCATCCATCATCCATCCATCCATCATCCATCCATCCATCCG
Organism: Anomalospiza imberbis; assembly: GCF_031753505.1. NCBI lineage: Eukaryota > Metazoa > Chordata > Aves > Passeriformes > Viduidae > Anomalospiza > Anomalospiza imberbis. Next base: position 6,263,333 of record NC_089706.1, read on the forward strand.
TCATCCATCCATCCATCATCCGTCATCCATCCCTCCATCATCTATCCATCATCCATCCATCATCCGTTATCCATCCATCATCCATCCATCCATCCATCATCCATCCATCCATCCATCCATCCATCCATCCATGCATCATCCTTCATCCATCCATCATCCATCCATCCATCATCCATCCATCCATCCATCCATCCATCCATCCATCCATCATCCATCCATCCATCATCCATCCATCATCCATCCATCCATCCATCCATCATCCATCCATCCATCCATCCATCCATCCATCCATCATCCATCCATCATCCATCCATCCATCCATCCATCCATCATCCATCCATCCATCCATCCATCATCCATCCATCCATCCATCCATCATCCATCCATCCATCCATCCATCATCCATGCATCCATCCATCCATCCATCCATCCATCCATCATCCCTCCATCCATCATCCATCCATCCATCCATCCATCCATCCATCCATCCATCCATTCCTCCCTTCCTCAGCACACGACTGTGTCTGTGCTTTAGCCACAGTTCCTGGCAGTGGGATGGGATCAGGGTCTGTGGGTCTGACCCCCTCGTGCTCAGCCTTTTTTGGGAGCTGCTCCAGGCTCTGCCTCCTGCTGTTCCCTGCAGGGCGGGGCAGCAACTCAGCCCCAGCTGGGCTCTCAGGGGCCCCACTGGGGCCGTGCTGCTGCTGCCCTCGGGAGCGTGGGGCACGCTCCAGGGGCAGAAGGGTGCTGGGTGTGGGATCTGCTCCGTGTACCAGGGAGCCACCACTGCAAATGCCGTAAACACTCCCTGAGACATCTCCTCCTGCTCCCTCTCTCCTGGCTCCTCTTCTGCTTTGGCACGTCCTGTGGGAAATAATTTGTGTGACTTCTGGCTTACCCTTGGAAAAAAAAAAGAAAAATTCTTGGGACAGGCACAGCGAGTTTCTCATTGCACGGCCAAGAATGACAGAAGCCATTTAAGAGATGTGCTGCTGCCTGGGAAATCCAGGGTCCCACTGAAATCCTGCCAACGATCCTGCTCCAATGATCCTTTCCAGTGTCTTTCTCCCTCCTGGTTGCATCTCCTCCCCTGGAGGGAAACAGGAATAAATTTTCAACTCACATGCTCCCAGATAATCTCCAATTTTTCCCTTTACATTTTTGAGCATTTCTTTCAGCCCTGGGAAAATAAGTGGGACTGATTTTCCTGTTCTTCTGGGAGAGATCCTCATTGATGGAAGCAGGAGTTACCTGTACTGGGAGAGAAGGAGGCTTCCTGGAGAAAGAGTAAAAAACATTGGGAAGAAAACACTGAGATGCACAAAGCAAATCTCTGCTGCCCTTCACTGGACAGCAAAGGCTGGGACATCTACCACACCGAAACTTGGCCTGGGGACCCAGAAGCAGAGACAGGGACTGCCTGAGCTCAGCTCTTTCAGTAAATCCTTATCTTGTGAGGCTCTTTGTGGAGACAAGTGCCAGGGAAAGGCAGGAGGAACTCTCCTTCTCTGGAAAAGTATTTGGGTTTTGCAGTGCCAGGAACATCCAATAGATTTATGACCTTTGAAAATTTCCACCTGCTTTTTTTCCCATGGCATTCCCTTGGGAAGCCAGACCCACCTTGGGCATGAGGGGATTCTTCCCTGCTGCCCAGCCTGGGGGTTTTGGCTGCTTTGCTCCTCCTCTGCAGAAATGCAGCCAATGCAGGGCCCCTGCAGGCTCTGCACCCACACAGTGCTGAGCTCTGGGACTGCTGCAGGAACTGTACTCAGCTCTGGCCACCTCCCACCTTTGGGATACCCAAGGTCTCATCCAGGAGCTGAAATATTGGCCCAAGTGTTGATCAAGACCAGATCTGCTTCCTAAAAATGCCTGTCAGAAGTTCCACCTTCCCAATGGCATTCCCTGATATCCTGTAAGGATTCCTGCAGTGCTCTTTTTGTGCTGAAACACTTTCTTGGTCTCCATCAGCTGGGATGAGGAGGCTGGGAGCACCAGGGATCTCATTTCGGCACCAGGGATCTCATCTAATTTCTGCCACCACATCCAGGAGCGGGTAAGAGGGAGGTAATTACATCAAGACCTCTCATCAAAGCCTTTTCTGTGTAAGAGGATCAAGCTGCAGAGAGTTGGGATGGAAGTTTGAGAAGTTCTGGGGCTTGGGAGTAGATGCCACATCCTGACAAACTGCTCTCAATTGTCTTTATCGGGGAAATGTTGCTCTAGATTTCACTGCTGCCCCTACCCTGATGGAGGCTCAGGCTCAATTTTCTGCATCCCAGCAGTGCAGAGGAGAGGCTTCCTGTCACCTTGTTCTTTTAAAATTTTAAAGTTATTTTAAAAGTTTTTTATACTTTTAAATGTTTATATATTTCTACTAGAGTTTCTTACACGCTGTTCATGTAAACACTGTTTCTTTGTGGGACGAGAGAATTGATGGACTGTTGGTTTGACCAGTGTGGTTGGAGAGGTGGCAATTTCACCCTCCAATCCACTGTCACTTTTAGAATTTTATATACTGCAGAGTTAGAAATAAATTTCTTCTTTTTTCCCTCTTTTACATTTTTTGTGTGTGTGTAAGTTGTGTTGTAGTGCGACAGCTTCCTGGTGCTGGATGAAAGGGACATGGCCCTGTGCTTGGGATGCTTCCTGGGGGTCCCTCAAAAGGCTCCCCTGAGACAAAGACAAGCTCAGGAAGCACCAAAAAAGGGCCCAAGAACAATCTGGGATCTGTAACACCTTCTGTGCAAGATCCAGTCTGCAAGGCTGGGTGACTGTGGGAGAGGCACAGCTGGGGCTGTACAGAGGAGCCTGAAGTCCTGCCTGCTCCAGGGCAGGCGAGCAGGGATGGAGTCCCTGTGGGGCCGCTGCCCTCTCCTGAGCCAGCCCCAGCTCCCAGAGGAGCTGCCCTGGGCTGACTGCTGGGGTTCTGGGTGCAAATGCCCAGCTCTGGTGCACAGGTGTCTGTCTGTGTGGGGCAGGGCCTCCTGCCATGGGCTGCCCCGTGTGTCCCACAGCCCCACGGGGCTGTGGCACTGCCACCGTGTCTGGCCATGGGGACACAGCACAGCCTGTGCTCGGGGTGATCCCACCCAGCAGCTGGGAAATGCAGACACAGGGACTTGGCTGAGCCAGTTTGTCCCAGCAGGAGCTTTGAGGGTCCCTGCTGGAGGTGCTGGTGCTGTGGGGTCCTTAGGGCTGTTCAGGTTTCTGCCCTGGGCTCGGTGCTTCCTGCAGCTGCCCTGCACAGTTCAGGGTGGAATCTGGGCCATGGAATTCTCATGGCTTGGGAAAGTCAGGAAGTTCTTGTGCCTGGGACCCATGGGATAGAACCCCATGGACCTGAAAATGAAGAGTGGAGTCTGCCCTGAAGCATCACAGGCAGAGAAAAAGGATTCAGACTTTGTGCTGTGGAATGGGAAGGGGCCGTGCCAGGGGCTGCCTGGCTGCTAAGATGAGGCTTTGCTGTTGGAGTCCCATGGATTATTGGGGATCCTGGGGCTGCAGAACATATATGGTTTCCAAGGAGTTAGTGCCTGCTGTCTTTGGGACGAGTGCCCTGTGGATGCTCTGCACTCTGCAGCATCCATTTTCTCCCCTGAGTCCTGCTGCAAGTCCCGTTCCACACGAGCTAAATCAGTGCTTCTGCGACTGTCGGAGCCAGGCTCTGAAGGGACAGCACAGCACCGCTGAATCCCACCGTGCAACCTCCCTGTGGTCTTTGTGTGTGTCCACAGACTTCCTTATCCAAAAATGGGCTTTTGTCACGTGTCCACACACAGGATGTAGACCTCATAAAGACCCAGTGGTTTCTTGGGATTCATTTCACCTGCTGCACATGGACAGAGATCCAAGCATGTGGTCATGTGTTGGCTCCACTGGTGAGCAAGAATTCATTTCCCAACTGGAGGTGTTTTCTGAGCTACGCTCTCATGTCCTGCCCTTCTCCAGTGTCCAGGGAGCTACTCAGGAATGACAGTAGAACTCACCTGCATTCCTTGCAGACACTCCAGATTGGGTAGAAGGCAACTCCCAGCCTGTCATTGATCTGACCTTTCTTAGATGTGACTTCAGGTGGGATTCATGCCTGAAGAAGCTGCAGACTGCACATCCCCAGCTGGTGGTGTTTGTGATGTCAGATTTAATCCTCCCAAGGACTGCTGGATGTGCTGCTCCCCAATGGGCTTTTATAAAACCATTCCTTATGTACCACTTTCAAAGCCAGTTGCAAACACTGCTGCTGTGCCAGGGCCCAGGAGCAGTTTGAGGAAGGAGTGATCACAGCTGAAATGCAATTAGACTTTGAAGGGCTGTTGGGTCCACCCAAAGCTGGTTTAGACATTTGAGTTTGGGTGCTTTGCCTTTGTGCTTAATCCTTCAGTGCTCACCCACGCTTCAGCAGCCCCAGCAGAGCAGCAGAGGGTGCTCCTGGAAAGCAGCTCTGAGCCATGTGCAGGGAGTGGCACCTGTCCCTTGTCCCTTGCACGGGCTCACAGAGTGTTCCCAGCCTGTCTGATGGGCTGCAAATCCTCTGTTCATGAGATCCCGGCAGTGGTGGAGGATTATTCCTCAGCCTTGCCTTGAGTAAATACCAAACACAGAGCTGAGCTCATTCCCCTTTGCCAAGTGTCTGCTTTGAAAAGTCTCCTGAAGGAGATCATGAGGTGCTCCTTCCTTGTCCTCTGTGTGAGGCTGCTCCAGTGCTTGCACACCCCAGTGCTCCCCAGTACTGGGAGTACAAAGTCCTTTGTTCATCCTGCACTTCAGCTCTCCCCATGTGCACTGGGCTCTTGTTCCTGCAGGGTCTGATGGAAAGACCAAATCCTTTGATGTTGTCAGTAGCAATTCCATGGAGCAGGCTGGGAGTCCCCAGAGGGTGCAGATGCAGCTTCCAATTTGGTCCTGATTAGCAGGAAAAGTCTGGGCTCAACAAAAGCCTTCATATCCATCACCACAGGCTCATCCTCCAAAACAGGAACTTAGAGGGAGATGCTTTTAAAGGGAAAAGGAAAGGGAGATTTGAAGTTTCCAGGCGATGTGGGCTGCAGTCATCATCCTGAAGCTCAGTCCCAGCACATCCCAGCAGTGAGGAATTCCCTGAGGAACGGAAGAAGGCAGCTGGCCTGGGGAAGCAGCAGGAGAAAGAAGTACCAGCAGGTGTTTTTCAAACAGCTGAAGACAAAAATAGGAAAGGCTTCACAAGCTCTTCCAAGTTCAACATAAACTACACTAAACCTGCCAAAAGCAGTTGAAGGAACAACCAGCTGGAGTCAGAAGAATGAGCCAAAAAGTCAGAGCGTCTCCCAGCAGAGGGGAAGGACCTGCCAGGAGACTGGGGGATCAGGGGGTGTCAGAAGGAGCATTCAGGAAGGAGAGGAGCAGAAAAGAGCAGGTATTTACCTTTTCCAGTTAGTGATGCCTGTGAAAAATGGGGAGGATTCCTACAAGCTGCTATACCTGATACATCAATGACATTCCTGAGGATGGAGAAATGTCTGTGGAATTTCAGGGAGCTAGAGACCATTAAGGAAAGGGAGGTAAATTACAAACATCAGCACAGTGAAATGTTAAGTGATACATGTGGGGTGAAATAATTTTTTCTTTTGTGAGATGGGCATGCAGGTGACTCCATGGACCATTCATGGCCAGTCCATCCCAGTGGCAGCTCAACAAAAGCTCAACCTGATATTCCAAGGGATATTCCAAGGGAATATCAGGTATGGGAAGGGATGGAGCAGATATCAGGAAGGGCTTTGATGTCCCAACACAAACCCAGGCTCGCTCACCCTGTGCCCTGTGCCCTGTGCCCCCTTCTGGGCGCCTCAGCTCAGGAAGGAAATCATTCCCTTGGGAAGGGTCCAGAGGAGGTCACTGAGCACCAGGAGCTGCTGGGTCTGTGTGAGGACCTTCTCTGAGCTGGGCCTGCCCAGCCTGGCCCAGAGAGAATCGGGGGAGGATCCCCGTGCCCTCACCACACCTTTTAAATATCAGAACCACAGAGCTTCCACCACAGCTCAGGTGGGGCAGGTCTAGAAAAACCAAGGGATTTTCCCTGCCCCAGGAGCCTTTGGATCCTTTCAGCAATGACACAAGTGACACTAATGGTAATTAACTTTTCCATAGATGGAAGTCATGGCTCTGAAAGCTCTTGGGAGAGAAACTCACTGAGGATGAAATCATGGAATTATAGAAGATCTTGGGCTGGGCAGGACCCACAGGGATTGCTGAGTCCAACCCCAGCCCTGCACAGACACCCCAACAATCCCACCCTGTGCACCCCTGGCAGCGCTGTCCAAACACTCCTGGAGCTCTGGCAGCCTCGGGGCCGTGCCCATTCCCTGGGGAGCCTGGGCAGTGCCAGGCTGGAGGAAATGGGATTTACAGCTTCCTTACTCCTGTTGGATAAGTCAGATCAGTCCAAGCTGATTCCTGCTGCAGGGTAACAGGGTTTTTTCAGACCTTTCTTCTTTCCTAACACTAGCAAAACAATCAAAATAAAACCATCCAAACCAGAAAGCTTGAAGAAATTTCAGCAATTTTTATTGATTTCAGCTTTTCCAATGAAGCAAATACATACAGTACAGCCAAAACAAAACTCTGAGACATTTTTCTCACATACCTATATCTTACAGAATACACTGTAGAGCTATGGACTGGTAAGGCTGAGTTGGTCTCACACTGGTGTGTGTTCAGAATGGAATGAAACTGCCTTCGACTTGTCCATGAGGCTTCTGAAATGCTGGGGTGGGATTGTACACACACAAAATAAACAAAGCATTTGTAAGAAAATAGACCAAATAAGCTCTGCTGCGCCCAGGACAATGAAGGTGGTGTTTATTTACATGGCTGGCTGTCCAGCTGCTCCTGCTCCTGCTGGCCACACTCCTTCTTCCTCCTCAGGAATTCTCCATCCCTGTGCCACAGACCTGCCCAGTCCCTGTCCTGTCCTGGGGGTGTGCCCTACCCTGGCCCTTAAAGGAGCAAGGAACAGGAAACCAGCTCATCAGAGAGGAAGTCACAGTTAAAATCATGCCTTTAAAAAATACCTCCCCAGAATGAAAACAGTTATAGTGGAGGTGAAAACAGCATTAATTTATATTGGGGAGAACCTCACTGAGTTCCCAGAATAGCTGGTTCTGAGCAACACCAGTTACTCCAATGTCTGAATTTCCCTTCACTTCTTAGAGTTGGGCATCAAAGTCACTTCACTGACTTGGGTGGAGTCTGGTGTCCAGATTTTAAAGAGAGACTGGGAGGAAAATAGAGGGTATCAGAGAATTTCCCAGGGAAGATTCAGCTCAGAACAGCCCTGGAATGGCAGAATGGTTGTGATTTCTGCAGCCCATGGCTCTCCTGAGTAGGCTCTGCCCTGAGGTTTGCAAGAAGTGACAAACAGCATCCTAAAAACAGCTCAGTGAGAGGAACCTCCCTGGTGTACCCAGCTCAGGGCAGGGAAAACATCCCAGGCGGGTGAGGTTGCTCAGGGCTGGAAAAGGGTTTGGGAAAGCTTTGAGCATGGAGACAGATTTTGTTTATAGCATTTTGTTAGCTTTATAAAAAAACCTCTAATAAAAACAACTGTAAAAATGTTTTTTGTAATAAAATTTATGTGAATGATGAATCTGTCTTCTGGAGTCCAATACTCACTAATGAAATCTCCAGCACCTGTAAATTTAATTGTGAGCTGATGATTGTAATGCTATGGCTCTTTGTGCCTTGTACAGTGACTCAGTAACTGCATTAGGGGAGAAAGCAGCTGCACTGTTTTAAAAAAAAGCCTAAATCACAGCCAATTAGAGTGAACTTCCTCAATATTCCATCATTCCATTTTGTAGTTCTGTTTCCCCAATTAGTTTTCCAGAGAAAAACATTTGCTCCCAGGACTTGTGTTGGACATGTCATTACAGATCAAACCTGAAGGCAAAATTGCACAGAACACTTCACACCCAAACTGAACCCACCCTGTGGAAGCTGCAGTCCTTGGGGACATCCACAGATGGGTCTTGCCCAAAGCATTTCCAACATTTTGCATCTGGGAATCCACATGCAGCAAGAGAGCTGCTGCAAGGGCTTTGCCCACAGTCTGGGGCTCTTTGCTCTGTTTGAACCCTCCTGGAACACTTCTGTCCTACTGGATTCTCCTGGTTCTGCCTCTCCACTTCAAAGGGGCTTTTTACCCTTTCTCATTTGGCTGCAGCTCGGCACAGAAAGCTCCTGACTGAACGTGGGCAAAGAGTGGCTGCTCAGTAAAGTGCACAAGATGAAGTTATGTAGCCCTTTGTAGCCCAAGAGGAAAAACAGCTGGAAATGACCTCCCCCTGTGGGCAGGAGCTCCCTGTGCTCCAAAGGGGGACCAGCAAGGGCCACCTGGAACTGCAGCAGAGCAAACCCAAACTTCACAGGGGGTTCTTTAGTGGGTACAGATCACCCCATGGATGTGAACTGAATATCCTGAGTCCCACCAATTTATGAGCCTGACACTTAAAAGGAGACTGCTTTTCCATCTCCAGGCTCATAATCCATCCTTCCCAAGCACTTCCTGGGCCCCTGATGATTGAAAAACAGGGCCCTGTGCCCCTACACCCTTTGAGGAATAATAATCAGTTCAGGCAGCAAAGACAGCCTCAGCTGCTCCTTCCCTGTGAGTCTGAGCTGTGTCCCCTCCATGGGAAGGACATTTTTCTTCTGGAGAGAGGAAGGTTGTGAGAATTGAGGTGCTCTGAAATGAGCTCAGCAGTCCCTCATCACAGCCTCAGCATCACAGGCAGATTAATGCAATTCAAGATCCCGAGAAATAAAACATTTCCAAACCTGACATCACGCAAGTGCTCACATTCCTTTGCACATTAGTACCAGTTCTTTACATTGATCAATAAAAACAAAATATGATTAAAGAGGCCACATCTCTCCCTTCTTTCATTCCTGTGGCAGTCAATGATTCCAGGGGGAAAACACTTGGCCTGTCCTGCTCAGCTTCTTAAATGCCACCTTTGTCCAGGTACAGCCTGGAACTGGAATTGCTCTGGTGCTCAGAATGGATCAGGACCTGGGAATGTTCAAGCTCTGCAGCTGTGTCCCAACTGTCTTCTCACAAACAGCTTCAGGGAAGGGTGATGGAGGCCTGGGAGAGCATCTGCAGGTGTCAATTTGCTTCTTGAGATAAAGAGTTCATGTGACAGGAAAGAAAATGTTAACAATTATCAGAGAAAAATCCTAAGCAGAGAAGAAGCCCTTGTTCATAACTGTTAGGAATAACCAGCCTTGGAAAGAAGAGCATCCTTGTGTGTATCTGTTAATAATGGACAGATGCAAAGGGGGAACTTGACCTAAAATTGACTTTTTTTTGTGCTTGTGGATAAAAACACATTGTGACAAATTTTTAGCATGGCAGTATTTGGTGCATGGATAGAGTAGAGTTGGAATAAAATCCTGCAAGGGGTTAAACTGCACAATCACCCTGACTTTGGGTGGAAAACAGGGGACTAAGCTGGAGGAAGATCCTGCTCCCCACGTGTGCTCTGTGTGCTGCCTGCACACACCTCTACATCACACCCAGAGTTACACAGACACACTCTTGGCAAAAAAATAATTATTGACATCGAGAAAGTATATAAAAGTCCCTTCTCCCCCCTAAAAAGAAGAAAATGCTTAAAAATATCAGTGTCATCCACATGAAATCCACATGTTTGGTTGGCTTTACAGTTGAGTTGAACTCAGAAACTCTACATCTTTAACATCCTCAGGAATCATGAAGTGTTGTTCTTCCTGGACATGAACCAACTCCAAATTCTGAAATGGAAAAAGAAAATAAAACAAAGAAAAAGCAAAACCCCAGATAATTAAAGCATTCAATAGATCTCCTCATTACAGCAAACCCAACTTTTAATCTTTTCTCTGAGTCTGGCTGCAGTTTCTCAGCTGCCCATAGCTTTTCACCCTGGACTTCCACCCTCCTCAGAGTCCCAGTGAAAACATCCCAACAGAGCAAGAAGTGAAATCCATTCCTGGGCAGAGAGAAGGAAGGGGCTTTGGCACTGTTTTCTCTTGGTTTGTTCACAAGGACCATGCTGGGGCAGGGAGTGAGTAACTCCCTATGCATAATCTCAGACACTATCCAAGAGACCTCTGGGATTTTCAAAGTGCTTAAAGCTTTTCCCTTCAGTGGGAATCATGAGTGAAAAGTGCCTGATGGGTTAAATCCTCATTTCACACTGAATATAAACCTATAATGGTGCCCTGGAAATTCTGCCCATGGTTTCTCTTCCCTGGATTCTCTATTGGGATTTTCAGTTGACAGAATGTGGTTCTCAATTCTGGCCTGAGGCTGACAGGCAGATTAAGGGCTCAAACAATTGCTAAGGCTAACGGCTGAAGCCATGGATGTGCTGGAATTCACTGCACATTACTGGCACTGTCTGGATAACACTGCTCAAAGTTCAGGAATGAGGGCAGTGCCAGGGAGAATCCCAGGAAGAGCCTCACTTGAGAGACTGGAAAAATGCACTGAATCAGTGATTGCTGGGCAAAGGAAGGGAGAGGCACAGTCAAACCCAGCAGCTCTGTGTGTCCTGTGACATCTGTGCTGAGCATCTCCAAAATGCACAGCTGGGCAGTGGGGGCAACATCTGCCCTGGGCCCAGGGACAGCACAGCCTCTGACCTCTCATAGAAACAGACTGGGCTGGGAAGATTTGGAATGAAAATCTCACAAACATACTTTTGGGATATCAAAAGTAGCAACAATCTCAAAGGATTCCTGTGCCCCAAATCCACCACAAGGACCATGTTCTCACCTGCAATCTGAATGTGCATGGAGAGGCTCTAAAATCTTGAGGAGAGGGTCCTGAAGGTCGTTCCAGCTAAAGAGCCCATCGTGTTCTTGTCAAACCCTTGCTAAAAAAGCAGAAACATGAAGTGCAGTGAGTGCGTATCAATTTCTACACTGAGAGCAGTTACTGAGCAAAGTGTGCTTCATCCTCTGCCAACCTCCTCTGTCAGCCCTCTGGGTACCTTTGTCACCCTTACTGATGAACTCCATAGCATCACAGAACTGTGGGATGGTTCGGGTTAAAGGGACCTTAAAGCTCATCTCATTCCACCCCGTGCCATGGACAGGGACACTTTCCTCTAGACCAGGTTGCTTCTCCTTGCATTGCCTTCCATCAACCCAGAGCTGGACCCCTCCGGGTTTTTGGAGGAAACTTATAGTATCATTCACTGAGCATTGTTCCATTTAGTTCCTCATCCTGAAAAAAGAGAAGTCTTTGCAGGGTGCATGTACCCCTGCAGACTCCCATCCTCCTCCCCTGACAGGTACCTATGCAATAAACCTGTGTGTGAGCACCAGAGTGACTCAGTCATGCCAAAATGAGCTGGCATGGGCTGTGAGCAGAGCCTGGCACAAAACTACCCCAGCTCCTGTGCAGAAAGCCCTCACTGTCAATATGGGAACAGACTTTGGATGCTCTGCTTTTGCCTCCAGGTGCTCCCCTTTGTAGGAATTCCTCATTCTCTTTAATTTGGCCCTGTACTCTCTGCAGGTGCTGATGCTTTTGAGTTGGAAAAATCCAGATTGTTCAAAGAAAGCCACTGGGAGCAGGAGCTGGGAATTGGGAGCAGCTGGAGCTGGACGCTGGAGTTGGGAGCTGGGGGCTGGAGTTGGGAGCTGGAAGCTGGAGCTGGCTCAGTGCCAGTTTGGCTCCGCACTTTCCCAGCTTCTGTTGCAGGGAGTAAAGCTAATCCCAAATACTCCTCTTCTCTCGGTTTGAAAGCTTACCCTGACTGCAGGGGGATGTAACCACAGGGCAGGGCTATGGGCACAGAAGAAAATGGGAGGAAAGAGAGGAGGGACCCTGCCAGGCACCTGCTGGGACCCAATGGACTGCAGCGAAGGTAATCCCCTAACCGAGGGTGAAACACCCAGTGTGTCCAGCCCAGAGTGAGGGGCTGGGCTGGGGAGCACTCCAGCACCACCCCCAGGGAGGAAGGTGTCTGACCCAGCCATGTCACCATCTGCTTTGTCCCCAGAGTGAGTCCTAGCAGTGACCCCCTGCCACCTGCTCAGATCCCCGGCAGGTGCCCAAGTGCCCCAGGCTCCTCCTGGGCCCTGCCCCACTCGCTGCTGGATCAGGGCCTTTACCAGCTCCCCACTTCAGCAGGTAGACGACCCAGGGCTGTTGCTGACTCCCAGAAGCAGGAGTGTTGTCCTTACCTGCTTGAGCACACTCTGGAGCTCCCTGTTGGACCAAAGGTCTGTCAGGAGAAGTCGAGCAGCTTCAGCTGCTTTTGGACAGGAGCTGGGAAGATGAAAGCAACAGGAGGATTATGGCAGGCACAGAGTAGCACTGCTGCACCACAGACACTGCTGAGCACCGGGACAAACCCATCTCCAGCTGGGAGCCTGGCTAGCCACGAACAGGACTGTCAGTAACACCCTGTGCTCTCTCAGCAACGTTGTGTGACAACAACTGCCACCAGAGCAGGGCAAATGAAAGAGAGGGGAGGATCTGAGTGGGAGAATGAGCAAAAAACTGAGCTAAGTCTGAAACTTGAGAGAGAGAGAGAAGGGAAATAGTGCCAACCCTTTGCTGGAGTCTGCAGGGACAGCGTGGGTGGATCTCCTGGGAGGGGGCAGAGGAGCGGGCTTGGAGCTGCCTGGAGAGGACAAGGGATGGGAGCCTTTGCAATAACAACATCTGCAAGCAGCCCAGAGCCCTTACTCAGCACAAGGGAACAGATACCTGCTCACGTAACCGCTCGAAACCGTGAGTCATCGCAGGACCTTTTATAATTTTGGAACATTTTATACCCAGATGTCCCCTCCCTGCTGGCTCTCACTGCTGCTGCTGATCTCCTGGGCCTCCTTCTGCCTCTGGGAGACTCCTGCTCTGGGATCAGGGCAGCAGCCCCAGCCTGTCCCACCCAGGATGATGGAGAGGAACAGGACCAAGCTCAGGACTCTCCCTATCTGATACAGCTCCACAAAACCTTGTGCCATCAAAAAAGAGTCCTCAAAACATTCCTCAAAATAGTCCCCCAAAGCCTACAAGAAATGGGACCAATAGATATGAGGAACCTGGGACCTCGACTCCACACCTGGAGTGTGGGAGGACAGGGATGGAACCATGTCCAGTAAATTTTGAGGCATTTCTCTGACATACAAAGCAGCTGTTACCAAAGAAATGACCGAGTTTAACTTGGTCATAAACTTCAAAGGTGTTGTGCAGCTCCTACTGTTCTGTGGAGGACTGGAGGACAGCCAGAAATTCCTGGGCAATGCTTTGGGACAGAAAAAACAGGTTTTATTGCCAAATCTCTTCTGTAGTTATATGTACACTATGCTCTGTCACCAGAATGACAATGTTTTAAAACATTTTTTGCCTGAAATGTTGTCTATGGCTGAAAAGACATTAAATCCCTACAAACCCAAGGGTAGCTGTGATCAGACAGGCAGAGCACAAACTGAACTCTCTCTTTCAAGGATTTGTAGTTTCAAGTTTGTTTCTCTCTTCCTAAGCCAGAGCAATTTTCTCTTATTTTTGAAAAAAGTTACTTCTAATGATGCTAAATATCTACTTTTTGCCACTATGTCTCCAGAGAACACCTCAGAAGTTTTGTATTTTCAAGCCAAAATTACCAGCAGCAGTACCTGAGTAATTTATGAATTCAGGCAGAAGTAGTTCTGAACTCTTCATCTGAAGAACTGGCACTGACTCTTTCTTACAGCATTGACTGCTATAATTTAGGTATACAAAGCTCAATATGAGTTGGTGGAGCTGTGATGCCAACTTCAGTAGGTAAAGCAACATATCCAAAACAAAATAGCGTGAATATAGTAGTGGGTAACACAGAGCAGAATATCAAGAACAGCTGATTTGGGGGGAAAATCCCTTAATAACAAATTGCCTGAAAATCAAAGTTGATTTTAAGTACTGTCTGTCTTTTACAAATAGAATTATTCATGAAAAATTGTGGAAAGGCAATGAGGGAGATGTCCCCTGGTGGCAGTGGCAGGAGTCATCAAAAAAGCTACAGACTCAACAAAACATAAACAAGACACAATCAGAAGGAGATGGTGGGGAATGGGGAGAAACAGAATGGGGGCAAAAAAGACAATTATCTTGTCCATAGATATCAAATACTGGGGAGAAATAAACCTTCCTCAAAGGACAAATGTACAAAGAACTTTAGGTGTGTCACTGAGAATGCCAAGGAATTCCCAGAACAAGGATTTCTTCAGGATGTGAAGAGATTATAAAACTGATATCAAGGTGCAATATTTGGCACAAATGGGAAATTGGAAATGTGTAGATGAGAACTCTCTGGCACAGGGAATAATCAAGGGAAGATCTGAGTCTCTCAAAAGATTAATTTTGTTGAAATGCTGTGGTGCAATTGAGCTGCAAAATAAAACTGCAATAGCAAAAGTGTGACAAGTGAAGGAACAAAGAGAAACAGAAATAAATCCATGGTAAAGAGATGAACTGCAAATTAGATGCTCTAAAGCACAAGGAGAGATTTGGGAAAAGCTTTGAGCCAGTAGAATTAATGAGGAAAATTTAAATTTAATTAGTGAAATAATGTTGCTTGAAAATGAGCAGAGAAATGTTTTTCAGACAGCTGGAGAAGAAAAATGAAAAGGAAACCAAACACCCCAATAAATCAGGTCCATTGGTTTGATTTTCAGAAACACCACCAAAAATTGAAGGAAATATTCAATATTTTGGCAACTTGGTTTAAAAATAATGAAGAGTGAAGGAACCCCATTTGACCATGAACCCTGTGTCATAGACGAGAGCATCTGCAGGAAACACAGACAATTACTTAATTGGGATGCTCCAGGAAGAAGAAGAAACCACATCCATCAGATAAACTGCTGAACCCTTTCTGCCTTTCAGTCAGAACCCAGCTATGAGAAACATGAGGAGAAAGAAACATGAGAAGGGAGGAGAACACGGGAGAGGGCAAGATCCATAACTCACTGGCCTGGAACCTGGAGTCTCTTTCTAAGCTATGACTCTGAAGTTGTTTGAGCAGGTGGAGCTCCTGGTTTGCAGCTGGTAATGCAGTGAGAGCCCAGCTCAGAAACACAGGGCAGGATCTGTGGGTGGCAGGGGAGACACAGGGAGGGAGCACCCAGACACCAACCCCAGCCTGGGGGTCAGGGAACGTCCACGGGGACCTGAGGCAGATTAACAGAGAAAACTACAAAATCCTGACAGGGTGCAGGGTGCTGGAGTCTGCAGCGTCCCTGGGTCACTCCCTGAAGCGTGTCCCTAGGTCCTCCCTGGTGACTGGGGCACCCCTGAGCCCCCTGTCCCCCCTCTCTCTGCTGCCTGCGGTGCTGGGAATGAGGAGGTTGATGACGTGGGACTCACCACATTCAGAACCTCAGTGGGGACCTAGGGGCTTCAGCCAGTCCCCAGGAGAGGTGGAGATTTATTGATTTCCAATAGGGAGGGGGAGGCTCTTTCTGATGTAGGACTGGACAAATCCCACCCTTTATTTTTTTTGTTTATCTTCACAGGCAACACGTGACACTGGGAAAATTTCACCTTGGGACCCAGCAAAAGTTGGAAGTCTCTCCAATATCTGCTCTACTAGAACAGCCTGAAATAATACAGCTTGGACAAGTAAGATTAGTCCGGGATGGAAATCGTTCTCTTTTTCTTTTTCCGTAAGAATTGAATAGCATAAAAATCTCAGGGGACAAAAATGTATAACAGATACAAAGGAACAACTCAAGTTTTGGACATTGTAAGAAATGGGGAGGATTTTGTGATCCAGGCAGGACTGGAGACATCTCCAGAGTTTGGTAACTCCTCACAGTTCAGTGAGTCACCTCCAAGAAAGCTCATCCCCAGCAGCCAGGGCAATTAAAGTGTTCCCAGCACGGGTTGTGCAAGGCTGTGCTGGAGCAGCAAATTACTGAGCACTGGTTTGAGAGAGCCACAGTGGGACTTCAGCACGAGTAAATACCATTCAAAACAACGAGGGCTTAGGAGAGGGCTGGGTTTCATGGTAATTGGGCTCATTGGAGAGTGGAAGCAAGTAAAAGCAGCAAATAGAGCAGTGCTCCTTGGCCCAGGCCCAAACTAAACAGGCCCTGTGTAATGACAGAGAGTGTCTCTGCCATGGAACAAGAGGTGGATTGGAATAACTTTATCAAAGGATGATGAAGGCATGCAAATGGATTTTCACAACAGAAAACAATGGGTTACTTGTCTAAGGAATTTTAAAACAAAGACAGATGGCAGGAGAGATGAAAGCCTAGGAAGGAGAGAACATGGTCGAAGATAATGGAAGTTTAACACCAGTTTGACCAGAAATGAACACAGAACTTGGCAAGGTTTGACAGGCTTGTGCTGCAGGGAATATGGATAACAAACAAGACAGAATTCCTACCACCAAACCCCAAACCAAGTCCTAAAATAGAAAGCGGTAAAATATGATAAGATTGCTCAGCTGGTATAAAATACAGGAGTAGACCAGGGAGGTACTTAAAATAATTCCTGTCCATGTTCCTCCAGAGCTGCATCTTGAGGAAGATGATTCAACTAAAAGATGAACAGATTTGCACATAAAAGTTAAGCACAATCCTTGTGTACCGGCAGTGTTGAACCTCAGACCTGACCTTCATGACAAGGTTTGAGGGAAGCCCAGGAGCCAGGAAGTCACTGACATCCCCTCTTCTGAGGGCTGGAATTTTTCATAGAGCAGAGAACCCCAGAATGGTTTGAGTTGGAAGGGACCTTAAAGATCATCCAGTCCCACCCCCTGCCATGGCAGGACACCTTCCACTAGCCCAGGTTGCTCCAAGCCCCATCTAACCTGGCTTTGGACACTTCCAGGGATGGAGCAGCCACAGCTTCCCTGGACAACCTGTGTCAGGGCCTCCCCACTGTCATGGGGAAGAATTTATTCCTAATACCCAGTATAAATGTCTCCTCTTTTAGTTTGAAACCACTCCCGCTTGTCCTGTCACTATCTGCTTGTGTAAAAAGTCACTTCTCCTCTTTTTCATAAGCTCTGTAAGTACTATTTTTAAAAGACTTTTAAGATGTTGGTGCTTCATTTATTTTTAGAATTTCCTAAAATTCAACCAGAAAGTTTCCAGAGGCCCCTTTGCAAATCCACCATGGGTGGCTCCTGCCTGTTTCCAAGAAAACAGTACTGAGGACTTCTGCTCACCAACATACCCAGTTCCTTTATTAGGAAGGAATAATGCTCTACTCTGGCTCCGAAGGGTGCTGGGAAGGCTCTGGGGTCAGTCTGGCTCTGTCCCTGCCCCTGCCTTGTGCCCCACACTCACCCGTTCCGGCACAGGCTCACTACATTATTTAGCAAGTTGCTGGACAGGTAAGACTTTCCCAAGTGGGGGTTGGACATGATGAGGTTCCTCAGAGTGTAACAAGCTGATGTCATGATCTCCCCATAGCTGCTGGTGTTTCCAGACTGGAACGACAGGAGACGGGACACATCTGGGAGCACCTGGTGAGCTAAAGAGGTGGAGGAATGTTCCAATCAACAATTAAACACAATCTGGCACAAGTGAATGATGCTATTTGTGTTAACACCAAGCAGAGTTATCTCTGCAGGGAGGCACTGGAAGTGTTGGACAGCAATGGCATCATCGTCATCAGTGGATTTTCCCAAGACAAAACAAGGGCTGCAGCCCTTTGGAAAGGCAGTGTTGTTGGCCACGGACACTGAAGTCCAACTCAGTTCCCAAAACACTGTCACCCTCGTGGTCCTGCAGGTTTGTCACTGTCCGTAAAGCACAGCACATGTCCCGCAGCACTGGTGACTGTCCCTGGGGCCAGAGGAAATGACACTGCTCTGCCCAGTTCGGGAGCATGGCTAAATGTCATTATGGGGCTTACAAAGCGAGTTGGGCAGATCCCGCAGAGCTGAAAGCTGGGATCCAGCACGGGGGAAGGACTTACCCATGGTTTTGTGGAGCACAGGATGCCTGGACATGTTGCTCAGCAGAGAGGCCCCGGAGCGGACGACCTCGGAGCTGTTGGACTGGAGCAGCCGAGCGATGCGGGGCAGCCCCTTCTCCTTCAGCCCAATCAACTGGCTCATGGCATTGGACATCTGAGGGACAACAGAGGTGTCCATGACTTACAGTGCCAGGGGGAAACAGCTGGGATGATGGTCAGGGCTGGAGGAATGCGACTGTACCATAAAATGAGCACTGTACAATCCTTTCTTCTGCTGCCATAACCCCACTTACTCTCTCAGTTTTACCTCTCTTCCCCACAGTTATGGGAGCCTAGAGAAAAGGAGGCTCTGGGGGGACCTTCTGGCTCTCCTCAACTCCCTGACAGGAGGGTGCAGTCAGCAGGGAGTTGGGCTCTGCTCCCACAGAACAAGGGGAAATGATCTCAAGCTGCCCCAGGGGAGGTTTAGATTGGATACTGGGGAAAATTCTTCACCAAAGCAGTTGTCAAGCAGTGGCCCAGCTGTCCAGGGCAGTGGTGGAGTCACCATCCCTGGGAACGTTCAAAAAGTACATGCATGGGGCACGTGGGGACATGGGTTAGTGGTGAACATGGGTGAACAGCTGGACTTCATGGTATTAGAGAGCTTTTCCAAGCTTAATGATTCCATTATTCTGGGACATTTGAAAAATCAGCCTCTCAGGTGCTGTGATGCAGCTGGTTCTGCTGTTTTCTGGAGCCCCAGTGGAGCAGTTGATCACTTAACTGACATTCCAAAGACTGGAGAACTTTTGCTTTCATATCCATGTTGCCCTTGCCCTTCACAGCCCCCTGGCAGCTCCCTGCCCTGGCCCTTCACAGCTCCCTGCCATGCCACAGTGGGCTGGTGGGGAGCAGGAAAAGATAATGGATGCCTTTAAAAAACAGTCTGAGGACCAAAAATACTCATCTTAGATGTGATCTTGTGCTTGTAAATGTCGAAGATTTCAAGATGCAGCCAGGGCAGATGAGCTCAAGCACATCTCCTGAGTGAACTGCCCTTATTGACAGAGCTTAAACTGAACTTCTCAGCTGCCCCACCAGAAAGGCTGCTGGAGACACTTGTCCATCAACAGTGAGATGGGAATGGAGAGAAGGGTCTGGAAAACATGTGCCCCATTCCACATTCACACCAGCAGGACTGGGGTGTGTACAGCACAGTTGAAGGATATTCAGAGCCATCCTCCATGAGCTAAAGGATCACAGCAAGCTCCGTAAGCTCATCCCCAGATTCACTTTCCATCAAATGACAGCTCCAGCTCCAGCTCTGAGCTGGAATGAGACCCTTGAGGGGAAGAGCCACTTCTGCACATCCAGACAAATTTCAGACATTCCATTCCAGGAGGCTGAATTAAGTTGCTCCAGCACTGTCAGAGCTGGGTTTGGTTGTTTGTCCCTTGTGCAATGTTGATTGCTGAAATTTTCTTTTCCCTGGAGCACAGAACTCCAGCCCCATTTCCTTGGCCAGCTCTACTCATATGTGACAGCCTCCCTCCACCTTCTGGTTCGTGGCAATGCTTAGTTAAATTGCCAAAAGTCAAGGTTCCCAATTATTTAGCATGGAAATCGCTGTGACAAAAGGAGATCAGAGCTGACAGGTTAATGCCATCCCAGCAGGGAAGGCTCCAAGTGAGTCACCCGTGTCTCTGGGTGGGACACTCCCCACACGTGACACGCCTCTCCTACCTATGGAATCATTATCTCTTTATCTCCCCATCCATCTTATTTAAATTGGGATTGATGGAGTTGGGCACAAACAGACAAGTCAAGGGCTGTCCCAGGGGAGGCAGCCTGCGAGGACGTGCCCAGGGCAGTGACGTGGGCCCGCGGAGCCGTGGTTGTGACGCGTCCCTCACGGTGCCACAGCATCACCCAGCCCCTGGCACCGCCACGCTGCCGTGCCCACGGGTCAGGACATCTGTCACAGCTATTTTACAGGTAGCTCTGAGGTGTGGACAAGCCACAATCCACAGCACAACCCACCCTGTCATTAGAGCCACCTCCCCTTGGAGCGCACGCACGGGCGGTGGCTCAGAGCCCTCCTCCCATCTCTCATCACATCTGGCTACGGGTGCACATCTGGGCTCACCCTCACTGCTGCCCTGGGTAAGGGTGCCAATACCAGCAGCTGCTGGCAGTGCGACCAACAGATTGGGGAAACTTGGAAACCCAGTGTATGGGTCTGGGATAGATCCTTGGGATGCTGGTTGTAGCTCACCATGAGACCCTGAGTTTGGAGTTAGTATCCCACTGGATCAAACACTATGGAAAGACTAGCTGTGGTGCTCTGAGGTTTAAGGAGGACATTTTCCTTTTTCATGGCTGAGAAGTGATGATGATCAGTGACCTTAGAGGTCTTCCCAACCTTACTGACTGATTCCATGGAAGTGCTGACACATTTGAGTGTACACATGTGGAGGAGAGGGAAGCTCTTACCAGCCCTCGGCTCGCAGTGAGGTTCTGCAGAGCTCCAGCACAAGCTTCCAGGGTGGCATCCTTCTTGCTCTGATCCATCAGGGACAGGTAGGTGCGGATGGCATCTGAATGGTAGAGCCAGCTGGGGCCTTTGGGTTTGAAATCCTCCTCGGGAAGGGGAACCCCATACTCATCATTCTGCAAAGACATGAGAAACGGAGTTCAGATCCTGCTCTTCCTTTGCAGCCCCTGCCTGGGGCTGAACATCACATTCCCAATCCCTCTGTGGCACATCATACCTCCATTTTCCCACTCCTGCTGTTGAAGCAGCCTGTGAGAGTTTTGTCCATGTAAACGCTCCGGGCCATGTGGTTGAGCTGGGTGTATTTGTTGGGAACTTCAGCATCCAGGCGGTAGGAGAGGTTGTGCAGGATGCAGATGCAGTTCTCCACAGACTGTATCACCCCCAGAAGACAAATGCAAACATCACATTAGGCAGAAAACTATGGAGCAGCACCAGAGAGGACATGGACTGGGCCATAATCTGCTTTTTAGCACCACAGATGCTCTTTAGCCTGGTTCAGGGAGCAAGGGATGGGAGGGAAGGAGCTGGAATCCTGGAATAGATGTGAAGAGCTGGAATAGATGTGAAGGAAGGATCTCAGTGAGCTGCTGGCCCAGAAAACCTTGGGAGGTCTTACTTGCCACAGACAGGTTGCCAAACAGGAAAATAGAGTGTGAGAGTGGTTGGATCCAACCATGAAATTCCAAATCTTGAAATGCCCTTCTCGCCAGGAGTAACTTCCAATGACTCTCTCTGAGTCACAGCTACAGATCAGGTGCCACTTTTTACCAAGAACAGGCTTTAAGCCTCCTTTCTCTGGATGCTGGAGTGCCCAATGGGAAGAGCAAGGGAGAATTTTGGCTGGATACCCACAACCAACACCAGAACCTGTGGTTACATTTCCAAAGAGCTGTGTTTTGTGTGTGCTGCTGGACAGGGGCTTCCTGCAAAAGCCATTCCCAAAAGAGGGTTTGCTCAATCCAGAGAGAATTCAAAATAACTTTGGTAACTTTGAGGGTTACATCCGAAAGGTGTCTACAAACACTTTTTTGTCCAAGGCAAGTGCTGCTCACACAAAGCCATCAGTCACAGTCAGGGGACTGGCAGAGAGATGCCAGCTCCTGGCTTCCTGCTGAACATGGTGCCAAGCTGGGGATTATACACTTGAGTCCTGCTGGATGGCAAGATGTGGGGGGTAAAGAGCAAGAGATGGAGATTAGCATGCTGGGAAGGGGAAGGGGAAGGGGAAGGGGAAGGGGAAGGGAAGGGAAGGGAAGGGAAGGGAAGGGAAGGGAAGGGAAGGGAAGGGAAGGGAAGGGAAGGGAAGGGAAGGGAAGTATTCTGGGGACTCAGGAGCCAAAGTATTTTACTGTTCCTCTGTGCTTGTTAAAATAAAATTTTAAAGCTCAGCTCTACTTCAGGCCCAGAGGCACAAGGACTTACAACCCTCCAACAGATCCCACTGGGACTTGGAAGGACAAGAGCAGTCAGAGAGTCCAGCCACCTCTTGTGTTTGTTAGAAAGGGATTTTGAGGCATTCCCAAGGCTGCAATTGTTAACTGTGGGGCTGGACAGCCCAGGGCAGCAGCTGGTACCTTGTCATCGGGGCGGCTGGAGGCCACGCAGTTCTGGGTGTAAGTCATGACAGAGTCGATCAGGCCAGGGTAATTCCTCATGGTCTGGCGCCCCATGTCTGCAGAGCTCAGGTTCCTGAGGAAGCCATCGAGGAACACCACAGGGAACAAGGAGGAGAGAGGGTGAGTTGGCCCCTGTTCTGGCTATGGTTCTCACTGAATTTGGGGATTTTTTGGCAGCCTCAGCAAGGCTGAAGAACTGCTCCTGTTCTGAAGGCCTTTGGTGGGACTGCAGCAGTGCACAGCTCTCTTGTTGCTCTTTAGGACTGATTTCACCTGGAACATGTCCTGCAAGGAGCTCTGCACAGAAGACACCCTCCTAGGGACAGTCACTAGCAGGAGGTTGCCTCAGAGGCTCTGCATGTGCCTCTACACAAACACTGTGTCCTGAGAGGAGTTTCCAAAGGGAAGACTGGCTAAAGACCATCTGGGGTCGTTGTGATCATCAGGAAGGTGCACAGGGTTGTAAGCACAGACCTACCCAGGGCCAGCAGCAATGTCTGTGTGGGAAAGGGGCTGGAGATGTTGGAGAGCAGCAATGGCTCTTGCCAGAGGGACTGACCCATCTGTGAGGTCGAAATGGGTTCCTGGACACTGGCAGCTGTTGGGACAGGGGAGTTTTTCCAGTAACAGGATATGGATTTTGTTGTTTTGCTCTGATTTTTTTTTCTTCCCTATTTTATTGCTTTATAGCTTGCAAATGAAAAACAAAGAGAGGTTGGCAGTGGTTGTGAGATATTCACTGCAGGCGTTCCAGAACTGGATCTGATGTTCACTGTGATTTGCAGCCTCCTCATTAACATGGATTCATCTGCAATCCAGAAATGCTTGAGCAGCAATGGCTCAGGCCCAGGGCAAACCCAGGGCTGTTCTCATCCCTGTGTTCTGATGTGGCAGGGCAGTGACTCAGAGTAGTCCTGGCACAGCCCTTGGAGCAGGGGCTCTGGATCCAACTCTCAACTTCCCTCACTCTCCCTGCTCCCCAGTTCTGCTCCCTCAGGCCTCTGGAGCTCTCCCTGCTGACCTGCAGCTGCCAGTCTTCCTTGAGATGTTGGGCACTGCTGCCACAGGCTGGGATCAGTCTCAGGAGGCAGAGCCTACCTCCAGTTAAACTCCACAGAGTTTTTACAGGTGGTTGCCATTGTCTTTCCCTAATTTTAATGGGATATTTAGGTAGGTTGGGATGGCCTTAGAGCAGCTCATACCCACCGTACCCCACACATCCCGAGCCGCAGCTGCTCGGGGAGCTGCCTTCCAGGACAGGCAAGGAGGGAGCAGCACTCTCTATCTCCCAGACATGGTTCCCAGCCACAAAAGCTGATGGTATCAGGTCTCCAGAGGCCCTGCCATGATCAGCCTCTCGTTTCATAAGCAGCTCCTGCTC